>NC_056729.1:387319200-387666700 GCF_019279795.1 Protopterus annectens
GACTTTCCCCAGGATGGATCATAACACGCCTCTTACACTGATGAGTACTGACAGCAAACATGTGACACTGCTCCGGTAAGATTACAGTGTTTTATACATACACACTCATGTTGTCACCTATCTTCTACTCTAATAGTCTCTTTATCCTTCACTACACTGTAGAGGCTTGGCCCATATAGCATGACATATTGTGATTCACTATACTCAGCCTCACTTGCATAAGATTGCCTATAAATGCTTGGTTACATCTCTGACAGAGCACTTCCACACAATAACAGCCAGTATGCAGTAGCCATGTTGTCTCCAGCTTGCCATTCATCTGCATGGCATACTAACATCTAATTAAACCTACATTTTGTATGCATATTATACATATTTGACTTGTTTTGGGCATGGCGCATTCTCATGCCGCTGCGTTACGCTCCACACGGAGGTCGGGGGAGGACAACTACAGATTTATTGATATCCAATGGACAATAATGCCACTGGCCTTATATTTGGACATTAGCATGCTTCTTCGACTGTATTCATACTATATTTGCAGCTGTCATTGCTCCGTTTAGCAGCGTGCAGAACTTTACTCGCTTAACATCCGGGTACATTTCTGCACATAACTCTGCTCTTACTGCGGACAGCTTACTGTTTCCATGTATCACATATTTACATCATTTGCATAGCTTTCACATACAAATGGGGTATGATGCATATCAACATTGTCCGTGCAACGTTAGGTTGTTCTGGGCAGTCTTACACCTACAGGAGTTTGCTGAATAGCTTGGTAGACATCTTTCCTTGCTCTACTCTCACTCTACTGCATTACGCGGAGGCTTTCATTGTATCATGGCCTAGGCTTTGCTGTGTGCTATGTCTATTTGTGGTGTATGCATGGCTGTGGGTATGTTGTGACCTGCTACGTCCTGGCATTTCTACAGAGCAGCTCCACTGTCATCATTTGTACAGGTGACAGCCCTATAGGTACTTTATATAGACTGCTATGTCATTTGACATGTCAGCTTTATACCTCGCGGTCAATACTGAACTTCCTACTGCAGCGCTTTTCATACCTTCTGAGTTATCTTGCAGTCGATAATACTGTTTCCTCTGACATGTATCTGTTTCTGATACAAGATATCATTTTCTTACACCAATACACAAAATATATGGCGGCATCACAGGCCAGATGCCATTACATTCCTATTGCAGGACACACACACCCAGAGGGTTGTATTCCTCACAAAGGCCAACAGGTGCTTATCCACACTTATTATTCTATCATGTACCTTATGTGTTCGCCAGTATTTGCGCTTTCCGATCAGTGGCAGAACACACGCAAATATGGGGACTGGACATCAGTATCGGGGACACTGCAAGACACCCTGAGGGACACATTTCGTTTGATTCTATTAACCTACCATATTGACGTTCACACGGCATACATTGTCATTCACATTTGTCGAAATACATGCTTTTGACTTGTACATGTTTTGTCATTTGTCCTGACATCTTTCTTCTCTCCTGTCCACCTAGTATCACTAGTTCTGTACATTTATTTAGGATGGGTTACCTTCATACCTCTCACCTGTACACATTATGGGAAATGCCCCTAGGTTTGACCTATGATTTTTATTACTGCTTTCATAATAATGTGCCTTTCTGGTAAATTATTGGCAAGGCATTAAGGACTGTGAAGTTAGATAATAATGTGACATTTGTATTTCATGTTTAATAACCCTCATAACATTCGGTACTCTGACTCGCCATTATTCTATCAATGTTCTGACTTTGTCTGGGGTATATTTAATATAGTCCCTATTTGTATTTCATGTACTATGCCTTTGTCAGCTGTCTTATTCTGAAAGGTTGGAAGGTATGGTTACCATCTTGGTCGTACGCATGTCCATCCATGATAATCACCTACATGACACTGATATAAGTCCCTATGTCATCCCCCAATGGTTTACACAATATCCAGTAGATGGGTTCAATCTTTTTGGAGAATATAGGCGTGTGCTACTTTATACCCACATAGGTATATTGATCACTCCCATGGGGCAGACCTAATAAAGCTGTGCCAAGCAACACCTAGGCCCATTTCTGCATACCCATGATTCCCATACCTGACACCCCTCCACAGTGCTCATTAGACATATTTAATGTGAGCGATAATAAAGTATGAAGACACTTCTAAGCACTCTCCACTCTCCGGATATCAGGTCAAGTCATACATTCTATCGACCCATGTTTTATTACCCTTGCACCTGCTACTGTTGCCTGTACAGCTATATCGTAGTTGCAGCTGTGACTCCTTTGCATCGATGATTATTAAACACACTTCATACGGGATCAATTTTTAGGGTCCTGCAAAGGACACCTATATCCATGTTTAAAGTGTAGAACTTGCAGGTCTGTCACACTGGTACTTTCCAGCCAATGGCTCGGAAAGCAGCAGTGTATTCACATTTCATGCATGTCTGTCTGTCTATCCATAATAGCTATACCATGACCTATTTATGCACATGTGTTATATCTACAAGGACATATGTTTGTTTGTTGTGTATATATCTATTAATGTATCGTGTCTGTATAGATATATATATATATGTACATATATACATATGTCCATATATGTCTGTACATTCCTCATTTCATAAATTTCTTTGGTTTAAGTCTGTGGATATATGTGTATACACAGATATATATATATATATATATATATATACATATATATATATACATATCATACCTTTCAACTGTACAGATTTTCGCAGAATGTACAGATGTTTGCCTCTTATCTTTGGTCCGTTTTTCATACCCTTGTGGCTATCTGGCAAATTAGTGGCATATCATTAAAGACTGACGTTGGAAAATAATGACAAGCATTTGAAGTTACGTCTGCATACCCTTCTGAGAATCCATGCTAGTGAAACACCTGTTATTCTATCCACTTTCTATGTTTGTTAGAGGCAAAATTTGGGGATTGTCCCTATTTGTACCAGTTGTTTTCATGGCTTTGTCCGGTTTCTTACTACGGGTAAACAGGTATGAGCCATATATATATAACGTGGAGAAAACAGCATTCATTTGCTATGCTGTGATGGATTACGCGCAGGTGCACTTGCATATCCTTATTGTGGGTTACATATGTTTAATAAATATTTGTGCTTACGTGGCCTTTCCTAATTGTGACCGTAACAGTTACATACCTGTATTCCGATTTATGGACATATCACAGAAACACACGTTCACCTTTACATATTTAAATGTGTTTCACGGCACGCATTCATTACACTTTAAACTTATATGTGCTGTGGTTGTAGTTCAACCAGGACTGCATTCACGTTGGCGGATGCGGAACCACTATTCTATTAGTGTTCTGCCTCATTGATATGCATACCCATAGTACTTAGCCACATCAACATACAGCCTCACTGCTTCACTTACAACACAGACATCCATTCTCCTGCTGGGAAAAACGCATTACATGTTACACATTCCCTATTGCCTACTGCTGTGGACCCCAGCTGCATTGTTAATCACTCAGGATATGCAGACACAAGGCTTATAGTCCTGGCACATACAGGTCTTTTATTGTCAGGGTGTTCATGTAGTGATCTGGGTTTAGGCTTGTCTGCCTGGTGAACGGAACTTCCCTGGCTGAGTTCAAATGTCAGAAATGAAGCACATGGGCAGGGTTTCTCCCTATTATGAATTTTACCTGTGTTTACAGACACAGGTGTGTGTGCACCTGTCAGCAGCTTATTCTGCTGGCAATACATATTATGGATGGGGTTGTTACACTCCATACTCCACGGTGAGGGGTGTTCCCATTCACATTTGACTATTTCCTGTATTCAGTCATACAGGGATTATTATTTTGGACATGAAGTGACTACAGGTATGCAGTTGTACATTACACAAATGTGAAAGGTCGTTACTGTAAATATGTACGGAGTAGACCTCTGTAATACGCTGTTGTGTTCTGGCACAGCAGTAGCTAATCATTAAAGACTGAAGTTGGAACGTGATGACAGACAGTTGGGTTTCAGACTTTTCATACTCTTTAGGACATTACTGCCAATGTGCAAACTGTTATTCTATCAGATTTATATGTTTCTAACAGCTATCTTTACAAATTGTGCCTACTTTTGGGCCTTTGTCTCACATTTATTCACGGCTCTGTCCAGATATCTTGCTCACACAGGTTGACAGGTATGGTCGGTCACGCCTGCACACAGTAAGTGTCCCTCACACTTGATCAGGGTTATCCTGTTTACGTCAGTGTCATCATCACCCTTATGCCATTTGCCACTATCTTGAAAGTGTGCAATATATTCTCCCGCCTATTTGTGTCGGGACACGCGCACGTTCACGGAAAGGTGTTTTATCCTGGGTAGTAGGTTATGCATGACCACTTCGGGCTGGACAGTGTCATGGACCTCTACTGCATATTCTGACTTGTGTCCAGATATCTACATCGTGTCTTCATACCCATTCTACTATTTACACAGGTTAGTTATCCCATGAGGGATATCCCAAAAATTTGACAAGACCAAAACAAAACAGATTCCGAAGATTTTTGTAGCTTTACGAAAATGTGCGGGGTTTTACATGCAAGGGAGATACATGGTTTGCAATCCTGAAACTGCCTAGGGTGACACCACCTACTACATATGCGTGGGGTCACTATGTGCAGCTGTGTCTGCAATGAACCAGTAGGCCAAGTTCGCTGGATTTGGTGGACATTCTGGTATGGGAGGCGGGTTGTGTGATGTGGAGGGATGCTGGGTAGGCCATTATGCATCCAGGTGTGTTGCATTTGTTATGGCCAGTTCCATCAGGACCAATCTGTGGGTATGTGACTTTGACATATCTGTACAGTTGTATCGCACATTTCCCTCCTGTAGTGTACTGGCATGTGCCTACAGGTAGCAGTGTTTGCAGTCCCCCAGGTGTAACTGTGGAGTACTCACAGGCACATATGACAATATCAGCATGCTAAATGTACCCTCAACCTGACTGTTGGAAAGTGTAACATGACACAGATGTCTGCACATATACTGCACCTGAAGCATGTGGTCAGTTGAACATGTTACAGTGGCCAGAGACGTGACATACATACCAGGAAACATTACAGGTATGTTGATATGGTGCAGGGGTTGTACACAGCGGTCTGGCCAATGATGACGTTAGAGACAACTTGATAGCATGGGGCCACACTGTGTAGCAGTAATACCCTGTCACATTACAGGAACATGCTCACATTCATGTGGTCTACAACACTATAACGCACACCCCGTAGTGTTGAGGTGAGGACCCTTGCCTATGTAGTCATCACCCTCACAGTACTTTGCACCCACACGACATGACACAGAGAAGGAACATGCACAGGTAGCCAGTACAGCTGGGACCGATGGCATCAACAGGGTAGTAGACTGCATCACCATGAGGGGTTGGTGATCCTGTTTTCACTGTATGGTAGCATACACCCTCACACCAAGCACCAGACAGCCATACAGACACACACACACACACACACACACACTGTGGTGACCACAAATGTGTATACAGATAGTCGATGTGTGTGATGCACCACACCTGCTGACATCATGCTTTCCACACTACAGTATGTACAGATCTCTACAACGGTGTACAGGGGTGTGTAACAATTGAGACGTAATTCCCACCATATGTGGCATATGTGGTCACACAAGCGGACACACATGGCAGTGCTGGGAATGATACACCTGCCATATGATGAGACGTTTGACAGACATGCAGCGGTATTGTCCGCATTATGTGTACCAATGCTATGTCTGGCAATTGTGCTGCTATATGCACATGGGAGGATGTAAGTGTTACAGGTGTCATGTGACGCATAGTCGGTAACACCCATCCGCTGTGTAAGTGTTATGTCATCACCGTCAAGTAACAGTGACATAGCATACTCTTTGCACATGTCATGGTAGGATGGCGTGTGACACACCTGTGAGCCATCCCCAGCAAACATCCATCTACACAGGTGGATCACCACTTTATATACACACATTGCTCCATACGTGATATACAACCAACCGTACTGTCAGTATGTCACCATATACAGGTGTCAATGATGGGGCTGCATTGTGACTGCATGTTGTAGTTAGGCACAGATGAGTTATGGACATCAGCAACTGCACATGCATGGTTGTTGCATGCACAGTACAGATTGTACACGTGTGTTGGTCTTACATGCATCTCCTGTAGCCATGTTTGTATACCTTGCTATTGGTGGACATGTGTGTTGACATACATAACACATGGACTGTGGTATGATATCACCGGTGTCATGGGCGACTAGTACAGGGGAATGTGTCCTCAGTCAACATTGCTACCTCCTGTACTGTGAGCATTCAACAGACATGGACCCACCTTCCATTTGTGTGCATATGATTGCTTAAGCCACTTTTCTGCATGGGGACAGCAAAAGCTATGCTATGTACATATGTGTTGTATGTGTGGTCCATGCACACATCCACTGCAATCACATGTATGACATATCCAAACATGTGTGTTTGTTGGTGTACAGCAACACTCATCTGTCACAGCTGTGTAAGACCCTGGGCCACTGGTATGTCTTCAGCTGACCTGGTCATGTATAGTGGTATCATTGCACTGCATAACACCTGTTGGAACCCTGTTGGTACATGTGTACTCTGCACAGTTGCTGTAGACCTCTGTACAGTCCACTGGTCATGTGTCACATGGTGTTGTGGTAATGTATGGTTGTGTATTGCTGCACCAACGACATGGTGATGTCTTGAGGGCTACAGTGTAGACTGCGGTGTGTACATCTGTGATCTGCACCTGTGACAGCTGTGATGGCACCTGAGTGTGTACTGGTCACTGCATGTTTGTTTCCGCCCTGTGCGTGGGGACAGTTATACCCTACTGTGTCCTTCCGTGTTTAGACTTCGTCTGCATGCAAGACGGCCCTTTGCAACTGCTAAGTGTGTCAGCATGCCCTGTACGCTGTTGTGTAGATGGACACACAGGACAGTCCACACTGAGCCCTTACGTGTTTAGACTCCATCTGCATGCACGACGGCTTGCGTGTTTAGACTCCGTCTGCATGCACGACGGCCCTTTGCAGCTGCTAAGTGTGTGAGCATGCCCAGTACGCTGCTGTGTAGACGGACACACAGGACAGTCCAAACTGAGCCCTTGCATGTTTAGACTCTGTCTGCATGCAAGACGGCCCTTTGCAACTGCTAAGTGTGTGAGCATGCCCAGTACGCTGTTATGTAGATGGACACACAGGACAGTCCACACTGAGCCCTTGCGTGTTTAGACTCTGTCTGCATGCATGACTTATGTTTAGACTCCGTCTGCATGCACGACGGCCCTTTGCAACTGCTAAGTGTGTGAGCATGCCCGGTATGCTGTTGTGTAGATGGACACACAGGACAGTCCAAACTGAGCCCTTGCATGTTTAGACTCCGTCTGCATGCAAGACAGCCCTTTGCAACTGCTAAGTGTGTGAGCATGCCCAGTACACTGTTGTGTAGATGGACACACAGGACAGTCCAAACCGAGCCCTTGCATGTTTAGACTCCATCTGCATGCACGACGGCCCTTTGCAACTTCTAAGTGTGTGAGCATGCCCAGTATGCCGTTATGTAGATTGACACACAGTACAGTCCGAACAGACGTGTATTACTAAGCATGTGGCCATGGCCAGTGACACCTTGTGTCGGTGATGTCCCTCTGTGCATGGGCATGGCCATTGACATCCTGTATAGTGATGGTGGTCTTCCAGGCAACAGATGTCGATTTTCAACATCACGATGGATGCCTACCGGGTACACACTGGTCGATTATCTTGAAGGGTATACTGTCTGTGGCACGTCCCGTATCTATGTATTGTTGTTGTAGTACTCTGTAAATATTTAGTTGCCCCGATCACACCACTGCCGTGTGTTTGTCTACGTCTACCGTGGGACAGTAATATGTCTGTATGCTTTCACACTGATCACTCTCTATACAACCCCTGTTGGCGTCCCTGTCTTTGCGGATGATGACACTTGCCTAGAAGTATGCCTCTAAGAGTGCTGTGTTCAGTAATCTTGGTAGCGCATTCTGTAAATGCGTCATGCTGTAGTGTCATAGGGTAGGTAGGTGTATGTTCGACTCCCAGGCCTGCCAAGTGTGTGTGCGTGTGTGTGTGTGTGTGTGTGTGTGTGTGTGTGTGTGTGTGTGTGTGTGCGAGCGTGCTGCTCCCATCCGCCTGGGGACTCAGTCATGCTTTTAGACGCCTCACACCACAGATATTTCCTACTGGCGCGTTTGCCTTTGCGGATGATGACATGCATCTAGAAGTATGCCTCTGGGACTGCTGTGTTCAGTAATCTCAGTAGCGAGTTCTGTAAATGCGTTATGGTGTAGTGTGATAGGGTAGGTAGGTTTATGTTCGACTCCCAGGCCTGCCAAGTGTGTGTGTGTGTGTGTGTGTGTGTGTGTGTGTGTGTGTGTGTGTGTGTGTGCGCGCGCATGCTCCTGTCCGCCTGGGGAATCAGTCATGCTTTTAGACGCCTCACACCACAGATATTTCCTACCGGTGCCTTTGCCTTTGCAGATGATGACACACGCCTAGAAGTATGCGTCTGGGACTGCTGTGTTCAGTAATCTCAGTAGCGCATTCTGTAAATGCATCATGCTGTAGTGTGATAGTGCAGGTAGGTGTATGTTCGACTCCCAGGCCTGCCAAGTGTGTGTGTATGTGTGTGTGTGTGTGTGTGTGTGTGTGTGTGTGTGTGTGTGTGTGTGTGTGTGTGTGTGTGTGTGTGTGTGTGTGTGTGTGTGTGTGTGTGTGTGTATGTGCGTGCATGCTCCCGTCCGCCTGGGGACTCAGTCATGCTTTTAGATGCCTCACACCACAGATATTTCCTACCGGCACCTTTGCCTTTGCGGATGATGACACACACCTAGAAGTATGCCTCTGGAATTGCTGTGTTCAGTAATCTCAGTAGCGAGTTCTGTAAATGCTTCATGCTGTAGTGTGATAGGGTAGGTAGGTGTATGTTCGACTCCCAGCCCTGCCAAGTGTGTGTGTGTGTGTTTCCAGCTGCATGACAACAGTACATTGCTTTTACAGTATTCACTCTCTATAACATCCGTGTGGCGTCTCTGCCTTTGATGCTGCTGTCTGCAGGCTAGATGTATGCCTGTGTGAATGCTGTGATCTACTAATCACTGTAGTGCATTGTGTAACTGCGTAATGCTGTTGTGCAGCACAGTGGTTACGTCTGTGTTCTGCTCCCAACCCTGCCAAGTGTGTTGTGTGTGTAAATCTATCTATCTATCTATATATATATATATATATATATATATATATATATATATATATATTGTATATAGATATGTATGTTGAGATTATCACTCTTGAATGTGCTGCATTATCTGTACGTGATCACCTTGGATGTATGTACATCTGCTATGGCTCTGTGACAGTGCACATACTGTGTGTTGTAGTGATCCTGGGTTATACTTGTGTAGTGACCGGTTATTGTGTTGCTGGGCACTACAAGAGGCATTGGAAACAATGTTAGTACAGCACCTTTGAATGGTCGTGTGCACATCTCGGCAACAGTCAGCAGTGTTTATTACTTTGGAGGGTGAGTATGGCTCATATACGTATGTATTAACTGACAATACTATGCAACTCAGGTTAACATTACTGACTCCCGTTTATCCACAGGTTGTGGTACAGATCCCAGGACTGTATGTGTATACATTGACAGGTGCAGGGCTGGGTTAGTGTTGGATGCATGGAGGGGTGTCCATGGCCAGTAATGGCGATCTGTACAGCCTGGCAGGTACGGTCTGTGACTGTCCCACAACCTCCTGTATATGGCTGATACATGCTGTACCTGTGTATATGCAGACACCCACACTTACCACAAACAGCTAGGGCTATCACATAAACACACCCATTGCATCACCATTGAGCTATGCAATAACCATTGTCCCTCACACACACACACACACACACACACACACACACACACACACACACACACACACACACACATACACATATCTACATGTAGATTGGATGGCTCAATGACAGCTCTGGAAATGTGACACCACACCCTGTGCATATGATGCCACCTGTGCCACCACCTGTGATGTGTAACATTGATGCAGGATCAGACTAACCTGGTGCTGATTCACATGGTGGCTTTATACCACTGTATTGATGTTAGAATGTTGTTAACACAGTGTGATATCCTTCTAGGTGTATATCAGCAGGCATGATGCATTGCAGCTATGACCATCAATGTAGCATAGTTTACAGCACTGTTAATTCTGATGATGTATTCCCCATCCATGTGTCATTTCACTGATGTGTGTAGTATTGGCAGCATGTGTTTCTGAGTGTGCAGTACGTGTGTGATGTCTGTAGTACACATGTATACATGCTTACAAAAACGTACACTGGCATACACGACATTACACGGACTTCAACATTCGTACACTAGCCTACTCGTTCTTCAACTCGCGCACACGGGCTGTCACATGCGCACACATGTTTACTCGGGCTTACTGGTGCACACAGGTGCAGACACACTGTAGGAAGGTTTGCAAGAAACATCGGTGGTATCCATGGTGTACACCATCAATCTCCTGACTTTCCCCAGGATGGATCATAACACGCCTCTTACACTGATGAGTACTGACAGCAAACATGTGACACTGCTCCGGTAAGATTACAGTGTTTTATACATACACACTCATGTTGTCACCTATCTTCTACTCTAATAGTCTCTTTATCCTTCACTACACTGTAGAGGCTTGGCCCATATAGCATGACATATTGTGATTCACTATACTCAGCCTCACTTGCATAAGATTGCCTATAAATGCTTGGTTACATCTCTGACAGAGCACTTCCACACATAACAGCCAGTATGCAGTAGCCATGTTGTCTCCAGCTTGCCATTCATCTGCATGGCATACTAACATCTAATTAAACCTACATTTTGTATGCATATTATACATATTTGACTTGTTTTGAAGCGCAGCGCATTCTCATGCCGCTGCGTTACGCTTCCACACCGGAGGTCGGAGGAGGACAACTACAGTTTTATTGATATCCAATGGACAATAATGCCACTGGCCTTATATTTGGACATTGGCATGCTTCTTCGACTGTATTCATACTATATTTGCAGCTGTCATTGCTCCGTTTAGCAACGTGCAGAACTTTACTCGCTTAACATCCGGGTACATTTCTGCACATAACTCTGCTCTTGCACGGACAGCTTACTGTTTCATGTATCACATATTTACATCATTTGCATAGCTTTCACATACAAATGGGGTATGATGCATATCCCAACATTGTCCGTGCAACGTTCGTGTTACGGGCAGTCTTACACACCCCTACAGGAGTTTGCTGAATAGCTTGGTAGACATCTTTCCTTGCTCTACTCTCACTCTACTCGTACACGCCGGAGGCTTCGTGTATCATGGCCTAGGCTTTGCTGTGTGCTATGTCTATTTGTGGTGTATGCATGGCTGTGGGTATGTTGTGACCTGCTACGTCTGGCATTTCTACAGAGCAGCTCCCACTGTCATCATTTGTACAGGTGACAGCCCTATAGGTACTTTATATAGACTGCTATGTCATTTGACATGTCAGCACATACCTGCGGTCAATACTGAACTTCCTACTGCAGCGCTTTTCATACCTTCTGAGTTATCTTGCAGTCGATAATACTGTTTCCTCTGACATGTATCTGTTTCTGATACAAGATATCATTTTCTTACACCAATACACAAAATATATGGCGGCATCACAGGCCAGATGCCATTACATTCCTATTGCAGGACACACACACCCAGAGGGTTGTATTCCTCACAAAGGCCAACAGGTGCTTATCCACACTTATTATTCTACCATGTACCTTATGTGTTCGCCAGTATTTGCGCTTTCCGATCAGTGGCAGAACACACGTGCAAGTATGGGGGACTGGACACTGTATCGGGGACACTGCAAGACACCCTGAGGGACACATTTCGTTTGATTCTATTAACCTACCATATTGACGTTCACACGGCATACATTGTCATTCACATTTGTCGAAATACATGCTTTTGACTTGTACATGTTTTGTCATTTGTCCTGACATCTTTCTTCTCTCCTGTCCACCTAGTATCACTAGTTCTGTACATTTATTTAGGACGGGTTACCTTCATACCTCTCACCTGTACACATTATGGGAAATGCCCCTAGGTTTGACCTATGATTTTGTTACTGCTTTCATAATAATGTGCCTTTCTGGTAAATTATTGGCAAGGCATTAAGGACTGTGAAGTTAGATAATAATGACTGACATTTGTATTTCATGTTTAATAACCCTCATAACATTCGTACTCCTGACTACGCCATTATTCTATCAATGTTCTGACTTTGTCTGGGGTATATTTAATATAGTCCCTATTTGTATTTCATGTACTATGCCTTTGTCCAGCTGTCTTATTCTGAAAGGTTGGAAGGTATGGTTACCATCTTGGTCGTACGCATGTCCATCCATGATAATCACCTACATGACACTGATATAAGTCCCTATGTCATCCCCCAATGGTTTACACAATATCCAGTAGATGGGTTCAATCTTTTTGGAGAATATAGGCGTGTGCTATACCCACATAGGTATATTGATCACTTCCATGGGGCAGACCTAATAAAGCTGTGCCAAGCAACACCTAGGCCCATTTCTGCATACCCATGATTCCCATACCTGACACCCCTCCACAGTGCTCATTAGACATATTTAATGTGAGCGATAATAAAGTATGAAGACACTTCTAAGCACTCTCCACTCTCCGGATATCAGGTCGTACGTCATACATTCTATCGACCCATGTTTTATTACCCTTGCACCTGCTACTGTTGCCTGTACAGCTATATCGTAGTTGCAGCTGTGACTCCTTTGCATCGATGATTATTAAACACACTTCATACGGGATCAATTTTTAGGGTCCTGCAAAGGACACCTATATCTATGTTTAAAGTGTAGAACTTGCAGGTCTGTCACACTGGTACTTTCCAGCCAATGGCTCGGAAAGCAGCAGTGTATTCACCTTTCATGCATGTCTGTCTGTCTATCCATAATAGCTATACCATGACCTATTTATGCACATGTGTTATATCTACAAGGACATATGTTTGTTTGTTGTGTATATATCTATTAATGTATCCTGTCTGTATAGATATATATATATGTACATATATACATATGTCCATATATGTCTGTACATTCCTCATTTCATAAATTTCTTTGGTTTAAGTCTGTGGATATATGTGTATACACAGATATATATATATATATATATATATATATATATATATATATATATACATATATATATATACATATCATACCTTTCAACTGTACAGATTTTCGCAGAATGTACAGATGTTTGCCTCTTATCTTTGGTCCGTTTTTCATACCCTTGTGGCTATCTGGCAAATTAGTGGCATATCATTAAAGACTGACGTTGGAAAATAATGACAAGCATTTGAAGTTACGTCTTCATACCCTTCTGAGAATCCATGCTAGTGAAACACCTGTTATTCTATCCACTTTCTATGTTTGTTAGGGCAAAATTTGGGGATTGTCCCTATTTGTACCAGTTGTTTTCATGGCTTTGTCCGGTTTCTTACTTTACGGGGTTAACAGGTATGAGCCATATATATATAACGTGGAGAAAACAGCATTCATTTGCTATGCTGTGAGCGGATTACACACGCGCAGGTGCACTTGCATATCCTTATTGTGGGTTACATATGTTTAATAAATATTTGTGCTTACGTGGCCTTTCCTAATTGTGACCGTAACAGTTACATACCTGTATTCCGATTTATGGACATATGCGAAACACACGTTCACCTTTACATATTTAAATGTGTTTACGGCACACACGCATTCATTACACTTTAAACTTATATGTGCTGTGGTTGTAGTTCAACCAGGACTGCATTCACGTTGGCCGGATGCCGGAACCACTATTCTATTAGTGTTCTGCCTCATTGATATGCATACCCATAGTACTTAGCCACATCAACATACACCTCACTGCTTCACTTACAACACAGACATCCATTCTCCTGCTGGGAAAAACGCGGTACTACATGTTACACATTCCCTATTGCCTACTGCTGTGGACCCCAGCTGCATTGTTAATCACTCCAAGGATATGCAGAACACCAAGGCTTATAGTCCTGGCACATACAGGTCTTTTATTGTCAGGGTGTTCATGTAGTGATCTGGGTTTAGGCTTGTCTGCCTGGTGAACGGAACTTCCCTGGCTGAGTTCAAATGTCAGACGAAGCACATGGGCAGGGGGTTTCTCCCTATTATGAATTTTTACCTGTGTTTACAGACACAGGTGTTTGGGCACCTGTCAGCAGCTTATTCTGTTGGCAATACATATTATGGATGGGGTTGTTACAGTCCATACTCCACGGTGAGGGGTGTTCCCATTCACATTTGACTATTTCCTGTATTCAGTCATACAGGGATTATTATTTTGGACATGAAGTGACTACAGGTATGCAGTTGTACATTACACAAATGTGAAAGGTCGTTACTGTAAATATGTACGGAGTAGACCTCTGTAATACGCTGTTGTGTTCTGGCACAGCAGTAGCTAATCATTAAAGACTGAAGTTGGAACGTGATGACAGACAGTTGGGTTTCAGACTTTTCATACTCTTTAGGACATTACTGCCAATGTGCAAACTGTTATTCTATCAGATTTATATGTTTCTAACAGCTATCTTTACAAATTGTGCCTACTTTTGGGCCTTTGTCTCACATTTATTCACGGCTCTGTCCAGATATCTTGCTCACACAGGTTGACAGGTATGGTTGGTCACGCCTGCACACAGTAAGTGTCCCTCACACTTGATCAGGGTTATCTTGTTTACGTCAGTGTCATCATCACCCTTATGCCATTTGCCACTATGCGAAAGTGTGCAATATATTCTCCCGCCTATTTGTGTCGGGACACGTGCGTTACGGAAAGGTGTTTTATCCTGGGTAGTAGGTTATGCATGACCACTTCGGGCTGGACAGTGTCATGGACCTCTACTGCATATTCTGACTTGTGTCCAGATATCTACATCGTGTCTTCATACCCATTCTACTATTTACACAGGTTAGTTATCCCATGAGGGATATCCCAAAAATTTGACAAGACCAAAACAAAACAGATTCCGAAGATTTTTGTAGCTTTACGAAAATGTGCAGGGGGTTTTACATGCAAGGGATACATGGTTTGCAATCCTGAAACTGCCTAGGGTGACACCACCTACTACATATGCGTAGGGGTCACTATGTGCAGCTGTGTCTGCAATGAACCAGTAGGCCAAGTTCGGCTGGATTTGGTGGACATTCTGGTATGGGAGCGGGTTGTGTGATGTGGAGGGGATGCTGGGTAGGCCATTATGCATCCAGGTGTGTTGCATTTGTTATGGCCAGTTCCATCAGGACCAATCTGTGGGTATGTGACTTTGACATATCTGTACAGTTGTATCGCACATTTCCATATTCATATGTTTGTGGGATTGTGTTCTACACTATGGCCTGTCTGCTTGTCTTGCAGCTGTTTCTACATGTGTTTGTGTTACTTTCAGCTTCACCCGCTGCCCCCTCATACACGTCCGGTTCACCTTTTCTGCATACGACACAGTATCGCCTTGGAGGATTTTACCATTACCCATCCACCCCTCACATGCAAATTCCTCACACCCCATAGATCACTGCTTTGGTTGCTGGCCCATAACATGGCCAGAGTAACACATTGAATACCCTATATGTGTCAGGTACCTTTATGGTTGTGTGGACTACCCTGCCATGTTTGCTTTCCACATGCTATACCTCACACACATAGGTACACGCCCATACTTAACTTTCATTACTTGGTTGGTATACCCGGGTACTAACCCGTTCAACTGTGTCACATACATGTTCGGCTTATACCGCTGACTTCCGGATTTTGACAGTCTGTTGTGCTCATTGGTAGGATGGCACCTTTTCCTATGTCCAAGCTATTCCTTACACATATCCAACTGTTGTGGACAATGCCTCCCCACAGTCGACGGTAGGGTTTTCACCTTTTCAATTGGCCACAGTATGACATTTGCGGTGAACACATCACATTTTACAGGCCGACAAATACCCACGGTCAGTTCGGCAGATAGAACATACAATTCTTGCCTATATCTAAGCTTATTCTTGTAGCATTTTGGTGGCTTATTCTGTTTCTTATGACATTTATGTAATATACGTACAGAGAAACTCATTAATGCAACTATTACATAACGTCTAAAGAATAATTATGTCCTATAATCTCTGGACATTTGCCATTTTTACAAGTTTGCGTCAGGACACATCTGCCCACAGAGGGACTGTCGCTCGCAAACTGGGACAGGTGGTAATCTTAGTCAATGTTATGGATCATACTGTTCTTTTCAGCCTACATGTGTCCTTATTGTTGTAGCTGTTTATATGCTCCTTCTGTTTCGTTTACATGCATATTCTATTTCCTATCACATTTGGTATGTGAAATGCAGACATAAATCTACATTTCTCCTCATGTATTTTGTTATGGACACATCTGCCCAGCTATGTACCCTCCCTCACATTATGGGTCAGCTGGTGACCCTCTCCATTGGGCTGGACGTACCTACTGGCGGCGCGCTAACATATGATGCGTTTCACTTCCACATGGTATAGCTATCTACACTACGTTGGACTACGGGCACACGGTTTTCCATGTCATTTGTTCAAGGGTTAGGGACCCGTTATTCCCTACCGTGCATTTGTGTTTGCTTATTCATTTTCTGTTCGCAGGAACTATCTTGCATGCTTTGCATACGTTTCAGTATCCACGGACACTGATAGGTGCGATTACTATTGCAGGCAGAATATAATATTCAGCTGTTTAGGTTGCTCATCGACAGCCGACATTGACACTCCTCCATGCACAACTTTGATACGCCCCATGCACTCGCGCACGTTTCCTATGCACGTGGCTGTGGCGGCTGCGCGCCTTCATTAATATGCATATGGCACTACTACTCCATATATACACCGCACGGCTGGCGCAAGCCTTACGCTGGCCTTGTGCCGAGCTTCATGAATCCTGTTTATTTCAGTAATTATTTCAAACATTTTGAATGGTTCACCACTTATTTGGCGACTGAAAAATCATTTAAACAAGTTTTAGTGCCTTTGAATAACTGTTGACCTGTTTGCAATTGGCTCCTGTATATTACTTCACTTCTAACTGCATGCCTCAAGGTTTGCGAGTTGCTTCAACTTCGGATCCCATTCTGACACCATGTCTCTTGTATTTAAATGAGGCACTGAGGCACTGTGATGGGTTCCAAGATGTTTAATGTACAAAAACACTTCAGGAGCCGTAACTGGAACATATACTTAAGCTAACTGACTGACTCATTACTTCAAACACACTTATGTGTATCTTCATTCATGCCTGCAGTCACTCTGACTGACTATACAAAATGGTACTGATCTTGCACGTGCTCAGTAACTTATATACACATGCTATCTAGCTATAGTGGCTGATTAGGCATAGTATACACAATGATCTACACACCCCATGCATCAAAAGAGAGGGGTGGAGAAAAATCAATTTATTTGTGTGTCTTTACTGACTTCGGATGATAATGTGTGCATTGACAATTTCAACGTTCTTAGAAATATCTTTCTGGAAAGGGGCTATCCCGGTACTATGATATACCAGTTTTATTCACAAGTTTTAGAGGAAAGGTGTGAAAAATATGCCCGGATTATTAAAAGTGGAGACGGACATTTCAGCGTTGACAACAATGATGGTAATTTGATCAAAAGTTATACAAATCACTCCAACACGTATTTTAATAACATGGTACTGCACTACTTACTTGATGCTTTTGATATTAGGAACATTCTGTCCAAGAACCGGTTTATTTTACAATTTAATAATCCACCAACTTTTACTTTTAAGAATAAATCCAACATTAAGAAAATACTGGAAATACCTACGACTGGATCTCGCAATGGTTCTTTTAAAACTTACAGATGTGGCCATTGCCACCGATGTTCTTTGATTGATACTGACCCATGTAGTGAACTAGATTTGTAAGAGGCAGATATAATTGTTTGACAATAAGGTGGTCTATATGGCTAGTTGTATGTTTGTCCTTCTGCATTGGAAAAACTAACAACGCTCTTAACAGAATTTACCAACACATATATAGCATTTCTAAAAAGGACAACAAAAGTGACTTAGCAAGACATGCATCTCATTGCCACAATTTTACTAAGTTCAGGTTTTTTGTCTTAGAAAAAAATGATTCAACAGCATTTTCCGGTAATTGGCAGAACCAGTTAATGCATCGTGAAATGATATGGCAGTTATATTTGGATGCCACAAACCCACCTGGGTTGAACGATGTAATTTCCATCTTGAGTGAACTATCGTTGAGAGCCTCTAAATTGTGATATCCATTTATGTATACATTTTGTGACTTTTAATTTTATTTTTTCAGCAAGTTTGTTCTCTATGTCAGATTAACATTGTTTTTTATGTTGTACTGGTTGACCATGGGGGGTACAACAATGGCTGTTTTTTGATTGGACAATACCTCCCATTTCATTTTTAGTAGCAAATCATTAAAGAGTGAAGTTAGAAAATAATGACAAAACAATGGACTTTCGGACTTCACACCTTTCAGAAATTTCATGCTAATGCAAAATCTGTCATTCTATCAAATGTTTAAGTTTGTAAGAGCAATATTTTAAAAAATTCCCTATTTTTGGACTTTTGACCCACTTTTATTCATGGCTTTGTCCAGATTTTTTGCTCTAAGAGATTGAGAGGTATGGCAACAACACATTCTGATATTTTACAGTAGCACTTATTTTCTCTGTTACTGTTTACTTATTATGCTGCCTTAGCATGTACACAAAAAATAGATCTGGGTCTAAAAAAATCTAGGTTTATCACTTGTCGGAACATGAATACTGGCTGTGAATCTTTTTTTATTATACCTTTTTCACATAAATACATTTCTATGTTTGGTGTGTATGTTATCCAGAGCTTCAATAGCAGAATTTCTTTGCCTTAGTTCACACAAGTCTAAATTAATTTTATTTAGCAAGCTTTGCCCCCAGAATGCTGGACCAGTATCTTTAGCAATTACCAAAGGGAATGTTTCACTTTATTTCTTATAATCAACTTTTACCATAGCTCCCATTGTTTTATATATCTCCTGTAGCAGTTTTCAACAGATCACTCAACTGCAAAACCACACTACGCTTTCCCCAAATTTCTGTTTGCACAATGGGCCTTCCTGTATCCACCTAAACATTTAAAGACTTGTCTTCTTTCTTTATTTGTTCTAGGAATGGATGGGACCTTCCTGTACACACCTAAACATTTACAGAATTGTCTTCTTTCTTCATTTGTTCTAGGAATCGATTAACTTTTTGCAAAGGTAAATCTTTAGTCTGGACATGTCATACTTTCCTCCGCTGACGTAGTAGTAAGTGAGCAATCAGCAAACTTATTTTCAGCTGCTTTAATGCAGAATTGCTGAAAAATACTTACTTTTCTTATTTTACAGACTCTGTGCTACTTGTTCACTTCTACCATCATCATCATCTTTCAGCTGTTCCCGTTAGGGGTCACCACAGCAGATCATCTCTTTCCATTTCTTCCTATCCTCTGCATCTTGCTCTGTCACACCAACCACCTGCATGTCCTCTCTCACCACGTCCATAAACCTTATCTTAGGCCTTCCTCTTTTCTTCTTACCTGGCAGCTCCATCCTTAGCATCCTTTTCCCAATATACCCAGCATCCCTCCTCAGCACATGTCCAAACCAACGTAATCTCGTCTCTCTTGCTTTGTCTCCAAACTGTCCAACATGAGCTGACCCTCTAATTTACTGATTCCTAATCCTATCCATCCTAGTCACACCGAGTGCAAATCTTAACATCTTTAACTCTGCCACATCCAGCTCTGACTCCTGCCTTTTTGTCAATGCCACTGTCTCCAACCCATATAACATAGCTGGCCTCACTACTGTCTTGTAGACCTTCCCTTTCACTCTTACTGGTACCCGTCTGTCACAAATCACTCCTGACACTCTTCTCCACCCATTCCACCCTGCCTGTACTCTCTTCTTCACCTCTCTTCCACATTCACCATTACTCTGAACTGTTGATCCCAAGTACTTAAACTCGTCCAGTTCACTTCTACCAGACGTGCAATTTTTTTCTTGCTTATATTTACATTTAGAAGTTATGTGCTGTTCATTGAGGCACCTGAAACAAACACCTGCTTTGTTGTATTCCATACTCTTGTGACTACAACATCAAAGCACCGGAAACAAGCACCTGCTTTGTTGTACTCCATACTCTTGTGACTACAACCTTTTACTCTGTTACTTGCTACTGTCAGCTGTCTACATTGTAAGTCTTGCAAATTGTATCTGCTGCATCTACTATTATAGCAATATTTAAGTCATTTCTAGACATTATTTTCTGATAATAACCACCTTTGTATGTGTTTTATTCCACATACAGTCCCACTTCTTTGAGTTTATTGAAATGTTGCTAAATAATTACAGGTTTGGGACAATTTTCTGGGAGCTAGCAAAGATACTGGCATGAGTTCTATCAAAGTCCATGGGAGGGGTTGTATAGTAAAAGAATTATACTCGCCCATCCTGTGGCAGATGGAGCAAAGAGTGGTAGTGCTCCTTATTCTGCATATCAACCGAGTTATTGTGTTCATAGATTAGATTATTACTAGGCTAACTGCCCTTGTGGGTCATTTTAAGCCTTGCCAACTACCCCATGTGAGAATCAAACCCTGCACCTTGTGTTTGCAAGGTAAACACCTTAACCATTATGCCAACCTCCCACCCACACTAACACTGCAATTCACAAATCTGCTAACTTCTTCAAAGAAGTGTGACTTTGGAGGTGGGAATGAGTGAGATGAAATCCTAGAGATGCAAGGGAAGTAGGTTGTGTTATTTTGTTCATTTAAAATATTGTATTAGTTGTTTACTGTTTGAAATGTTTTATAATGAAAGCATCTGATCATACTTTGATAAAGCCGTTTTGAACGGTCTTTACTTGTTTCAATAGTTTTCAGCCATGTGAACTTTACCTAGGAGAGATAAATCCAATCTTGCCAGCTCAGGGACATAATGAGTTACCGATCTAAAAAGCTTTTTAATATAAGACAAAAATGTGTCTTTAACAAAACTATAATTTTGCAGTAAGCTTATTAGATGCATACATTTACATGTTTTGCTAAATGCTTTGAGGCCCAGGAACACCATCTGGTTACAAGACTTGCTCAGAGGCACACAGAAGGTAAATGTACTGACAGGTCCAAACCCTAGACTACAGGAAGCAGCTCATTAACAGCTCACAGCCTTAATTTATTTTTATTATTTGTTTACCAGGAAAGTCCGACTTGGAACTAAGCCAATTTTCAGCAGAGGCCCGGGGAGAAATGCTCCAGATGCATGTCTTTGTAATGTGGGAGGAAACCGGAGTACCCGGAAAAAACATACATGAATGCAGGGAGGACATGCAGACTCTACACAGAAGGCGCTCCAGCCAAGAACCGAACGAGAGCACCTCTTGCTGTGAGGCGACAACGCTATTGCTGCACCACTGCACCGTAAATCCTCTGTGCTAGGAAAGACAATCTTTTCATCACATTTATCAGAAATCAGGAGTCTTGTTATTACAAAGTAGATTTCAGCTCCACATCTAGGTGGATATTTTGTCTCTTATGATCATGTTTGCAAAAAAAGTCCTACTATTTTGCAGTTTTCCTGCAAAAATGGATTTTATATCAAATACAGTTAAAGTATCTTCAGTTACCATTTGTTTATTTTACTCCTCTTCCTAGGGTTAATACAAGGGCTAACATTCTTTAAAACTCAAAGTCCTCATCAACAAAATAAAGGTGTCATATATTGAATATATAAAACAAATTCCAAATATTATAAATGATTTAACATCTAAGTAAGCCAAACATAAAAAGAGGAGGAGCTGTAGCAAAATCTGCACATACATTTTGTCCGGCCCAGTGGCCAGAAGGGTAAAGCCCTGACTGTACTCCCAGATGATCCATGTTCAATGAGTGACACAGAACTGGAGGGACAAGGCAATGGAGGATGGATGTGAGCAGTCGACATCAGCTCACCCATCCTGTGGGAGATGGAGGCTGACAGCAACAGCAGCATTAACAACCTGCTGAGCTCCTGCTTGTCCGGAGGCTGATCATACATGGAAGCATGCATGCAACTCCCAAAAGCAGGATAATATTAAACCAGCACCCTTGATCTCATCACCGGTTCTAGACATGGGACAGACTGAGACCACAACAGGCTAAGGTGGATCCAGCAGACCTGCTGAATTAGAGAAGGAGGTGGTATAAGTTGACGATTGCCTGTAGGGAGGTAAGGGAGAAAAATATACCGCATCTGTGTTCTCTCTAGACGAATGCAACAAACTGCAGAAGTGAGAGTACACCCTCCCCTGTTGGTACTGGCATAAGCCACAAAGTGTCCTTTCAGCTGCTATGGTTCACAGCTTAGAAAATCCTTAGGGCAGATTTCCAGTTGTGATCATATCTTATGGGTGCAGAATCTTCTCTCTTTATTAAGGAAATTAAGGTGGATTTTGTCCACTGTTAATACTTTTGTAGAAGGTGTTTTGTGAACGAGTGTGAATTGAATCTGACTTTACCAAGTCTGGATTCGAATGACCAGTTAGCAATGAATTCTCTTTCCCTAGTGAAATCAAGTTTTTTTAGGAAAGTCCCATAACTGTTGAGTTGCTTGGGTACAAGGCAGGAGATGAAAGAACCCCCAGACGTGTCTGCCTACCACTTTGCTGCACACAAACCTTGTGCAAAAAACAGATAGGATTATGATGTAAACTGAGGATCTGTCTTAAACAGTGGCTATGAAGATGCTACGTATACTTATATAAAATCACCTGCCATTAGCCCTTTCAACTCAATTAAATGAGATTACAATTCCCACACAATGGTTCTTCTCAAAATGTTCTGGCCAAGGGTTTTTTTTTTGCATACTGGCTGCCAACCAGTGTACACATACCTCTCAACCTGTTAGAAGAAGAAATCTGGACAAAGGCACAAATAATGGGGGGACAAAGGCCTAAAAATAGGGACACTTTTTAAATATTGCTCTTACAAATCTTACAAACTGAGAAAGAGACTAGAATAACAGGTTATGCATTAGCCTGAATTTTCTGAAGGATATGAAGTCTGAAACTCAAATGTGTGCCATTATTTTCTGATTTCAGTCCTCAATTATTTGTCAGAAAACCACAACTGTATGAAAAACAGACTAAAAATATGAGGCAAAAATCTGGACATTCTGCAAAAAATCTGTTTAGTTGACCGGTATGAGTGTACATACTAATGTAAAAGATCTTGGAGGCCTTGAGGACATCTCCCACTCATTCCCTCCAGTAGAGCTCTTTTGAGTGTATACCTTTAACTCCTAGTGGGCATGGCTTCAACATTAAAAATTTGAAGTTATCACCTTACATTTTTAACAAATACCCATTGACAGAGGTCATATATCAATACAATTGTGTTTGCTTTCATGTATGCTTCAAGATAAAATTTTCCGATACCTTGTATGTAACATGGTTTTGGAATTATTAATGCAAATATGAACAGGCAATATTTGACACCTAGAGGAGCAGTAGGGTGTAACTGCAGAAATGCCTGGAGACGTCACTCGGCTGTAATGAGTTAAACAGGATTCAGAAAAAGTGATAATGATCTTACACTTGACAGCACTGCGTGATGCCTACTGTTGTCTTTCATAAGAGTACAAGCTATAATATTTATCTGAGTGGCTATGCTGTCTGTAAGATGAGCATTCTGATGTGGTGGGAGAAGCAGATGATCTCCTGAAGCTGTAAAAATGGGATTTGGTTTTAGAACAGAAAAACACAGTTTGAACTCTAGAGTGTGAAATTATGGTCACAGGAGGGTGGCATGCAATGAAAAAGTTATCACAAAGGTTTAGATGTCATACAGCCTCAGAACTAGAGGTGCAAATGAAGCATCCTGTCAAAAGGCTTAAAAAGGGTGCTGCTGCGGAAATGTTCATAGGTACATAGCTAAGTACTAGGCTAGCTACTCTTGCAGACCATTTTAAACCTAGTCAATTTCTCCTTTTCTGCTTAAAGCAACCTATCCCATTTGGTTCTAGACTGGCCTTACCCATCCCATGGTTGATAATTTTATATTATGCCTAATGAGAAGAACTGGGATCATACCATAGATAACTTGAGGGGAACCATGCATGGGATAAAGCGTTTAGGAGCTGCATCTGGCCATTAATAGTACAGGGGACAGTCCTGGATAAGTTTTCTGTTTCCCATCCACAGATCTAAGTTGAGTTTGAACATGGACAGCTATGAACTTTGTTTTATGTTAAAGGGGAGTCTGTTCCACAGCAGTAGTATTCTCTGTGAGATATACCTGTTCCTCCAAACCATTCTCATGATGCTGCAGAAAAGGTTTAGATCCAGAGACCAAGTATTTCTGATACCATTTGACTTGCTGACATGCAGTAAATCCATCAGTAATGGGTCGGAGGATGCCTTGTATGCCAGGCACAGGTCACCCCTTAAGCAGTGTGTGGGATCCCAAGTACAGTAACAGGTCTTTGAGTCTGTTCATGTAGGACATGTTGTTAAGGCCTTGTATCCTTTTGTTAAGGTATCTCTGTGGGTGTTCCAGTTGTTGCATGTGTCTGGACAGATACATGCCAAGGAGGATTATATCCAATGACTGGCCTAATGAGGGCTGAGTAAAGGGGGCAATGACATCCCTAGATCTAGACACAATCCCTCTGTTTATAAGCTGTGCAAAACAGAAAGGCTTTCTTCAACAATAGACACATGTTGGTCAAAAGTTAGGTCACTGTCCAGATAAGCTCCCAAATCCCGAACAACTGGGTCATCTCTTAGCGCCTTACGTGCGCCTTTCATGAAGGGCTCTATGCTCAGCTACAGGATACAGTACAGGAAGAGGCTGATCATTTCTTGAAGCCCTGAGACCTCCTTACAGAGTAAATCAAGTTTAAAGTAACGCATGTATGATGATTCTGTGTTTCTATGGCAGGGGAAGGATGGTCTAAAACAAGTTTCCAGTAAATGTAGGACTCTACTGAAAAAGTAAATAAATGTATTTAGTAATTTCATAAATCATTTAAGATGAGCTAGATATGAAATTTATCTCAAAAACAAATGCATTTTATAGAATTATTCTAATCAGACTCACATAAATAATTCAGTCTTCAACTACAATTAAAATTTTAGCTGCATGAAGAAAATGAGCGCATTTCAAGTACATTTCATTATGCAATTATAACATCTATGCAGTACAACTGCTGAAAGTACAGACCCTGTGGAACAAAATTAAAGTACTGAATTTGAACACCATAAAAATATATTTTAAATTCTAAAGAATGATTAACACGTAACAAATATGTACAAGATTCCTATGAACATGACAAGAAGGAAGGCTCCTCTTACTCTAAGAAACTAGATCTGTATTAGCTTGCAGTTTAATATCGTGCAACACCATGCAACCTGCCAGGTCTTTTTCAGCAAACTATTAACTTTCAATGAAAACAGAAAAATCAAATAATTCCAGACTGCACTTCTGATACCTGTAATTAGGTGTCCCAGAATTATGGACAAAAACAGTGAAACTAAAGGAAAACAGCAAATATAGGCAATTGCTATTCTATTTTAAATTTTTTCTTTCAGAGGAAAAGCCCAACCCCACCCTCCCACCCCCAGTGCATATACACACACACACAATGTACATAGATATATCTATCTATCTATATATATATATATATATATATATATATATATATAGCTATATATATATATATATATATATATAGCTCTATATATATATATATATAGCTATATATATATATATATATATATATAGCTCTATATATATATATATATATATATATATATATATATATATATACACACGTGTGTATGTTTCGCATCTGCTTTTCTGACATAAAAGCCTATACTAAAGGACTCCGGCCAACTTACGTTTGCAGATGACTGGAAGCTAGGAGCAGTCACTGAATCCCCAAATGACTTAGCCACCCTGCAGAAAGGTTTGTCTCAAATAAATAACTGGTGTCAAAATCATGGCCTGAAACTAAATGCCAAAAAGTGCATTACTATATCCTTGGAGACGTCATCTACCCAACTCCAGGGAGCTACCACATTGACAATATGCCCCTAAGAGATGTCCCAGTTGTTCGGTATTTGAGAACTTATGTGGCAGTGATCTAATTTTTTACCAACATGTGTCTGTTGTTGTAAGAAAGTCCTTCTGCACTGCACAGCTTATAAACAAAGTGATTATGTCTAAATCTAGGCATGTCACTGCCCATCTTTATTCAGCCCTCATTAGGCCAGTCATTGAATATAATGCCCCCTTTGACATGTATCTGTCCAAACACATGCAACAAATGGATACCTTACAAAAAGGATACAAGGCCTAAACAATATGTCCTACATGGGCTGCCCCAAAGCCTTGCCACTATACTCAGTATCTTAACAGACTACTAAGAGGTGACCTGTCTGGCATACAAGGCATCATCTGACCCATTACTGATGGATTTACTGCACATTAACAAGTCAAATGACATCAGAGATATTCATTCTAGGGATCTAAACCTCTTCTACAACATCAACAGAATAGTTTCATAGTTTCATAGTATAGTACTAGGCTATCTGCCCTGGGGCATTTGTAAGCCTAGCCATAGTGATGTGGCTTTTGCCACCCCATGAAATGGTACAAAAATGTACAGAATAAATCTAGAATACTGTGCCTCTGTCTAGTAGTGACACAATGAAGGTCCCCTTATATAATAGAATTAGTTTACTGTGCCCCTGTCTAGCAGTGACACAGATGTGACCCCTGGGGTAAACTTACGATCTCCCATCCACTCATCAAGATTTCTCTTGAAGAGAGTCAGTGAGGGGCTCTGCCTAATACGAACTGGGATCCTGTTCCAAAGCATGGGAAGCCTCTGGGTTATGAATCTATCCCTCCAGCATGTCCTATTCATACTTGTGCCTAGGTTTAAGTCTTTAGCTCTTGTGGTCCTGATGGATTTGGATTTTTTGAGGTGGAGCATGTCCATCAGATCCTGATTGGACATGGCCTTGTATGTCAGGCAGAGATCACCTCTGAGCAGGCGGTATGCTACTGAATAGAGCTGAAGTTTCTTTAGTCTGGCAGAATAAGACATATGTTGGAGACCCTTGATCCTTTTGGTGAGGTACTTTTGTGGTCTCTCCAGCTGTTGCAAATGCCGGGTGAGGTACATACCAAATGGGGCATTGTACTCAATCATGGGTCTGATGAGGGAGGAATATAGGGGTACAATGACATCCTTGGATCTGGATGTGAATCCCTTCATGATGAGGTGTGCAAGGTAGAATGTTTTTCTAACCACTTTGGCAACGTGGGTGTCAAATGAGAGGTCGCTGTCTACTTGGGTCCCTAGGTCTCTGATTACTTTTTCCGTACTCAGTGGGTTGCTGTCTATGTGATAATTTGTGGGTACTTTGTTTTTTCCAAAAGGGATGACTATACATTTTTTGGCATGACTACGGCACCAGTTGTCCGTTTCAGTGAGGCCTTTTTGTAGGATGTGTGTGTCTGCTGGTGTATCGACTATGGCGCCTAGTTTGCAGTCATCTGCGAACTTTGTCAGCCACAGCCCTCCCATGTTTGCTTTAGCATCTGAGAAATAAATGCTGAACAAGAGGGGTCCCAGGACAGATCCCTGTGGGACACCACTTGTGACTGGCTTTGAGTCTGACATTGCTCCAGCGATTTTAACTTTATGGGTTCTGTCCTTTAGCCAGTTTGCAACCCATCTAGTGACATAAGGGTTTACTTTTAAGCTGTTTAGCTTATCTATGATGCCTGAGTGGGGTATTGTGTCGAAGGCCTTAGCCAAGTCCAGGTATGCTGTATGGACTGCTTTGCCCTCATCAATGGCTCTAGTGACTGTTTCGAAAAAGTCAACCAGGTTTAAAAGGCAGGATCTGCCCTTTACAAAGCCGAACTGGGTGGGGTCAAGTGTCTGAAGGTCCCCTATGTCTCTGTTTATGAGTTCCATAATGATTCTTTCCATAGCTTTGCAGACCAGGCTAGTTAAGCTTATGGGGCGGTAGTTTCCAGGGTCTGTAGAGGCACCCCTTGTGGAGTGGGACCACTGTTGCTGCACGCCAGTGTTCAGGTACATATCCCAAGTAAGGCTAAGGTTAAATAGCATTTTTATGTGTGGGTTTAGCTCCTCTTGGAGTTCACGTAACACGCACCCCGGGATACCGTCAGGTCCCATTGATGCTGTGTTTTTTGCTTTGTTTAAGGTGGTTCTCACTTGGACATCTGAGATGACAGGGAGATTACATTCAGCTGGGATAAGTATTTCTTCTTTTGGGGTGAAGGAGGGAGAAATTTGCACTGAACCTGTCAGCCAGAATGTTAGCAATATCTGTGGGTTCAGTGTATTTTTGTTGTTGTGAACCAACTCTGAGCATATCTGAGGGTTTCCGCCCAGGTTTCTAACATAGCTGAAGAAGGCTTTGTGGTTATCTTTAGTGTCCTTAGCGATTTTTCTCTCAAAGTTTGCCTTGGATGTTTTTATGAGAGAACGTAGTTTTCTGCTAATGTTGATCAGAGATGTCTTCCCTTCATGGGATTTCGCTCTGACGTGCAGTAGCTTCCTTCTTTTGTTATACAATTTGTTTATGGCTGAGGTCCACCAGACAGGACGCTTACATTTGGTGGAGAGGGACTTGGATTTGTTTGGGATTGCATGATCCATGCATTCTTGCAGATGTCCATAGAAAGCATTTGTGAAGGATTCGGCATTGTGGGATGTGGTATCCACTGGCACAGTGGGCTTAAAGGATACCATCTCAGTCTTAAGAAGAGTGAAGTCTGCTTTTGAGAAGTTTTTCACTGTGGTCTTTTGTCCTGGGGGTGGAGGTGGGATATGTATATCCAGGGTGATTAGTTTGTGGTCACATCTCACTAGTGAGGGGTATACTTCCAGTGTGGAGCATTTTGTCCCCATGTTTGTGATGATCAGGTCTAGTATATTATCTCCCTAGTGGGAGAGGTGACTAGTTGTTCCAGTGCATTTGAATTTATGAATTCCAGGAACCTTTGGGCTAGGGTGTTAGGGCTAGAATAATGTACCCAATCTATGTTTGGGTAGTTGAAGTCTCCCAGTATGATGGTATTTTGTGATACATTCATATCCTCCAATGTCTTCAGGAAGGCTGAGTGGGGTTCTTGAGATTGGGAGGGTGGTCTGTAACATGCTACCAGTTGTATAGCAGTTTTGCCTATAGTTAGTTGCACCTGTATGGTCTCTGATGCTTCATGTGTTGCTACTAACCTGGAGGTGTGGGTGTCCTTTATGAATATGGACACTCCCTCCCTTTGTGGTTCGGCCCGGGTTTTGGGGCCGAAAAGCATGATATGAGGTATAGCCTGGTAGCGCTGGGGTGCTCTCAGGAGCCTTGAACCAGGTTTCATTTACTGCACAGACGTCGATGTTCTCCATGCTGAGGAGTGCATCAAGTGCCTGCATCTTGAGATTTAGACTTCTGGCGTTGAGCAGCATTACCCTTAGTTTTTTTCCATTTTTATTTTCTAAGGAGGTGGTTTGTCTTTTGAGCCTTGCCTAAAAAAGGCACTATGGGGGTGGCAAGAGCGTTAGCCAATATCCGGAAGCCCAGTGGTGACAGGTGTAAGCCATCCCTTGCGAAGCAGCGTGGTTTGTCCAACATATCATCCCAGGCAGACAGACATTGGATCCCCTTAGAATGACACCAGTACTTGAGCCAATTGTTAAAGCTGATCATCTTGTCTTTGTATTGTGGTATCATTCTTGGTGAGGGCAAGATGCTGCTCAGGGTCAGGGTCATACCAGCCTGGGCTACATAATCGGAGAGCTCCTCTATGTCTCTTTTCATGTAGTCCAGGGAGGTACGTCTCAGGTCATTCACACCAGCATGGACAATGACAGAGTCATATTTGTACTTGCTTTGGAGTGACCTGAGTGCGTGTGTTATGTGGCGGATCCTAGCTCCCGATAGACAGCTCACAGTCACCTTCTCCTTGTTCAGCCTGGTCAGTGGGACATCAGTGTGTCTGACTATGGAGTCACCTATTACTTGTGTATCAGGCAAGGTGTTTGGCCTTAAGGGCTGCGATTGGTCGACACACTGATTTATTGAAGTATGTGTTGCACGTGTTTTGTTTTGAGGTGGTGGATTTTTGGATGTCTGCTTTGGGAGCCTCTGTTGTTTTGGTAAGTTTTTTATTAGAGCCTCCAAGTATGTCTTTGTGTTTTTATGTGTTTGGTTTGCAGTTGTCGTAGGTCTATGTGGGACTGGGATTGTTGTGTGTGTGGTTGCCATCTCCTCCTGTCTGGTCATGCCAGCCCTGAGTTGAGAGAGTTCAGCCTCCAGTTTGGCTATATAGTTGCATCTCTCACATGTATTTGTGTTTGTTGGGAGGAGGAGAGGGTTGTCTGTGTACATGAGACAATTGTAGCATTGTCTCAAGATACCCAGATTGACCAGCTGAACTGGAGACGACACCAGTAATCTACCACTCGACATGCTAGAACAGTATAAGGGAGTGGTATACCTTTAAGGGAAGTGGATATTCACAGGGGTGGTAAGTAGAAGTAGTGTTTTACTTAGTACGAGAGTGCTTACTTAGTAGAGAAGTATTGAGAACAAGTGCTAGGCTTATAATACAGTGAGTAGTCTGGTTATACTAAGAGTAGAGCTTCCTTAAGGGAAAATTTGAAGAGCAGACTTGGCAAAGCCAGAAAAAGTTTAACCTTGTTTAACCGGTGCTGCGCTATGCGTACAAACGCTCAAAGCTGTGCAAATGTGGATTTTAAACAGTGAACTACAAAAGAGCTAGAAATGGTCCCAAACAACCAATTACTACAGCTTCTTGTGCTGAGGTCACTTCCCCCAAGGACAGGTAGGCTGCTCAAGGCTCCCCACTCCCACTGGTGAGCAAAGAAACTTCCTTCTATCCAAGTAAGGTAATGGACAACACAGGAACTACACCACAGCCCAGAATACAGCAATGCCTGTAAACTGGTCTAAACTAGTCAAGGAAGGCGGGAAAACAAGGATTATTTTTGTTTTTTGGTAGAAACACACAGAAAATGCAGAAACAGTGATAAATTAGTTACACAGGCTAGCACACTTTAGTGGGCAGCCTCCACAGTTAAATTAAACAAACAAACAAGCAAACTTTCGATCAAATTCAACTAAAATGTAACTTTAAGTGCAGATTTTAAAATAATGCAGCAATCAGTTAAAAAACAGTTCAGGCTAGTTCAAGGTAAGCTACAGAAGCTATTTCAAGTGAAAAAAAGCAAAGATACTTAAATCCAGAAGGTAGTCGCTTTTCTAAGTTCCCTGCTGCTAGGACCACTCTGTAAACCCACGTGGAGTTTGTCTGAGCAGTATAGCCAGAAAAAAACGCCCAGAGGCAGATTTTAAACAGTGAACTACAAAAGAGCTAGAAATGGTCCCAAACAACCAATTACTACAGCTTCTTGTGCTGAGGTCACTTCCCCCAAGGACAGGTAGGCTGCTCAAGGCTCCCCACTCCCACTGGTGAGCAAAGAAACTTCCTTCTATCCAAGTAAGGTAATGGACAACACAGGAACTACACCACAGCCCAGAATACAGCAATGCCTGTAAACTGGTCTAAACTAGTCAAGGAAGGCGGGAAAACAAGGATTTTTTTTTTTTTTGGTAGAAACACACAGAAAATGCAGAAACAGTGATAAATTAGTTACACAGGCTAGCACACTTTAGTGGGCAGCCTCCACAGTTAAATTAAACAAACAAACAAGCAAACTTTCGATCAAATTCGACTAAAATGTAACTTTAAGTGCAGATTTTAAAATAATGCAGCAATCAGTTAAAAACAGTTCAGGCTAGTTCAAGGTAAGCTACAGAAGCTATTTCAAGTGAAAAAAAAGCAAAGATACTTAAATCCAGAAGGTAGTCGCTTTTCTGAGTTCCCTGCTGCTAGGACCACTCTGTAAACCCACATGGAGCTTGTCTGAGCAGTATGGCATATTTCAGAGAGGATACCACTGTTACAGAACAGACTCGACAGCTACATAAAACAAAGTTCATCCCTGCCCATTCTCAAGCATAACTTAGATCTATGGATGGGAAACAGAAAATGTACCCCATGAATACCCTCTGTACTACTAATGGACAGATGCAGCTCCTAAATGCTTTATCCCATACATGGGAAATTAACTATGATATGATCCCAGTTATTCTCATTAAGGGTAACATAAAATTATCGACCATGAAATGGGTAAAGCCAATCTATAACCAAATGGGATAGGTTACTGTGAGCACAATAACAGAAACTGGCTAGGCTTAAAATGAGTATTAAGCTATGAACCAATATACCCACGCACACACACACACACACATATATATATATATATATATATATATATATATATATACATACATATACACACACACAGATATATAAATATACATACATATATATGTATACATATACATACTCTTATGTATAAACTTCGAGAATGCCATACCTAGAATACGCCAAGATACAGTGATCTCTGACTTACGTAGTTACTTGGTATGTGGTCAAGGAGACCATTGAGGAACCCGGCCTGTTTCCCAATTGCCCAAAAGCACTGCCTGGTTAAGCGATTTGCTTTGTGCCACACAGTATACAAATGAAGGCTGAGGGAATCAAACTCTCTACCACAGCAAGCAGCTCATAAACAGCTCACAGTCTTAATCCTCTTTGTGCTAACTACCAGACAGAAATGAACAAATACATCAGTCCATTTTATTAGCATTGTATTAATATCAGCTCTGCAGGGATTTCAGTCTATCGCAAAACCAAAGAGGATGGGATGCCAGTCTATCACAGGCACACACCCACTCACAAACCCACATTCACATGTACCTCAAGGAAGAATTTACCATCTCCAGTCCAACCAGTCAGAATATCTGGGGAATATGGAAGTAACTAAAGACCCAATGAAATCCCATGCAGATATAAGCAGAGCATGTAAATTCCACAATTAAGACACCACAATCGGAACTGAGAATCGAAGCACTGTCAGAGATTAACACTGTTACAGGAACATGCTACCCCAAATAAATAAATAAAATAGGGAATTATTATTAGTGTTAGCAACAGTTCAATTATTATCATTATCATTATTATTACTATCATTATTATTGGTGAGGGGTTCACTTCTCTTTAAGCTGATCTTCCTTGGCTGATGAAAAATCCTAGAATATACAAACAATACGGGTTTTAGTGTCTGATAAATCCAGCACTGTATACTGATTTTACAGATGCATTTTATTTTTCATTTTTTTAACCATGAACCAAGATCTGTATTTTTAGAAGAGACCTTTCTTTATAGCCAGTTCCCAACTACATCTTTCTCCTAACTGCTTGTTGTTAGCTTGCCTGATCCAGAAGTAGATATTAACTCTGGAACGTATTCCTTTTCTGCTACAAATGATAACACAGTTTTACTACTCTCTGGGGACTAAAGGAATTATCTGCTTCTTTTTCCAGAACATTCTCCATCACAGCCACTATTATCCGTACTGCATGCATTCATTCACTGTTATCACACAGCCTGCTGTATTCTAAATAAAAGGAAAAGTAGCTCTCAAGTCAATATTGCTTTATTAAGCATGCCTTTCTGGCAACAACTACTCAAATGGTGCATCAGTCTTCATTTCTAACAGCTTCTAGGCTGTCCTGGATAGAGTATTATGCTTCTATCTCTGCTTTAAAAAACTTCTAGAAAAATCAACACAGGTGACCAAGTTCAAGATATTGGCTCAGGTGCCAACAGGAGCTGGCACTGTAGGATAGAAGAGAACAACAGCTGCAGTCCTGCACATCCTAGAGTGAGGTAGTTCTGGCTTGCCACTTGGGTGCCACCAAGCTGGAGACTTAGGTGTTGCACCCTTCGAGCATAAGCCTGTGAGCATTTGCTGCCAATGTGCATAGCACATAGCCCAGACAGCATGCAAAGGCACACTTGCTGAGGTCATCTGCAAAGCTCTTTGAACTGCTGCAAGAGTGATTCAATGAAATGGGTTAAGTCATTCCGCTGGACAAGCAATCGGGTCCAATCCCTACCAACTGACTCTCACTGTTGGGGAATGAATAGATTGATTTGAGCCATTCAGGTAGGACTGAACAACTGTAAGGTTCTTACCTGAACATCAGCTCTTGACACACAGAACAAATGGACCAACTGGGTAAAGGTAAAGGAGCAATTAGGCTGACCATATTGAAAATATATATATATATATATGTGTGTGTGTGTGTGTGTGGGTGTGTGTGTGTGTGTATATATATATATATATATATATATATATATATATATATACATAGACACACACGCACACGCGCACACACACACACCTTTTTTGGAGCTGTAAATCAAACTAACCAACTTCCAAATCTGAATACCCAAATATTTATTGTAAGAATTTTTTGTTCCAGAACATTACTGCATTATTATAACTAAGTGGAGCACCTACCACATTGGTACCATGTCCACAGTGCCTGCGCTCTAGGTTTTGGATAAAGTCTGAGATACCAGTTAGACTGACCTGAAGAAGACTAGGATGAAAAAAAAAACACTTGCCAGTTCTTTTAACTCAAAATGCTACCTAGGGACACATGCAGTTAACGTGACTACTGGCTGACACCCAGAGCCCAGCTACAATAACTAGACAGTAAAGATAAGCAATGCAGTATATACTAAGTCCATCACATGTGGGACCACATATAAATGATTTAAGAGTGTCACTGGCTGTCACTCCACCTGCATAAAAGAGCAGACTCACACAAACAAATGGATGAATGCCTCTAACTGTTCAAATGTTAACTTATTTGTTAATTGATAAGTTAAAATCCGGAGACGTTTTACAGCAATGGCACATGAAAAGGATTACAAACTCATGAACTCAAACTAGCTAGAGAAGCCAAACACAACTACAGATCTTTTTAGTTATGTCAGAAAAATAAGAAATAACACCAAACACTACAACTTATTCAGAATGGTACTAACTATTCAGATCCAATGGATACTGCCAATAAGCTGGTAGTAAATTCAGGCCCACGTTTGCCCCAGAGACATCTATTCCAAACCCAATTTTCCCTGATGGAATCAAGCCACAAACCATTACAAAAGAGCATGTAATGAAGGTACTCTCCAAAACAAAGAGCACCTCATCCATGGAACCTGTCCAAATACTCAGTTCTTTAATTAAAAGCACTAATCAAAAACTGGTGGACCAACTCCTCAACATCTTCAACCTGTGCCTAGTAACTGGCTTTATTCCATAGGAGTGGTGTACAGTGACTCCACAAGTCTGGACCTACCACAGACACCGGGAGGTACAGACCCATTAGCCTGAAGAGTCTTGTATGTAAAGTCATTGAATGTATCAAAACTGAATTAATTACCTATAATATCAAAATAATCTTATTAGACTTGATTCCCAGCAGTATGGCTTTGTCAAAGGCAGATCCTGTCTAATGAATCATTTGAAGGGGTTCCACAGAGCATACCTTGACCATCCCAAGACATTCAATACCATACCACATGCAAACATAATAAACAAGTTGAAGGAGCTCCAAACTGACCCATACGTGGTTAGGTAGATAGCCAGATGGGTTAGAGAATGAACTTGTACAGTAACAGTAAGGGCTGCATACTCTGAAACCATGAGTGTGATCAATGGATTTCCACAGTGATCTGTACTGGTATCTTTGCTGCTCAACATATACGTCTCAGATCTCCACTTATCAAAGGAGGTTATTTGGTTAACAAAGTTTGTGGATGACTGCAAGGCGGGAGCCATTGTCAAATCCCCCACTGACAAGCATGCATTCAAGCATAAGCTTACACTTGTCGATACCTGGTGTACTAAAAATGGACTCAGGCTTAATGTCAAAAACTGCAACACTGTAGAATTTGATAAGCACCCCCTAGTTCTAGCTTACAGCACAGGTAACACAGCACTTCAAATTAAAAGGTTGTCACAGACCTAGACACATGGGTGGACAGTTACCTTACATTTCAACATCATATTGCAACTGTGGTTAGACAATCCTTTTACCTTGCACTGCTCATAGCAAACGGTATTTCTTCCAGATCAAAAGACGTCCTCACTTCCTTTTACTCTGCTTTTATTTAGACCATCAAGAAATACAATGCCCCCTTTGAGACATACCTTACTAGGCATATCAGGCAATTTGAAAGATCCCAGAGGTCTGTAACTAAAAAGGTCAAGGTCCTAAAAAATCTAAACTACAAAAAAGACTGGAGGCCTTATCCCTATATTCCATTTAAGGATAAGGCCCAATAGGGGAGGCCTGTGTTTTGCTTATAGGGTTGTAAGCAATCCATTACTTCAAGAACTCTTATATCTCAAAAAAGCAAACAGTCGCACTAACACTAGGGCTAGTGATCTAAATCTATTCCAACAAATAAAGAAGACTAATAGAAGGGATAGATTTATCATGCAGCATCTACACTTTCTCTGTAATGAATTCCCTCTCCCAGTTAAGCAGTGTTACATGCTGTTTGGCTTTAAAAAGGAGCATGACAGCTGGAGAGATGCTCATGACTTCACCATGGGCGTGACTAGCCTGGCCCTCCTTGAAATGAGAGGCAAGGTCTAAGGACAGGCAGTATCAAGGAGAAAATGGCCTTGAAGCTTGTAACCTTGTAAATCCTACTATCCCATAAACATAAATACAGTTGTGTAAGTTTCATTTAAGCATAATAAATTCCTCACCTTCCTAACCTCCTTAGGTTGTATGGGTTGTTACCTGCCCTGAAAACAGCAACTGGCCAGCTTCTAAAAGCTCTACCCCCACCCCCCAACACAAACTCCCTCACTCACATACTAACTGGCTAATCCCATAGACGGAAATCAGGAGTCAGAATGAAGCTTTCTTTGGGACTTTCTTGCCCATACAATAAAAGAAGAGCCTAACATCCTAAAATAACCAGCCAATAATAATAATAATAACAATATAACGTACAAAGCAGAACTAGAGCATATAGAGTAGAAAGCAAAGACAACCATACTTTATATTCCAACTACATTTATGTATAAGAGTAGGGGGGTGGAGAGTGGGTGTGGACGGCTACTACAGGAGTAAGGAATTTGAATATCTACTGTTATGGGTAAGTGTAACTTACACAACTTTACTATGTTCATCATTTCCTTTGCTGTAGCAGCCCTTAGGCTGTATGGGTTGACTACCAAAGTCTATCCATCCTGGGAGGATGACGGACATGGATCCAGGAGCCCCTAGAGAATGGCCCTAGCAAAGTTTGATGTGGACCAAAAAAAGGAATCCTGTTTGCAATGCTTTGTCAAAGTATGTACAGTGGATCACGTAGCTGCCTCTAGAATTCTTCTAGAGTTCACCCCTTGCTAGTATGCCATTAGAGAAGACAAGATTTTAGTGGAATGTACCTTGATACTGCCTGGAATGGATGGGAATAACAAAAAAAAAAAAATACAAGACCTAAGGACAACCACCTGGAAACTGTCTACTTAGACACAGGGTGTCCCTTTTTTGCTCCTCAATAAGAAAGAAATACATCATCAGCTTATCTAAAGAGCTTATTTCTGTCACGAAAGTACCTGAGATGCCTATGCACATCCAGAGTATGCAGAATCTGTTCCCCTTAGTTTTTAGGTTCTGGGAAGAAAACTTAGAAATTGATGGCTTGATTCAACGTGAACTCTGAAACCGCTAATGAACGATGGGTTTATTCTTAAATATACCTTATCATTATAGAAAATCAGATAAGGTTCACCCACCATGAGAGCTTGTAACTCAGATACTCTTCTTGCAGATGTCACAGTAATGACGAGTACACTTTCCAAGTCAAGAATCTTAAATCAGATTGATCGGCAGGTACAAAAGCTGACATACTCAACTTCTCCAACACCCAGTTGACATCCCAAGGAGGAACAAATTGTTTACAAGGTATTCTCAGATTTAAGACCCCTTTCAGGAACGGTTTCACAGACGTGCTGGAATGGCTACAAGATTAACCTTTATAGAGGAAAAAGCGATACCAAAGGAAAGAAACTCACACAAAAATTTGAGCACCAACAGTACAAAATCCCTGGATAGGACCCTGATTATTGGCTAGGCACCAACTAGAAAATCACTTACACTTGCCACCATAGAATTTTCTACTAACGGGCTTTCTTGCCTCCTTTAATACCTGCTGCATGTCCTCATGAAAAAGGTCCCTAAAAGGTATTAAAATTGAGTCATCCAGGCAGTCAGTTTAAGCTGATTGATACTGGAGTGTATCAAACTGCCCCCCACCCCCATCTTATACCTGTAGAGCCCTTTGAGGAAGCTTGTGATAACTCCCCTTGGCTAGTTCCATAAAAAGGGAGAACCAATGTTGCCTGGGCCAAAACCGGGTTATCACAATTATTCTTAGGATATCTTTTTGAATCTTCAGAATTACCCTGGAGTTAGTGGAAAGGGAAAAAGGTATAAAGGCACATTCCCTTCCAAGGCTAGGCAATGTATCTGTTTTCCATGTTTGCTTGCAGGCAGCCCTGGAACTAAAGTTATCTAGCTGTCTGTTTTGAAAGAAAGTGAACAGATCTATTTGAGATGTTCCCCACAACTGGATCAATTCCTGGAAGACCCCCTTATTCAATTTCCATTCAGGGGAGTCTGTCCTGGTCCTGCTCAACTTGTCTGCCACTATGACTGAATTTAAGATTCTTGGAGGGTTAAAGAATGCTGAAGAGCTAACTCCCAAGCTATAACTGTCAGCCTGCATAAGGTGTACAACCTCATACCTCCCTGTTTGTATACTACATAACTGTGGCATTGTCTATAATCACATGCAGAAGTCCAGTCCTGGGGACCAAAGATAACAGAGATACTTCAAGGTATATATCTCAGTCAACACCTCTTTTAAAATGATGTGCTTTGATCTGTCTGAAGGTTTCCACGGGTCTTCATTTTTTCCACTCTGGAAACTGCTCTCCAAGCAAAGATGGACACATCTGTGGTGACAGACTAGACTGGGGTCTGAGGACAGAAGGGGAGACCTAAGTTCAGTTCAGTTTGTTGTCTTCACCAAAGCAGTTCCCTTTAACTTTAGAGCTAATGTTAGTACACTATGTAAAGGTTAAGGTGGGAGCCGAGGTACCCAAAAGTAGAGCCCTGAGAATCAGATGCTTCAAATAGATCATTGACAGTAATGCTATAAGAGAGTTGCAAATGCAGTTGCATAGCACAGGTCACAGTGTGTGTTTATCAGAAGATTTTTTATGAGCAACAGTTCCAGAAAGAGATCATTCTGGACAGAAGTGCAAATGGAGAAAGAAGAGTCATCAGTCCAAAGAATAACAAAGTCATCAAATTAAAGGGTTAAATTATGGTAATGAATGTAGTAACATCACTAATAAACAAACTAGAAGGGAACTTAAAACTGATCCTTGAACACCAGAGGAAAGTGTGTTAGTGTTGACGATAATGAATAAACTTTAATTTGAGCTGATCTGTCATTAAAGTATTTTTCAAACCACTGAAAGACACTATTAGAAAATCCAAGCAATTCTACATATATAAGTGAACAATAAGTAACCATGTCAAATGTCTTTGTGAAATTAACAACTCCATTTAGAAGTCAATGAACCATGTTGTTACATGCCGAGTGAGAAAGTGACAGCAATACAGACGGTGTAGGGCTACACTCCAAACAAGAAAGTGGGTAACAAGACCATCTGTGTTTCTATATTCAAGGATCTGGGAGTAAACTGCCTCTTGAATTTTAGCAAGGACTGGTAGAAATGGATATACAGTCAAAGAATTCTTTGGGTTGAGTTACTTTACACACTGAGAAGACAATGGAAAGTTTCCTAGGAAATGGACTGGTGTACGTTTTAACTGACAAACAAGGCAGAAAACAAAAATGATTTGATATAAAAAAAAAGTTGTTTTATGAAAAGCTGGAAGTAGCAAATTGGATGTAGTTAAAATCTGATCAGGGAGTGACAAAAGAAACTGTTTAACTTTGAAGTGAGAACCCAGGAAAGAAAAGCGTCAGGCAGCGGTAAGGGTAGATGAATAATGAGTGTTTTAACTCAATCAAGCCTATAATGCCTTTTCTGTATATTTTCAGTTAACTCCTTATAACCCATAGCTCCTTAAGTTGTCCAGACCTTTTATGGGTCTGGCCTCTTAAACTAAGCAGTTTACTAGCTAATAATAGGCAAATATGAGAAAAGACAAGGACTTATTAACCAAATGGCACCAAGACTGTACATCTATAAATGTCTTACAGTTGATAGATGCATTTGCTATTATTATTCATATTTTCATTTTATTTATTTTATTTTATTTATTTTACATTTGTTAACCGGGCTAGTCTAGCTGGATATATGTCCATTTTCAGTAGAGGCCCGGGGAGAAAAGCTCCAAGTATGAATGGTGCGAAAGTTAACAATGTATAGGCATAAGAAGGATTACAGAATAATTTAGTATTAGTCTTAAAAAGAGAATTCATGATACATTATTGAACTATAACAGTTAACAATTTATAAACATACATAGCTATCATAGAGAGTAGAATAGTCTAAAGGAGTAAATAAAAATACATTTCAAATTATAGCAAGTTTAATAGAGACCCTACTAACTGATTATTCATCACACAGTAGAAGGTATGTGCAAGTCTCAGGTAGGGAGGAGAGGACAAGTGGTGTATACATCATTCAAAGAAGGAGAAGTAATAAGAATTGGATAGTTAGGTAAAAGGAGTAGGGAAAAGGGGTAATTAAAAATAAAAGTTGAGAGACCAATGTCAGTCAGGGTTAGTGCATGGGCAAAGCCAATGAGTTTTTAGATGTTCTTTTAGGTGTTTTATAAAAATATAAGTAGAAGCAAGGGAAGATAATTCTGAGGGAAGCTGGTCCCAGATTTTTCCTGCAGTGTTTGAGAAGACAGAATCTCCAGCTTTGTTTTTAGCTTTTTTACAGGAAACTAGAAGCTTATTAGCAGAACGTAGTGTGGAAAGATTTGTATAGGGTGTAATTAGATTAGTAAGGATAGGGGTGTTGTTAGGGTGATATAGGATCTTTTGTGTGATGAGTAATTGTTGACAGATTATGTGTTTTTTCAATTCTAGCCAACCTAGTTGTTTGAGGTTAATAAAGTGGTGAGTTTTAAAGGGGGAGCTTGTGATAAATCTAGCTATGCTATTATAACAGATGGAGAGTTTCAAGAGATTAGTTTTGGATAGGTTAGTAAAAATGATAGAGGCATAGAAAAGGGTAGAAATGAGGTGTGTTTGGGCAATAGTTTTCTTAGCAGAAGGGGTAAGGAAGGCTTTGATTCTATAGAGGGTATCAAGTTTTTTATTAACAGACTTTATAGTGGAGTTGATGTGTTCGTCAAAGCTGAGACAATTATCAATAGTTACACCTAGAAGGCGGGTTGTAGTATCTGGGGTAATGATAGTACCATTGTTGGAGGTTAAGGAGAGGAATGGAGTAGGTGATTTGTGAGTAGGGGTGAAAAGCAGTAATTTAGTTTTTTAGGATTTAGGAGGAGGCAGTGTTGCATAAACCAGTTTTCTACATTTTGAAAAACAGTTTGGGTAAGGGAGTGTAGAGTGGCTATGATCTTGGCGGTACAGATTAAGGTGGAGTCATCAGCGTATTGAATACATGTGGCTTGTGGTATGGCGTCGTGTAGATTGTTAATAAATAAAGAAAAGAGAAGGGGACCTAGGATAGAGCCCTGGGGTACTCCGATATTGACTGGTAGTAGTGAAGATAAATTGTTTTGCCAAAGAACAGCTTGCTGTCTATTGTCCAGATATGACCTAAACCATTGTATAGCTTGAGGGTTGAGAGAACGGGCAATTAGTTTGTCTAGTAGTGATTTGTGGTTAACCATATCAAAGGCTTTAGACAGGTCAATAAATAGGGCAGAGGAGTAAGAGTTATTGTTACGATTTTTATTTATGGAATCTGTAAAGGATAAGAGGGCAGTCAATGTGCTGTGGAATGGCCTAAAGCCATGTTGGCAATTTGCAAGTAGGTTATTTTGTAGTAGGTGAGTAAGTAATTGTTTGTGAACACATTTTTCCATTATCTTAGCTAGAGGGGAAAGTAAGGCAATAGTTCATATTTTCATATTCATTTTCATGTTCATATTTTCACAACCAAGAGACCTACATATTATTGAGTGGCATGGTGTGACATGCAGTGGGGGGAGACAGGAAAATCCATTGTCAATGTCCACTTATTTCAAACTTTACTGAAATATTGCTGGTTGTTTGTTACAAATTATGAAAATAAGCAATATTTCAATATGAACTTAATACTTCAAGAAACAAGTGCCTTAAAACTATTGCTTAGCATCAGGTGAAACCTTAGATGCTGTTGAGGAAAACTGTCACTGACACTTGCATTGTAAGCAGTACATCTTGAGAGATATTCAGTGTTATTCATATTGCTAATTATATAATTAAGCAAATGTTTCATATTTTTGTAAATATGTCAATGCACATGCACTCAGAGAGGAATTTATTGACATGTGAAAGTCTAATTCTGGTTAATTAAAATGTTCTAGCATTATATGTCTAGGTTGTACAGTTTTCAAGTTATGACAATTTGTGAAAGTTTAGCAAAAATATATTTCTGAGTTTGTGTGTATTATAACATAGTATTTGTGGAAAAAACATGAATGCACTGACTATCACTGTAAAGAATACTTCTGATTGATAATACTGCTATTACTGCTATTTGAACAGTTTCAATAGTTTTTATTGATCACACAATTTTTATATTTGTTTACCTTAAGACATTTTAAGTTAATTTTTCAGAAAATGCTCTGGAATGCAAGGATGTGTGTAGGCTGTTAGAGTTGTGACATTCCATACCACATGGATGTTAATGTGTTAAGTGAATGGAGAAATATAGTACTGTAGAATAGGGGAAGGGAGAAAGGGGCTCTGGAACCACCTCAAAATGGAGTAGAAAAGGCTGGTTCAGTAAAAAAAGAAGAGATCCCTCAGCGGAAGAGTTTTCTACTACTTTTTCATACTTTTCCATGAAAAGATAATGGGTTGAATAAAGGATGTTATTTGCTATTGTAGGAAATACAGACATTAGTTAACTTCACACTCCACGATTCTCCAATCTTTCAAAGAAGACTTGAATTTAGGGGAGAGTTTATGCGTTATCATATCTTCTAGTACTGCTCCCTCTGTTTTGTTTTGGCTTTAGGAGAACAGGTACGCCAGGAACAACTAGCATCTCACACAGTGTAGTCAATGATGGGTAAACTATGTTCTGAAATATGAGAATATTTGATTCAAAGAACGCCAGAGCATGCTGGCATCAGACAGGGAGTTAACAGCTGACCAGTCCATGAAAGAGAGAAAGAGAGACAGAGCAAGAACCTTATGTATAAGTCACTCTATAGCTGGTAGAGACAGAATAATCAGTAATAGTAATAGGATATGGCTTTAGGATTTTAAAGGACCAGAAGGAGTAGGAGAAGCAATACTCAAATAATATTAACTAGAGATATAACATGAAGACACTGATATATAGAATTATACAATTCCTCCCCTAAAACGTGCACGCTGATTGGCCAGCCCAACCAGCGTGCCCGTTGTAAATCCCTCAATATACTAACGGAAAAAGGTCCGGTCGCCCAGACTTTTTCTGTTAGTATAAAACACTGTCTCGCTATGTTAAAAGAGTTTAACATAGCGACACAGGTTTAAAAAAAGCCACGGAGATCTCCGTTGCTTTTTTTAAAGCTGTCTCGCTATGTTAAACTCCTTTAACATAGCGACACAGTGTGTAAAAAGCAACGGAGATCTTGCGATCTCCGTTGCTTTTTTTTTTAAAGCTGTCTCGCTACTTTAAATGGATTTAACATAGCGAGACAGCTTTAAAATAAGCAACGGAGATATCCGTTGCTTATTTTAAAGCTGTCTCGCTATGTTTAACCCATTTAACGTAGCGAGACAGTTTTAAAAGCAACGGAGATCGCAAGATCTCCGTTGCTACTTTCGCTATGTTAAATGGGTTTAACATAGCGAGACAGCTTTACAATAAGCAACGGAGATCTCCGTTGCTTATTTTAAACTGTCTCGCTATGTTAAACCCATTTAACATAGCGAACAGTAAAAGCAACGGAGATCTTGCGTTCTCCGTTGCTTTGCCCAAAACTCTGATGTACTGCGTAGGCATGCGCAGTACATCAGAACTGCCGCAGAATACCAGACAGCTGCGGAAGGGCAGTAAAGAGGCATTATACAATGCCATTATTTAAGAAAAGTAATTATTTCTTTTCTTAAATAATGTCATTGTATAATAGCAATAACCCACTTCTGGGTGTGGGTAATGCTGGATTTACCCACGGTTGGCTTTGTTTGGTCCCGAGGGCGAACCACGCCAACCGTGGGTAAATCCAGCATTACCCACACCCAGGCGTGGGTTATTGCTATATTAATTACTGCTATGTCAAGTAGACTGTGTACCTGAATTCAAGTTATTCCTAGTGAATAACTGCATTAATTAATTCCACTATGACTCACCGATGTGCATTTCCTAGGTGAGTCAGATGTTGAACACTACTGCTCGAACTTTTTATTTTTTGCATGATAAATTCCCCGACATACAGGATTCCAAAAGAGGCTATAAGGAAGGAGGTGGTACCTTGCTCTGCTAAGGCACACCCTTCACTCTTGAGAGGCATAGACAAAACTACTCTTCCCTTCAAGCAGGACCATAAGGAGAGAGTGGTATTTGAACTGGGGTGGACAGCTCTGCAGGTAGCAATGAATCCCCTCTTCTACAGAGAAGCAGGGGCAAACCAGACTTTTCACGAGTAGCCAGTATCTGTAGGATGGCTGCACAATATTAGTATAGTTAATGCTTACCTCTCAAATGTCCTCAATATTCAGGAAGTCCCTGAGTTCGAGTCACAATTTTGTTTTGTCATTATTTCCTAAAACTTAGGTGGAAAAGATGGTTGACTGCCCTTATAAAATTTTAATACATTAATGAATGAATTAATTACTTAATTAATTAATTTAACAATTACTTATTTAATTAATCGCAGTAATAATTAGAGTTACAGACTTCCTCTACAACAGGAAATGCAAGTTACTTCACATTCTCTCATTCTGTCAACCTCTCAAGTTAAGGGCAACAGTATTTTAAAAAGTGTTCCTGCTTGTCAATGAGTATATGTGGATTTACTTTTTAGAAAATGCATGTTGGTGCAAATCCTGCTGGGTTATTTTCCCTTTCCTTTTTCCCAGTGGTAATTCCTTCTATTCCTTAGCTCCTTCTCCTCCATCCTACTTATTCTGCATAGTAAAGCCTCTCATTCATGCAGCTCAGTTCACTATTTTATCACTCGGGAACTTAACTATTTCAAAGACACTCAGATATTGGAAAGATGGCCAGATGTCCTTTGTCGACTTGCAGGGAAACCTATTAATTAAACAGGCTCTGACAGATCATGAAAAATGAGATTTCATGTCAGAAATCTAATTAAGGTTAATGTGGCTAATCAATATAACATCTGGTTTGAGAAGCCAAATGTTGATTTTATCAGAAAGGTTGTGTGAGTAGACTTGAACAATAACCCAATATGATTTATACTTTTCCTCTCCCATTCCTTTAGTGCATCTGCCATAGGGCTCAACTCCCTATAAACCCAGGGGACTTGCCCCGTATGGCCAAGGTTTATGCCTAGGTTCTTCTGGAAAGCAGTTATCAGATATGCACAATGCATGAGGATGAAAACAGAGATGGAAACACTTGAAAGATCCAGAGGGCTGGGTACAGAAGGGAATGATACATTAAAATAAATAAAATTTCTGATATGCACTTTTATTTCTACAGAATACAGATGCTACATTTTGCAAATGTTTAAACAAAGGGACTGCAACAAGTTGAATTTAAAATATAAAATACTTATAACTTAATTTCAAAATTATGTTTTTAAATGATTATACTGCATTTCTGTCATGCACCACTAGACAGAATACAGTTGCTACTTGCTAACATAGATTGTGAAAGTTTAAAGATGAAATGACTGAAAATGCCCCATCCAAGACAGAGCATATGGTAAATGATGATGTTATATTATTAATAAGGGGGTGAGTAAAATCCCTAACTGGTAGATATGATGAAACAAATCCTCCTCAAGTACAATCACTTCTGAGATTTTTTCACATCTCAGTCTTTATATACCACTATATTGGGGATCGTGGGATATTTAAATACAATTATTCCTTGGCAATATCAATCAGAGTTAGCAAAGTATGTGTCTAAAAATTTAACAACTGTTTTAATAACTTTGTTTCTACAAATCATGTATTAACCAGTATGTTTGGTATGACAGCAATCTCTTTTTTGTATTTCCTGATTCAGATGCATCCCCTTCCTTTTTGCCATCAGAGGTTCATCCTCTGAATAACTACACCATTTCTGCATGCCTTCTGAAAGTTTCTTTCCCCATTTTCCTATCATTGTTGTCAGTACTCACACCGCTGTCTTTCTGTTTGTGTTTATTTGGCATTTATTTTATTGAGAAGATGCATCTAAAGCTTAATAGCAAGCCACAGATTTATTGTCCAACCAAGCATCTCCAGACACTTTGATGTAAGATACCAAAACAACAACGGAAATTCTAGATATAAGCATGCACATAGTAATTCTAGAAAGACATGTAAGCAGTGTTTATCATCTAAAACTACAGTAACTGTACAGTGCTACTCATTTTACGTACCCTGCAAAATGTTTCAAGTCATGAAAGATAAAATAACCATGCACACAACTTCCACTGCCTCTTGAGGGAAATGACAAAAACTGTATGTGCCGCAAATGGTCTGTAAGAATGCTCTACCACAGTTATTTGTTAATCCAGTAAAGTACTGGATTTACATCTACTATTTCTATTTATTTATTTTTCATTTGTGTTTGTTTACTTTGCTAATGCACTGATCTCAGTTGTACGTTTTTCCTAATGCACTGATCTCAGCTGTTCCTTTTTCAAACAACATCAGCGACATTGTAGAACAATAATATCAGGACTGCCATTGTTACAAGGTTTGGATAGTTGCGAATCCAGATCAAAATACGGGGATTAGTGTTAAATATATTTATAAAGTATAAAAGGTCTGGATTATTTAAGAAAATCTTCATAATATTCTGGTGGTCCCTTTTCATTATTTCTATTAAAATGCAAAACCTACTTTGTGGTACTGTGTTTATGAACAATATAAACTAGCGGTGACATGGAAAAATCTAATTTATCTAGAAAAATAGAAGCATACTGAGTAGAGTAGATTTCAGAGGAATAAAAAAATGAAGGTGGCTACTGAAGTTCCTGGTCCATAACATGCAGCAGTTCTTGCAGGATGTTTCTGATATTTTATAACATGCAAACAAGGTGTAAATATACAATGAAGATCCCACCCATTGTCGTTTTAGTGACATAATATAAGATGACATCTATAAGACAAGCAAGTCACGCTTTGTGGCTCTTTTTACTCATATAAATCTCTGTGTAAGCAAAACACAATACGGCGTTTAATACAGCTGGACAGTAAAAATACAAGAAACATTAAACGAGACGGGAAACAATGATCCAAGAGTTTACTCTATCACAGCAGTGCTCCATTTATCACAGCAGTTCGATTTCTATCCCTGCAGACACAATATAGCACTAGGAAATGTTATCCTGTGCTCTCGAGCAGTGCACCAAATGCTGCTATTGTTATCATTATTGTTATGATTATTATTATATTTAAAAATCTAAACTGGATTGAAGCTGTGACCTTTGCACCTACAAGGTGAGAAAGAGGTAGACTGGCACTATACTTACTACAAGATGTAAACAAAAAAGGGTGGAAGTCAGAGTACTTCTTACCGGCTTCATGTTGCCCGGGGTTGTCAGACATCTCGAGCACAAACAATTCCCGGCCCTCGAAGCTTGGTCCCACAGTGTAGATCCGGCTGATAGATGGGCATTGGAGCCACACCGAGACAAGCGCTTCTCTCATCTCGTTGTAACGATGATACTCGAAGGATATGCCACCACTATTCTCTGACTGCCGACTGCCATCCTCGTCCCCAGAGTTTGGGAAAGCCAGGACTAGGGCCAGAAGGGCTGCCCCCCATACTACTTGTAGCAGGGAATACGATCTGAGGTAGCTTACCCTCGCCATGCTGCAGGCGCTTGGCGTTAAATCTGGGTGTCGAAGACAGGGAGCAGTTGTCAAGAACACTGCTACACAGGCGTAGAGTTTGGCGATCTAATGTCAACAGAAGGTAACAGTTACACGGTGTCGGACGGTGTGATGTGCGTCAAGGTGTATAATCTAATTATTACGGTTATTATAGAGACAGCACAGTATAGTGCCAATGAATGATGCTATGTCAGAGCAGACTGGATAAATTACTTTTGCACATCTAGAACCTTACTGGTCAAACATCCCACTACATCCTCGGAGGGAGGAGCGTAGATAATACACTACTGAAGGTCGCCTTCCCCGAGACAGCAAGCCCTCCCAGCAAAACGAGACAGGTTGTTGTGCGTTTGTGTGCGATTCGCGCTCATCGTTTATTATAAGGCTGCATACAGAGTAGGCCGTAATTGTAACAGCATTGTGTAAAAAAGATAGAGCTCTGATGATTTACACGTTTTACAGAATTAGTCACAGAGATATCAGATAGTTGGATATTTTAAATTATTAACAAAATGTCGCAGTGTTATTTTATACACGAGTTGTGCAGGGTTGGAAACTGGTCTGTTACACAAAAGTTGTGAATTAAGACGATATTAACCCATTTGCTTACCGAATTAACGCCATCTGTTAATGGCCTGAAAACGTCACAACAGTGTTTATTCTAAATAGGTTTTGCGGAAGGTTTTAACGCCGAATTAAAACGCCAGTCAATAATCCTTTCATATCAAGTAGCAGCATATCTGGTATGATAAAAATGTATACTAATGATCGTATATTAAGACAGATTAGGGGTCATCCCACACAGGCACTTTAAATGGGCTTGGTAATACCATTATTGCGTTTGGATGAAAATAAGCATGCACATCATTTAACAAACCACACCACACATTTGCTTGGAAGGAAGAAATGGCTACAGCCATGCATTTATTATGCCAGTCAGATCGTGTTATGTATCAACTCAGTGCAGATCACAAGTTAATGCCAACCAAATATATTCACATGTGCACAAAAGACAGAAATTTGAAGTAAGTCAAATCAACCAGGCCGTAACATGCCACGACAGTCCCTGTAAATGCTCAACCACCAATGGCTGAAAGGATCTACAACCGAACACTGACAGTCGCCTGTCACAATTCAGCCAGTGTCTGAGGGGATCTGCCACTTGTGGGACCCCAGGCTGTGATCCCCCAGCCTGCCCACTACACTATGGGGTGGCCCACCAAGATAAGGGTCAAGCCATCCAAGCCTGCACCCCTCCACAGGTCAAACACAGTCCTTTGCAGTTTTAGTCTTCCAAGTCTGCCCTTCCGCCCTTCATGGCTACGACACCTACCTGTCTTATCTACCACTTGCAGAGGAAACTAAAAACCTGAAAACCAAGTGGGAAAAAACAGGAATTTCCTTCAAACATCTTTAGTGCGATAATCCTTATGGGTCAGCAAGTGCCTACCTACTCATATCAGTCAGCACTTACCACATCTCACCTTGTGCTATCTACACCTCTTCTTGCTTTTACCAGGAAGGGTGGGAGGGTGAGTGTTCTGCTCTGCTGTTAAAAAGAGATCATACCTGGCTACCTGTGGCTTTGTATATTCTTCCTCTATCTACCAATCTACACAACCCCACCCTTCCTCATCCTAACCAACATCCTGCCTTCCTGATTTCTTCCCCTTCGCCTGACTCATGCTTGCTGTTTTCCCCAAGGTAAAATAACTGTGTCTATGATTCCTTGCTTGCTTTGATTTTGTTGAGCCTATTGAGGGATTGCACCTTTTCCAGCAAAAATATATTTATTAAGATTTGTTAAAGACAGCACTCTTTTTAAAATGAATCTGAAGGACCTTAAGTAAAGTGACATTGTTTGAAATTACTCCTGCTTCCCAACATGGGAGGGGGGGGCAGAAAAGTTCACACAGTACACTTGCAAAGAAAGCAAAAAAATATTTGTTGCAAAGAGCACAACAACTGCATTTGGAAGTTTTGTCAAGGTAATAATGCATGCATTTTATTAATGGTGATTTGTTAAATGGTGATGCCATTAACAGTGTAGTAAAGTAGAAGCAATTATAATGTATAAAATGATGAAATATTAACCAGTAAAATTAGAAGCTTGTGTAAACACTTTCACCACTAATTTTAGAAGTAAACCACAGTGTTCATGACAGATATGGATGTGGAACAGGGCCTCAGTCCATATCTCTCAATGGTCCTTAACTTTCAGGGATGTCCCTGAATTTGGCTCAAAATTTTGCTGTTGTCCCTTCTAACATTGGTGATTATAGGGAGAAAGGTGATGGGTTCTTCTTCTTTTCTTTCAGCTGTTCCCGTTAGGGGGTCGCCATACGGGATAATCTGTTTCCATTTCTTCCTGTCCTCTGCATCTTACTGTGTCACACCAACCACCTGCATGTCCTCTCTCACCACATCCATGAACCTTATCTTAGACCTTCCTCTTTTCCTCTTACCTGGCAGCTCCATCCTTAGCATCCTTTTCCCCCAATATACCCGGCATTCCTCCTCAGCACATATCCAAACCAATGCAATCTCGCCTCTTTGACTTTGTCTCATAACCGTCCAACCTGAGCTGACCCTCTAATATACTGATTCCTAATCCTGTCCATCCTTGTCACACCCACTCCTGCCTTTTTGTCAGTGCCACCGTCTCCAACGCATACAACATAGCTGGTCTCAATACCCTCTTGTAGACCTTCCCTTTCACTCTTACTGGTACCCATCTGTCACAAATCACTCCTGACACTCTTCTCCACCCATTCCACCCTGCCTATGCTCTCTTCTTCACCTCTCTTCCACACTCACTATTACTCTGAACTGTAATCCCAAGTACTTAAACTCATCCACCTTCGCCAACTCTACTCCCTGCATCCTCACCATTCCTCTAACCTCCCTCTCATTCACACACATATATTCTGTCTTAGTCCTGCTGACCTTCATTCCTGTCCTCTCTAGAGCATATCTCCACTTCTCCAGGGTCTCCTCAACCCGGTCCTACTCTCACTACAGATCACAGTGTCATCTGCAAACATCATAGCCCATGGGGCCTCCTGCCTGATCTCGTCTGTCAACCTGTCCATCATCATTGCAAATAAGAAAGGTCACAGAGTTGATCCTTGATGTAATCCCACCTCCACCTTAAACGCATCTGTCACTCCCACTGCAGACCTCACCACTGTCACACTACCCCCATACATATCCTGTACCACTCTTACATACTTCTCTGCCACTCCCGACTTCCTCATACAATATCTCTAAGCACCCTATCATATGCTTTCTCCAAGTCCACAAAGACACAATGCAACTCCTTCTGACCTCTACATTTCTCCATCAACACTCTCAGAGCAAACATTGCATCTGTAGTGCTCTTTCCCGACATGAAACCATGCTGCTGATCACTAATCATCACCTCCCTTCTTAACCTAGCTTCCACTACTCTTTCCCATAACTTTAAGCTGTGACAGATCACTTTTATCCCTCTGTAGTTATTACAGCTCTGCACATCACCCTTATTCTTAAAAATAGGTACCAAAACACTTTTTCCCCACTCCTCAGGCATCCTCTGACTTTCCAAGATTTCATTAAGCAATCTGGTTAAAAACTCCACTGCCATTTCTCCTGAGCACCTCCATGCTTCCACTGGTATGTCATCTGGACCAACAGCTTTTCCATTCTTTATCCTCTTCATAGCTGTCCTTACTTCCTCCTTGCTAATCTGTTTCACTTCCAACCTTTCTCTCTCTCATTCTCTTCATTCATCAGCCCCTCAAAGTACTCCTTCCATCTGCTCAACACACTCTTCTCGCTTGTGAGTATGTTTCCCTCACTATCCTTTATCACCCTTACCTGCTGCACATCTTTCCCAGCTTGGTCCCTCTGTCTAGCCGATCGTTACAGGTCCTTTTCTCCCTCTTTAGTGTCCAACCTTTCATACAACTCTCCATAAGCCTTATCCTTAGCCTTTGACACCTCTCTCTTTGCCACGCTCCTCATCTCCTTATACTCCTGTCTACTTTCTTCATCTGTCGGACAATCCCACTTCTTTGCCAATCTCTTCCTCTATATAATCTCCTGTACTTTCTCATTTCACCACCAGGTCTCCTTGTCCTCCTTCCTCTGTCCAGATGTCACACCAAGCACCTTTCTAGCTGTCTCCCTTACCATCTCTGCTGTAGTTACCCAGCTATTCAGTAACTCTTCACTGCCCCCAATGCCTGTTTTAACTCTTACCTGAACTCCACCTCACAATCACCCTTTTTCAACTTCCACCATTTGATCCTTGGCACTGCTCTCGCACTTGTCCTCCTCTTCTGGATCACCAACGTCATCCTACAGACCACCATTCTATGCTGCCTAACTACACTTTCCCCTGTCACCACTTTACAGTCTCCAGTCTCCTTCAGACTGGCCCTCCTGCATAGGATATAATCCACCTGTGTGCATCTTCTTCCAGTCTTGTATGTCACCCTATGCTCCTCCCTCTCCTTAAAATACGTATTCACCACAGCCATGTCCATCCTTTTCACAAAATCCACTACCATCTGACCTTCTGCATTCCTCTCCTTAATACCATACCTGCCCATCACTTCCTCATCCCCTCTGTTCCTTTCACCAACATGCCCATTGAAATCCACTTCAATCACCAGTTTCTCACACTTGGGTACACTCACCACCACTTCATCCAACTCACTCCAAAATTTCTCTTTCTTATCCATCGCACACCCAACTTATGGAGCGTATGCACTAACAACATTCATCATTACACCATCAATTTCCAGCTTCATAAACATCACTCTATCTGACACTCTTTTCACCTCCAAAACACTCTTGGCATACTGTTCCTTCAGATAACCGCTACCCCATTTCTCCTCCCATTCACACCAGGATAGAACAATTTGAACCCACCTCCTATACACCTGGCCTTGCTCCCCTTCCACCTGGTTTCTTGCACACACAATATATTAACCTTCCTTCTCTCCATCATATCAGCTAGCTCTCTCCCTGTACCAGTCATACTGCCAACATTTTAAGTTCCTACCCTCACTACTACACTCCGAATCTTCCTTCTCTCTTTCTGCTTTCGGACATGCCTTCCTCCTCTTCTTCTCCTTCGGCCAACAGTAGCTGAATTTCCGCCAGCACTCTGTTGGCTAACAGTACTGGTGGTGGTCGTTGTTAACCCGGGCATCGACCGATCCAGTATGGAAATCTGTATTGTTGTCCGCATATGTTATTTGACAGAGGTTTTACACTGGATGCCCTTCCTGATGTAACCCTCCCCATTTATCCAGGCTTGGGACCAGCATGAAGAAATGCACTGGCTTGTGCATCCCCAGTGGCTGGGTTTGAAAGGTTATGGGTTAAACTTAGTTAATAATGAAGTTAAAAGTACTAATATTTTCAAAGGTGCCATTGATTGTCCATGATTATTTTTGAATCTGTTCCTGATTCTGGGGGGTAAGAGGTTGATAGCTATGCCTCAGTCTATGTTGCAGTTTAACATCCTCTTTTCCCATGAGCTGAAGTTATATTTTACAGCTTAAGAACCTACAATTTACCAAACCCACATTCAAACTAAGTAGAACAGAAAAGCCTTCTCACTCAGAAATTGCCTTCAAGTATTAGAACAACATTCCTGACAATATAAAGAGTGAGGACAACATTTTCGCTATTTAGAGAAAAATACTTTAAAAAGACCAAAAGCATAAGGTTCAGTTCAGGTAACTTTATTCTTGCGCAAGGAGACAAAAAATGCAGTTACAGAGTTTGTCTGTCTAAATCAGGAAGTGTCACAGTTATTATACCTTTCTTTCAAGACATTGCCCACTACGACTGACGTAGCAGATCACCAGTTCACAATTCTGTTATTTTATAGATATTTCTCATACTTCTAGCTGACTCTTCAAAGTTTTAAAAAAGATTTTTCAGTAAACAGGATGGCCTTGATGACCACTGGTCAATTATAACTTTCTTACTATGTGATGTTACAAGTCTAGGTACTATGGCTAATTTAAGCACAATGCAAGTACAGATTTCTGAAGCAGTTTATTGTTCTTTATATCTAACTATCTTGCAGCTTGTGCACTTTTTCATCAACTCGAACAGAGCTTATTGTCTATAATGAATGGATCTACAGAAATTATTATTTTCCTTTTTAATTTCCTGACCTAGCAGAAAATCACCTGCTTTCCAGTACATTTCCAAGGCATAAACATGTATTTTGCTGTGCTAGCAAACTAGGTCAGAGTGCATCTTGCAGTGTCAGAAAGCATAATTTCAGAAAATCACATTTGCAGTCTCAAATAAAACTAATGCTGCATATAGAATAAAAATGTGTTAAATCTTCCTTTATTAAAATAAGCATTGCACACATATGTTAATACATATTTTTCTAACATTTCCCCCCTGTTAATACTTTTTATTCTATTTCAGAAGCATAAACAGTTTGTTTTCTTCTCCTAACCTCTTCCTTTGAGGATTTGCAGATAAGAGAGTCATTCAGTTTAAACTTATGAAAGTGTTTCCTTTTTCAACAGTTCTTCAATTTCAGTACTTTGATACAAAGTCTCAGAAACTGACATGTCTATAAAATCTTTGATTAATTTTTTCATGCAGGGAATTCCACAGCAAATGCATGCTCCTAACAATAGTAATCCCACACAAATGGCAATTAGGATGCTCATTAGGATGGAACCCCACCCCCAAACAAATTCTGGAAAAAGTCCATCAGTGGGTTTGGGCCTGGCCTGGTCATGTCTGACACTTGTTGGATCACTTCCAAATGGTCATTAATTTCGTGCTTATTGTCGAGAATGAACGAACAGCACTCGTCTTTGATTAAAGAGCACGTACCACCTCTCACCGCTAGGGTGAAGTCAAGAGCCATGCGGTTTTGAAGCACCACAGTTCTCATTGCATTCAGTTCATCAGTCATTAATTCAAGAGCAGAAAAAGTTGCGTTGCTCATGACCTCAAGGAGCTTGGATAGCTTTCTCAGATCCCAAATTGATTTAACTGCACCATATGCAGGGGCTATGCCAGCCCAGGATATGATAGTGTCACTCAAGTCCATGTGTGCTAGTTTACTTTTGTCTTTCACGGAGTTATGGTTCCTCCAGCCTGCTACGATCTGTCCCACTGGATTCTCAGGTTTCTTGATTGGATTTTCAGGTTTCTTCGCGACATCTCTGACGTTTCGAATTCTCCCATGAGGCAAAGCTGTAGTGTGTCGTATGGCCGGGACCAGGTAACCCAAAAAACAACTGCCGGACCAATTCTCAGGCAACCATTTGTATGCCTTTTTCCCACATATAAAATAACAGTTTTCTACCTTAGTATTGATGCACACCTTCCCTGCATGAAACATTTTCTTATCTGTAATAATCAGTTGCTTTAAAAGAATAGGATTATGTTGTATATCACTGACAGTTTTATGTAAGGACTCAAAGTATGAGTCATAATCTGCATCACAAATTGTTTCTGTATTTTTAGCATTTTTAGGTTTAATATAACATTTATAAGAGATAGTCACATTACATCTACTCCAACCTACTTGAATAGTGTCATTCTTAAAAAAGCATATGATTCCTGTTTGTGTAACAGGCAGAAATAATGCAATTTTGTCTCTAGATTTCACAGGTGTAGTCTCAAAAATCAAGTTTTCCCAGGTCTCATTGACTCCTAGCGGGACAGCAGGCATCAATACTCCCCGTATGCTGTTGGTATAGCTGTGCAAATCCAACAATTTGAAATATTAAAAGTCTCAGCATACACATATTTAATTGCTTGGTAAGTGTTAAAGTTTGGATGCCAGTCTATGAATGTTGAATCACGTTTATTCAGTCTAGCTGGTGTGGCTGAAGAAAAGAAAGGCCACAGCAAAAAGAACATTGTCACTAATGCAGTTATTAAGATGATTATGCAACACTGCTGAATAGACTGCTGAAATTGTTCAGTATTCCTATTGTCTCTAGGTCTTGTCGTCATTTTTATTGCTGCTGTGTGTTAGCAAGAGTTTTATCAAGTTCAAAGTTTTTGACTAGTTTACAGTGTGTCAAATGAATCCAAGATGATCGTTCCACAATCTTGACTGCTGTGGGCGGGTTCAGCAGTACTTGATACGGACCTTCCCACTTTGGTGTCGTCCAATTCTTCTTTTTGATTGTCTTCACCCAGACCCAAGTGCCTGGGGCTACTGCTACTTCGGAGGTGTTAGTTTGGTCTTTATCTGAAACAGAATTAAACTGTAAAAGATGTTTGTTATTTAGCATATTCCTCATGTAGTCTGCAAGTGTCCAATCTGCTTCCTGGTCTGCAGGCATGAGAGGATTCCACTGAGGTATATAATAAGCTCTTCCAAAAATCTATTTGAAAGGTGTCAGTCCTTTTGCATTCGGAACAGTTCTCATGCTCAACAGTGCCAGGGGCAAACAGTACACCCAATTCTTCTGTGTTTCTGTTATAAGATTCCTAAGCTTATTCTTTAAAACTCCATTGTGCCTTTCTACCAACCCTGCAGATTGAGGGTGATATGCACAGTGATGTTTTAAAGAAATCCCAAAATACTGACTTAGCTGTTGTATAGTTTGGTTAACGAAATGTGTACCATTGTCACTGTAGATTCTTTCCAGTATGCCAAATCTAGGAATAATCTCTTTAACTAGGGTCTTTGCAACAGTGGCTGCATCTGGTTTACTAGTCGGAAAGGCCTCCACCCATTTGGAGAACATATCCACAATGACAAGGCAGTACTTTTTGTTTTCACATTTGTTCAATTCTATGAAATCCATACAGATGGTATGAAACGGATACGGTGGTGTAAGGAAACTCCCTTGCTTGGGCTTTAATGCCCCTTGTGCATGATGTTTATTACAAGTGTGGCGTGACAGGCAACATTTTTTAGTGTAGTTTGAAAACCCATACGTAGCGAACACCCGATTCACTAACTGTACCATCCCCCCTGTTGAGACATGGCTCTGCCCATGGCTCAACAAAGCTGCATATCTAAATAAATTAGATGGTAATATTGGTTTTCCTTCTTTGGAGATGTACAGCCCTTCCTTGAGAATTGCTCCTCATCTTTTCCATTTTTGTTTTTCAGCCTGTGTAGTAAGTGTCTGCATTGTTTTCAACATTTCTAAGTCTAAAATCTCAGAAGGTTGTAATTCCTCGTTCAAAAGAAATGCTTCTGAAGCTGCTTGCTTTGCAGCTATGTCAGCTCTCGCATTGCCTTTTGAAATCCTATCTTGTTGTTTTGTATGAGCTATGCATTTACAAATAGCTACTTTCTGAGGCAACTGAATAGAATCTAACAAATCTAAAATAAACTGTGCATGGTTAATCGGTTTGCCAGTAGATGTCACCATTCCTCGAATCTTCCACTGTTGTGCAAAAACATGTACAGTAGAGAAAGCATACTGGCTGTCTGTAGAAATGTTTACGCTTTTACCCTTTGCTAAGGTACATGCCCGTGTCAAGGCAATCAACTCTGCTGCTTGTGCAGATAAGTTATGTGGTAGAGGTTTTGCTTCTACAATCTCAGTGTCAGAAACTACTGCATAACCTGTTAGGTTCTGTCCTGTAGGACTCCTTTTGCATGAGCTATCCACGTAATATGTCACCTCGGCATTATCCAAGGGAACATCCGTGAGGTCTTTTCTAGGCAGTGTCTTTTGCTCAGTTACCTGCAGGCAGTTATGGGGTGTGCCATCCACAGGAGTTGGGAGCAAGGTAGACGGATTCAAAGTAGTACATCGTTCAATTGTCATGTGAGGTTGGCTCAGCAATATAGTCATACAAGAAAGATGCGTAGCAGGGGAAAGATATGCTATTTTTTCTTGCAGTAAAATGATTGCGACTGCATGAGGCACCCTCAATGTGAGAGGGTGGAATAACACTACTGAGGCTGAAGCCTGCACTGCCATTGCAGCTGCAACTACTGCTTGTACACAGTGGGGTAGAGACCTCGCCACTGGATCCAGTTGTGATGAATAATAAGCAATGGGACATTGCTTGTCCCCATGCTGTTGAGTCAATACTGATGTCATATAACCTTGCTTGCAATCTACAGTTTGGAAAAAACATTTGTGATAATTTGGTAATCCTAAAACTAATGATGATGCTATTAATTGTTTTAGCTTGCAGAAAGTTAATTCTGCTTCTGGTGTCCATTGTATTAAATCTTGTGCTGCCATAGGCTTCTTAAAAATCAGGTTGGTTAAAGGTGCAGATTCCAAAGCATAGTTTGGGATCCAGCTCCGACAGAAATTAGTCGTACCCAGGAAGGACATCATTTCCTTCTTGGCTGTGGGTTTTGGTGCTTGTAAAATTGCTACTTTTCTGTCCTCATCTAGTGTTCTGCCATCTTTGGATATTACATATCCAAGGTATTTCACTTGTTTTCTCCAAAGTTGCAATTTATTTTTGCTTACTTTGTGTCCTTCTACTGCTAAGAATTTTAATAATGCTATAGAATCTTCCTTACAATCTTGCTGGGTAGGGGCAGCCAGCAGGATGTCATCGACATAAAGTAAAATTTGACTACCTTTTGGTGGAATAAATCCCACTAGATTACTTGCCATTTCTTGTGAGAATATTGTTGGACTTTCACTATAACCCTGTGGTAGTCGCTTATATGTATACCGTTTCCCCTGAAATGTAAATGCAAACCAATACTGGCTGTCAGGGTGTATCGGTATCGAAAAGAATGCATTGCTGATATCTACCACAGAAAAGTACTTCTGTTGAGGTTTTAAATCATTCAACAAGGTATGTGGATCTGGCACCATAGGTGCTCTTGGTATTACTGCGTCATTTACAGCTTGTAAATCTTGGACCATACGCCATTCTCCGTTTGCTTTTCTAACTGGGAATAAGGGTGTGTTACATGGTGAATCGGGGGATTCCACCAGTATTCCCTTCTTAAGTAAAGCTGCTATGATAGGTTTAATACCTGCCTCTGCATCTTTTCTCAAGGGGTACTGTCTCTTTTGTGGTCTGAATGCTGACTTTGGCATGATAGTAACTGGTCCTGCTGTGCGAATTAGTCCTACATCTGATTTTCCTGTTGACCAGAGAGTTTCTGGTATGTCTAACAAAGCTTTTTCTTCCTCTTCTAATAAGAGGGCTCCTTAGCTGTCATTGCTGGACTGCAAGTGTACAGCTGGATGTGTTTGTGTTATCCAGTTCAGTTTCTGTCTTTGTATTCCCTGTTCTGACAGTTCTGATTCTGTCTGTTTTTCCCATTTTGTGACTTTTTCTCCTAGGTCTATCCATTTTAAATTTTCCTCCTTAGTTAAACTAACATGCGGTATTAGATTTGATTTGTAAAGTGAAAAGAACTCCTGGGGTAATGAACAGCTAACTACACTGTTCCCTCTCGTGTCCCAGTACAAATTACACAGTACTAATCTGTTTGCATGATTTTTAAACAGTTCTTGTTCGTATTCTTTGTCAGGTCCTGGTGTATTACAATAATTCAGAGTACAGTGCAACAGGTGTTGTATGTCAATGCAAAGGGAGGGGAACTTACTGATAGCTGCATTCATTAACTCTTCAGTTACTGCTCCAGGGCCAGTTGTAACTAAGTCCTGGCTGTACCAGTAAAATGTCTCACCTTCCGTTTGCACTGCAAAAGTATTGGTCTGTCGCTGTGCTTCCATACCCTGCATGGTTGGAACTACTGCTATGCCTAATAGTTGTATAAGATCTCTGCCCAAAAGGTTCACTGGGCATTTCGCAGAAACAACAATTTTGCTTTTCTGGGTTAATCCTGAAACAGGATCTGTTATTGTAATGTTATGGGAGAGAGGCTCCCGATACAGCTGTCCATTAGCTGTTTTTACAAGTATAAAGTCATGTGATTCTGAATTTTCTGGTAGTTTGGAGGGGTGTACCAGGGTCCGTGATGCCCCTGAATCACACAAGAATTTGACTTCCCTCCCTTCTACCAGGAGTGTCACTTCTGGTTTTGTGTAAGCCAAACAAAGCTCTATGCTCAGTAAGGCTAAGTCTAATATTTCATTTTCTTCACTATCGGTAGCTTCCTGCACTTCCTCTATTATCACATTCTCTATTCCTTCTATCACATTGTCATTTGTTTTTTCTCTATTATTCCTATCTAGTGATTCCTGACTTTCATATAGTCAGTCCTCACCCTCATCATTTTTGTCTACCACTGCTGCTTTCTTATTTTTCCTGCAATCCCTTACCATGTGTCCTTTTTTCCCACATTTGAAGCACTCACCTCTTTTCTTTCTCCCTTCAAAGTCCTCTGATCGCTGATCAGATTGTTTATTTCCCTGGGCATTCTTTTTGCCCTTTTGTCCGGACTGTACTAAATAAACTTCTCCATCTTCTACAGCAAATACTTGAGCTTTTTTTTTCTTTTTGTTGTTAAAATGCCTCTCGGCATGTCTAGCATATTCAAGCAGTGATTGTAATCTGCTTGTACGATGGTCTACCATGTGTTTAGTAATAAAACTACTTATGGGTGCAATACTGCCTTTCAAAAATGCATTCTTTAACTGCTGCTCATATGGGGAATCTTGTGTCTGATCTTCAGGCACTTGCATTCCACAGTGATTGTTAAAGCATTCCAGTAATCTGGAAAAATATCTATCAACAGTTTCACTTTCTTGTTGGATGCATTGATTAATGCAAGTCCAGTCTGCCCTAGGCTTCCATTTCTCAGAAATTCGGTCTGTCAGGCCTTTCACTCTGTTGTCTAGTTCTGCGCTGCTATGTGGGAGGGGTCTAAGTGCAGCGTCACCGGGATTCCAGTTGCCACTGATCATGTGCCAATCTGGACCTACTATTTGTCTGACTACTTTTTCTACTTCCTCTCCATTTAAGTGATAACTTAATCTCATGCCCTGTAAGTCTTCTAAGAACTTTCTAAAATTAACTTTTGGATGGGGGATTCCCTCTGTGGCTTTCTGGACGTCTTCTGGTGTCCACGGTCTGTATACTAAGAGAGTTGGGTTCTGCCCTTCTTGTCCTGCCTGAGGATTTGGTACTTCTATGAGTGGGCATATCTCTTCTTCACTCATAGCCCATGAATTTCCATTCATTTGATATAATTCAATATCCCCTTTTAAATTACGTGTTCGAGACCTAGTCTCGATAGGATCTCTAACAAACGGTAGTGGTTTTATAGGAACAACTGGATATCGTGGAGGTGGGTCAGTTTGTTCTTTTGCTTCATATTCCGGTAAGGGAACTGGTAAGGGAACCGAAACCGGAGTGGGTGGAGGGGCTGATGCTATAACCAAGTTATTATCCTCTTTGTCTAGAAACATTGCTTTTGAATTTTTATTCTTTTGTTTTCTTCGGTTTGCTTCCTCAATCCACCTGTGTGCCTGAGCAACTCCTAGTTTATGCTGTTTTTTAACCAGACCTTTAGAATCAGTTTTTAACTGTTTAATAAGTTTGATAAGCGAGGATCTTTCTAGTTTCCCATCAAATTCATATTTATTAACCCATTTAGTATAATATTTAATGTTGTTGGCGCGCTGTGATTGCATATATTTTGCGTTCTCGGTTAACGGTGGGCTTTGGGGTCTTTTTGTTTTTGTGCACGTATTACCCATTTTGTTCTAACCTTTTTTTCAAATGTTACGTAACCCTTTTGATTTTAATGTGGTACCACCAAGTGTTTACAGTCTCTTCAGACTACCTGCCTACTTATTCTGTTTCCCTGATCTATGACAAGATAGCAATATTTCTGTCCCTGAATTTTAAAAATTATTACAGAACAAATACAATCAAGTCCCTGATCTAAAACAGAAAAAAGTAGATTCACCTTACCTGAGCCTCAGCGATTCGTCACTCACTGTTCAAATGGAACCCGCCTTTAGTTGTAGATCAGAAAAGTGGCTGGCCTCTTTTGCACGACAATTCAGTTGGAGGTCTTTCAATGAAGAAGATCCGGTGTGGTATCTTCCCTGCGCAGTTTCATGTCACCTGGCCCATCTGATCCCAGGCTAAACGAGGGTTTCCGACTCCCGAAGGACCAAAAAAAATGTTAGAGAAAAATACTTTAAAAAGACCAAAAGCATAAGGTTCAGTTCAGGTAACTTTATTCTTGCACAAGGAGACAAAAAATGCAGTTACAGAGTTTGTCTGTCTAAATCAGGAAGTGTCACAGTTATTATACCTTTCTTTCAAGACATTGCCCACCACGACTGATGTAGCAGATCACCAGTTCACAATTCTGTTATTTTATAGATATTTCTCATACTTCTAGCTGACTCTTCAAAGTTTTAAAAAAGATTTTTCAGTAAACAGGATGGCCTTGATGACCACCGGTCAATTATAACTTTCTTGCTATGTGATGTTACAAATCTAGGTACTATGGCTAATTCAAGCACAATGCAAGTACAGATTTCTGAAGCAGTTTATTGTTCTTTATATCTAACTATCTTGCAGCTTGTGCACTTTTTCATCAACTCGAACAGAGCTTATTGTCTATAATGAATGGATCTACAGAAATTATTATTTTCCTTTTTAATTTCCTGACCTAGCAGAAAATCACCTGCTTTCCAGTACATTTACAAGGCATAAACATGTATTTTGCTGTGCTAGCAAACTAGGTCAGAGTGCATCTTGCAGTGTCAGAAAGCATAATTTCAGAAAAGCACATTTGCAGTCTCAAATAAAACTAATGCTGCATATAGAATAAAAATGTGTTAAATCTTCCCTTATTAAAATAAGCATTGCACACATATGTTAATACATATTTTTCTAACAGTTAACCAGGTTGGTCCAATTGACATCAAGCCCATTTTCAGTGGAGGCACATGGAGAAGAGCTCCAAAATACTTATACAATTTTATGAAAAAAAGAAAAAGCAGATTAAAAAAAGAATATACAAGGATACAAAATTCAATAAATGACAAATATATAACAGTTTTCAACATAATGCTCTTCATGAAGAATCTCAAAATGTTATTAAAAAAACAAATTGACAGCAAATGCTTCAGAGATTGATGTTAATGGCATGCTACACAGTTAGCCTCTTAAATACCCACTGGGTTACAGCTGCTGTACAATGTCATATAAACTAGTGATGTACTTGCACCTAAGCTTTTGCTTTAATAAATAAACATCTGCTGAGCCACTAATATTCAAACCTGTTATTGGATTCGATTCTGTATTATCTGTAGTATAATGTTCATATGTTCATAGGAGATTACTAGGCTAACAGCTCAAGAGTGCTTATAAACCTAGCTAGTTTTACCCAGATATCATCCAATTTTTCTATTCATAGGGAAAGATTACAAGGGTCAGCAAGTGGGTTTTGACTATTTTTACAGACTGCCTCTGTCCATAAGGGACATGGGTGCCACCCCAGGAATGAATTTGCTATTTCCCATCCATTGGTTCAGATTGAGCTTGAAGATGGTCATGAAAGGGATCTGCTTCACGTGAATAGGAAGCCTAGTCCAGAGGAGGGGCAATCTCTGGGACACATATCTGATCTGTTCATGTCAGAGATCAAGTTTAGATCTTTGGAGTGGGTTACTCTCATGCAGTTAGTTTTGCTAATATGCAACATTTCCATTAAGGCTGGGTCAGAGACTGCCTTGTAGATCTGACACAGGTCACCCCTCAGTAATCAGTAGGAATCTGAATACAGTGATAGGGCTTTTAATTGGTCCACATATGACATGCTGGTTATATCCTGTATTCTTTTGGTGAGAAATCTCTGAGGACACTGCAGTTGTTGCAGGTGCCTGGCGAGATACATGCCAAAGGGTATATTGTACTTGATTATTGGTCTGATGAGAGCTGAGTACAATGGTAATATGGCATCCTTAGATCTGGATGCCATGCCCTTCTTTATAAGCTGAGCCGCGGAGAAGGATTTTCTCACCACCATGGACACACAATGTCCAAAGTTTAGACTATTATTAATCTACCTAGATCACTCATCACTGGGTCCACTCTTAGGGGGTGCTATCATTAATTTTCAGGGATATTTAATTTCCCAAAGGGTATTATTATGCCCTTCTTTGCATTTAGTTTGAAGCCATGGCTCTGACACCAATCATTAGTCTGTGTCAGGCATTTCTGTAAGATATCTACATCATTTGAGGATTCGGTGATCACTCCCAACTTGCAGTCATTAGCAAACTTGGTCAGCCAAAGGCCATCTACATTTGCCTTGACATCTGAGAAGTATATTCCAAACAGGACGGGGCCCAGCATTGAACACTGTAGTACTCCACTGGTGACTGGTCCCTTGCTGGATGTGGATTTCCCCACTCAAACAACATGTTCCGAGCCATTTGGATGTCCATCTGGTGACATAGAGATTTATGCCCAATTTTGAGTTTAACTATAGTAAACCAGTGAGGTATTGCGTCTAATGCTTTGGCCAGGTCAAGATAGGCGGTATGCACTGCTTTACTATCACCCATGGCCTTGGTGACCTTCTCAAAATAGTCCACCAGATTAAGCAGCCAGGACCTGCCATTGATGAAGCTGAACTGGATTGGGGCTAGAGTCTGCAGATTTTCTATGTCGTTGTTAATCATGTCCATGATTATCCTTCCCATAGCCTTGCATATGAGGCTAGTCAGACTTATGGGTCAGTGGTTTCCTGGGTCAGTTGAGGCACCCCCCCATGTGAAGAGGGACGACTGTTGCTGTCCTCCATTTTACTGGGATAAAGCCTGTTCTGGCAATTGTGGTTAAATAGAGATCTGTGTGGGTCTGCTAGGTCATGTTTCAAGTTGTTTAGTAGGCACCCTGGGATTTTGACAGGGCCCATTGATGCCATGTTTCTAGCTTTAGAGAGTACGATGATGACTTATTATTTTGTGATGATGGGCAAAGGAATGGTAGGGAGTATTTTATGGGGAGTGACCGGAGGTGATAAGGGGGTGAAATCTGAGATGAATTTATTGGCCAGCAGGTTTGCTATTTCTTCTGGCTGAGTATAGGTAGTGCCATCTACAGCAAACTCAGCACATTGTTGAGTGGTTTACGTAAGATTTTGGGCATAACTAAAAAATGTTATGTGGTCATCCTTTGCTTTGGAGACTGTTTTAGTCTCATATTTAGCTTTTGAAGTCTTAACTAGCTGCCTGATTGAGACTAATGAGGGATTTTTTTCTGTGTTGTGCACCCTTCCACTTATGTTTAGACAGGGATTTCTTCCTTCTGTTGTATATTCTACTTATGCCAAGGATCCACCAGGGTGGCTTGTTTTTCCAGCTAGATCTGGTTTAGTTTGGTCAGGCACTGCTGTTTCTATGCAGTTATTTTTAGTGGTTGTACAGGGCATTTGCGTATACTTCTGCATAGGCCTCCATATTTTCGGAGTTAGGAGGAACTTTAAAATTACCTATGCTATCACTTAATAGGAGGTGATATGGAAAAAATCTTTAGGGTTTTAGGGCTTTATTGGGGTACTATCGTTTCATTTATTTCACTTCTCCTTCATATACTGCTGGTGCATACACAAATGAACGCTCTCTTTCTAGGGCCTCTGACCCAGCTAGGTTTAACAAAACAAATGCCTTGGTGCGTGCATCTTTATCTGAATAAGCTGCTTGTATAAAAATACCATAATCTTGCTCAAATATTCTCCAATTCTCAGCAATATTCTGATCAAATACAAGAGGTAAGGGCTTTCGAAATCCATCTGCCATATTAACACATACCAGTAAAGTGTTTTGCAAATAAGCACGAACACATACACATATACATATTCCAGAAATTTATGCCAGTACTTATAGCTCTGCCCAACAGCACAACACACCTCTGTGTAACTGTACTTTCCAAAGTAAGTTTCTCTCAGGCACTGAAATACTTTTGAAATTACTGTATTGCACAAAATCACCTCTTATCAGTATAAGGAACATATCAAATAACTGCACTATGCAAGCCTCTGTGCAACTGCACTTTGCAAAAGAAGTTTCTAGGGAACCATAATACTTTTGAAATTATTGTATTGCAAAAGTAATTTATCATCATTTTAAGAAACACTTCAAATAACCGCACAATGTAAATGAACTGGGCAGGAGAAGCTCAGGGCAATAACATTTCGAAGTAATGGTACTTTGCGAATAAACTGTACACAACACACTGAAACTTCCCCAAAATGGTGGTATCTTTCCAGGAAATTCTTTACAGTGCAAGGAACACTCTGTAATGGTGGCACTTCACAAATAGATACACCCAGCACAAGAAACTTTTCAAAATGCCTATACTTTCACTGCACTTCACAAAATAGTTGCACTTTGCACACAAATAATTCTTTGAAATACATACACAGTAATAAGCACACACTGTAAGCACTTTTACACCCTTTGAGATACTTTGAATAGCTCTAGTTATGCCCTTGATACAATACAAAGCTATAGTTATGCCAAAACACAGCACTTTGCCAAACAACATGCAGTCGCCTTGTTCTATTTACGCTCAATGTGCCCTTTTTGTCCCTTATTATATTCATTTTGCTTGTTTAATCTCTTTTCATGCCCATTATAATTGTCTTGTGCTTATTTTACTCTAAACATGCCCATTTTGCATTAAGCATTATCGTTTTACCTTTAAACATGCTTGTTTACTTTTCTATTAATCGTTTCATCAAGCACCTTTACTTTAAACATTTCCCTTATTTAATAAGCCTTTTATGCCTCCCACTTCTTTAATAATCAATTTTGTGCCCTTGTAATGCCAAATTTGGCCTTTTTATGAAATAAGTAGTTTGTGTGTATTCTCATTACCTTTGATTCTTTTCTGGCTCTTTTTCATGCCCGTTTCTCTTAGTTTACCTTCACTGTCATCTCCGTACCTCATGTCTCCGAATATTATTCTCTGCGATCCCGGTTCTGACACCATGTCACTGTCCTACTTTGGACACAGTAAAAGAGTCTTCGGGGGTTCTTTTCAAGCAGATTTATTTTATACAAACACATCACGATAGACGTTTACTGATTTTAACTTAAATAATTTATATACAAACTAACTGCTGATCTGAAGTAGGAACTTCATTTGTCAGCAACCTTTGGGTATCGGATCCGATTTCGGATCTGAGCTGGCAACTTATTTCACAGCTAATAGAGCCGAGCTCCTAGCTCCTCCCCTTACCCATAACCCCCTGCTAACCCTGACTGACCTCAGATCTAGTTTGCCGCGCTTAGACTCAGCAGCTAGGTTACGAGCTCCTGCTCAGATAAGTGGTTTTGATTTACTTATTACAGATAAATCCCCTTAAAGTGTGTGTGGTTAGGTTCCTTAGTGTTAAAAATCCTATATTTAATTATTTTTTGTGGTAAATTTGTGTTCTCCTCCCCTCTCTTCGCTGGTTCATAGTGTGTGAGTGTGCTCTTGTAAGTTGGGGCCTTACGTGTGAGTGTTTTTTTTTTTTGTAGTCAAAAAACAAAAAAATGTCTGAGGCCCCAAAGTTGATTTTCTCCAAGTGCACCGAGTGCGGCCATAAGCTCTCACCGGCGGATGGCCACACTCGGTGTGTCCGGTACCTTGGGGTTGAACACCTATCTTCTGGTTGCGCGATTTGCGCTGCATTCAACCCCAGGGCACTGAAGGACCAGAGGTCGAAGCTGATCCTGGCAGGACTTTTGCCCCCGGATTCGGCTTCGGCCTCCGGTACTTCTGTGGCCTCCTCCCAGGCCTTGGTGGCAGCCACTCCTACCTCTCTCCCCCCAGCCAGGACTCAAACTCCCGCTTCTGCGCCGGAGGAGGGGGAGGCCAGGAAGGAAAAGAAGAGGGAGAAGCACCACAAGCGGAGGGCCGAGGCCTCCGCGTTGGCCCCCCCCAGCTAAGCAAGCTTCTCCCTCTAGGTCTTCCAGGTCTAGGTCTCCTCCTTCTCGGACCCGGACTCCATGCTTTTCACCGGGTCCCGAGGAGGGGGAGACCCGATCTCCATCAAGGTCATCGAGGCGGCACTCCCAGCCTGCCTCGGTGGCCTCGTCGAGATCAACATGCAGCCTGTTGGAAGCCGATTTGGACCGTGTGATGAGAAGGTTCATCCAGGCCCAAATGCAGATGGGAGTGCTCTTGCCTCCCCCCCTCCGGGGGGGAGCTCAACACCTTATTTTGCCCCGATAGCTCCTTCTCTGACCCGCTTCCTGGGTTCGGAGCTTTCAGAGTCGGGCAGCGTTGGAGCCGGGGTCGGGTCGGCGCCGACTCTCCCCTTGAGCTTGCCGGATCCATCCTTGTCGGATCCGAGCTCTCAGAGCCGTGCTCTGAGCTTTGGATCCGGGGGGGGTTAGTGTGCCTTCGGCTCCATCCAGGTTGGAGTACACTAGCCTCTCGGATCTGTTGGTCTCGGTGCCAGCTCCGATCCGCACTTCGGATCCGGGCGAGGGTCGGCTCTTGGATCCCACTGAGAGCGGCTGCCCCTCGGCATTCGAGGTGGTGGAGAGGGCATTGTTGAGGGCATCCAGGCTTCCACTCCCTGCTACGGCTCCATCCCGCTCTCCCTCTCATTTGGGTCAGGCTTCCATCACTCGGCCTCAGGGACAGCCTGCTTTGACATCTCAGGTCGTTCCACTGGAACAGGACGTTGCTGGTGAGTCCTCCTCGGACAGCCCCCCCAAGGATGTTCCTCACAAGCCGAAGTGTAAGGGGAGGCACGTGGACTCCCCCGAGTCCTTAACAGAAGATACGGATTTGATGACGGGGAAGGCTCCCCAAGATCACCCCCGAGGATGTCTCCTTCGGAGACATCATGGAAATGCTTAGGATCAGGGGGGGTCTGCCCCCAAGGCTTCCTCTGACGAATCCATGTTCCTGGAGGTGTTCGAAGCAGGCCTGTCTACCTCTTGGGTGTCCCCTCCGGCCAACCCCCTGGTGGACCTGATTACCACCAGGGCGTGGAAGGAGCCGGACACTGAGGAGCCAGTTCCCAAATGCCCCGATAAGATTCTGAGCCCCCCTTCGGAGAGGTCCCACTGGAGCAAGGGTCCCCCCATAGATGCCATGTTGGTGGCGGCAGCCACCAAGAGGGAATTAGCTCAGGAGAGCCCCTCTGTGCATCCACCGAGCAAAGAGTCCCACTCGATGGATCGCCTAGGGAAGCAGGTCTTTAGTTCAGCGACCTTCTCAGTAAGGTCCCTGAACTACATGGCACATGTCATTAGGATGCAGCGAGACCTTATCAAAGAGTATGCTGCTTCCCCCCCGGAGTCCATGTCGGCAGAAGACAAGCAGTTGTATTCCACTCGCATGGCCACTCTAAAATCAATATCGAATACCTCTATGTGGCTTTTATCCCATGCCACAGAGGGAGCCACTAGAGCCAGCGGAGCAGGCCTAGTCATGAGATGTCAGGCCTGGCTCCGACACTGTGACTTCGCGGAACCCTTCAAGGCGTCATTTGCGAATGCCCCTTTTGATGGTTCTGCCTTATTTGGCAAGACCATTCGCGAGACTTTAGTCCAGAGCGAAAAGGACGGGAAGACGTTGTCTGCCGTCGGAGTCCGCTTCTCTGCTCCCCAGAGGTCCTTCTCCAAGAACCAAAAGGGACAGAAGAAGATGTGGTTCCGGAAAGCGCAGCATTCCCAACCTGCACCGGACAACCAGTCCTTCCGTGGCAGAGGAGGACAGGGAGGACACAGCCCTAGAGGCAGAGGGGGCCCGAAAAATTTTGGGTCCAGAGAATCCTTCCCTGATCAGCCCACGCAGCAACCCTGAGGGGTGGCCTGACTGCTCCACTCTGCAGACAGTCGGGGGACGTTTCTTGAGGCACCTGGCAGATTGGGAGTCCATCGCAACGGATCGCTGGGTGCTTCGTATCATATCCAGAGGTTACCACATTCCCCTGTATCACGTCCCCAAAATCAGAAACCTCCCCAATGTACCACCCAATCAGAGGGAGGTAGCAGCTGCAGAGATTCGGCAGCTCCTAGAAAAAAGAGCCATCCAACCAGTCCCCCCAGGCCAGTTCGGATTAGGGTTTTACTCCAGGTTCTTTTTGGTGTCAAAAAAGACAGGGGACTTAAGGCCAATTCTTGACCTTTCTTCTTTGAACCTGTTAGTAACCAAACAAAAATTCCGGATGGTCACCCTTCAATCCATCCTCCCCCTTCTGCGGGAGAACGACTGGATATGCTCAATAGACCTCAAGGATGCGGACTACCACATTCGGATGGACAGACGATCCAGGAGGTTTCTCCGCTTCCGGCTGGGAGCCAGTCACTACCAGTTCAGGGTCCTTCCCTTTGGTCTCACCACAGCCCCCAGGGTGTTTACCAAAGTATTAGCAGTGATAGTGGCCCACCTGAGACTCCAGGGAATACAGGTTTTTCCATACCTGGATGACTGGCTCCTGACCGCCCCAACAAGGCATCTACTCTGCTCAGCCAGGGACTACTTCCTTCGACTTGCCCCCCAGCTGGGCATCACTATCAACATGAACAAGTCCTCTCTTGCGCTGACCCAGGTGATAGAGTTCATAGGGGCCAAAGTAGACACAAGGTACCTTCTAGCATTCCTAACTGCGGAATAACTGCAAAGCCTGAGGCTTCATGTGCGGGCCATCCTCCAATTAGAAGCTCCACCGGCGGAGTTGGTCCTGAGGGCTCTAGGCTCCATGGCGGCGGCAATCAATCTTCTGCCGTTGGCTCTTCTCAACATGAGGGTCCTGCAGTGGACCCTTCAAGTCCAGTGGTCCTTTCTACACTACCCCCTAAGCCATCCTATTCCCCTCAACAGGGCTTGCAGGAGGGCTCTCTTGTGGTGGCTTCACTCCCCGGACCTCCATACGGGACGTCTCTTTTCCATGCCTCTCCCCCTCACCACGGTGACCACGGACGCCTCTCTCCTCGGGTGGGGGGGCATTGCTCAGGCAGGACGGTCCAAGGAACATGGAACGACACAGAGACCTCTTTGCATATCAATGTTCTGGAGATGAGGGCGGTGCTCTTGGCATTGCAGGCACTTCACAACCTTTTTCCTGTAGGAACTATTGCGATACAGACGGACAACATGTCAGTTGTCTGGTGCATCAACAAACAGGGGGGAACCAGGTCCTATCCTCTCTGTCGGGAGGCCATGAGATTGTGGGAATGGGCGATTTCCACCAACCACTTTCTTATTGCAACGCACATTCCGGGACGGTCCAACATACTAGCGGACAGACTCAGCCGCACCATCCTTTCACCTTACAAGTGGTCTCTCAATCCCCAGGTAGCGAAGCAGATTTTTGCCGTGTGGGGGCAACCCTGTTGCGATGTCTTCGCCTCTCCCTCAAATACGAAATGCAACAGCTACTTCGCTCTAATTCCCCCCTTCGGGGAATCCCCAAGAGATGCTCTGGTGCATGCTTGGCCTCCCGGTCTGCTGTATGTGTATCCTCCTCTACCCCTGATGCTGAAACTCATACAGAAAGCCAGTCGGTTGGGGAGCAGAATGATCCTCATTGCCCCATTCTGGCCTCGTCAAACGTGGTTCCCTTACCTGTGGTCTCACCTGGTGAATCCTCCTTGGATTCTGGATCCACTACCGGATCTAATATCTCACCCACTAGGTCTCCCGACCCCAAATCTGGATAGTCTAAAGCTGACAGCTTGGCTGCTCCAGTTCCACTCCTAGTCAGGACTCCCGGTATCTCTTCCCCAGTTAAAGCCATACCTAAAACCTTTCTCAAGGGTACTTCATTGCTCAGACCCCCTATCAAAGACATTGTACCCCCTTGGGATTTATCACTAGTCTTACAGGCCTTGACAGCTCCCCCTTTTGAACCTGCCACTTCGGTTGATCTTAAGTACTTATCCTGGAAAACGGCATTCCTGGTCGCTATTAGTTCAGCGAAAAGAGTTTCCGAGCTTCAGGCCCTTTGTGCAAAACTCCCGTACTTGGCCTTCCACCAGTATAGAGTAAACCTCAGGACCAATCCCTCATTTCTTCCTAAGGTGGCCTCAGATGTGAATATCAATCAATCTATTAACCTGCCTGTCTTCTTTCCTAAGTATCAAAACAAAGGAGAATACAAATTGCATTCGTTAGACGTGCACAGACAACTGCGCTTCTACATTCATAGGACGGTTGGTCATAGACATTCTGACCAGTTGTTCATCTCCTTTGCCAAATTTAACTTAGGCAAATCTGTTTCTAAAGTCACTCTGTCATGATGGATATCACAGTGCATTCTCTTGGCCTACGAAAGTTCTGGATGGCCCGCACCTCAGGCAGTACGTGCGCATTCTACTCCTTCTATATCTACCTCTGTTGCCTTTAGGTCTAGAGTATCGTTGGATGATATTTGCTCTGCAGCCACTTGGTCCTCATCCCATACTTTTATCAACCATTATAAGCTGGATGTTATCTCCAGAGGGAGAGCATCCTTTGGCTCAGCAGTGCTCCGGAACATCCTTCCATGAAGGCCACCCAAGATCTAGGTAGCTGGGGACTCTGTCCCAAAGGTTGCTGACAAATGAAGTTCCTACTTCAGATTAAGAAGTTATGTACTCACCATAATGTTCCATCTGAGTAGGTATCTTCATTTGTCTGCAACCATCCCCCCCTCCTTCCCCCTGACCTTCGAATTTTAGTTCTAGATGTCCCTTCCTTAGTTCCTTCAGGACGTATCTAGCCTGTTAGCTGCTTATATATGGGCAAACTTGATCTGAGGTCAGTCAGGGTTAGCAGGGGGTTATGGGTAAGGGGAAGAGCTAGGAGCTCGGATCTATTAGCTGTGAAATAAGTTGCTGGCTCGGATCCGAGATCAGATCCGATACCCAAAGGTTGCAGACAAATGAAGATACCTACTCAGATGGAACGTTATGGTGAGTACATAACTTCTTATTATCCTACATGCTTACTCACTGTTTGCACTCTCAAAATGGCACTAGGAATGGCACGTGCCTGGCATTTTTACATGCACAATCAGTCTTTGACTTGCTTCTTAAAGACACGGCACACGGCACTTGCACTCTGATTTACAAGTAGTCTCTTCAGCTTGGCATTAGATAAATTTGTTATGTTGATAGGTCTGTTGGTTTGGCACTGCCTAAAAAAGCCTCTACAGGGGTGGCTAATGCCTTGGTCAGTATTCGAAACCTAATGGTGACAGGCACAGGCCATCTCTGGCAAAGCAGCGTGGTCTGTCGATCATGTTGTCCCAGGATGACAAATACTGAATTCCCTTGGAATGACACCAGTAGCTAACCTAATTATTGAAGTAACTCATTTTCTGTTTGTATTGTGGTGTCATTCTTTGTGAGGGTGGAATGCTGCTCAGTGTGAGGCTCTTACTAGCCTGCATCACATATTCAGAGAGGTCCATCAGGTCTCTCTTCATATAGTCCAGGGACGTACGTCTCCTGTCCTTCACACCCACATGGACTATGACTGAGTCATACTGGTACTTGTGATTGAGTGACTTGAGTGCCTGCATGATCTGGTGAATCCTGGCCCCTGACAGGCAACTGACTGTAACCCTCTCTTTATCCAGCCTGGTGATGGGGACGTCCATGTGTCTCACAATGGAGACTCCTATGACTAAGATGTTTGAATGTGTTGTGTTTTGCCTTAGGGGCTTGCTTGTGGAGACACCGTGACATGTGTTTTTATGTGTGGTGCCTGGTGTTGACTTGGTTTTGTTTGCGTGTGGTTTCTGAGGGCGGTGTATGGGAGGCCTCTGAGGTTTTGGTAAGTTACTTGTGAGTACCTCCACATGTGTGGGTTTATGTGCCGAGACCTTATTTAGCGAGGGAAATGATATGCATATGTGTTTGCTGACAACCTGTTTGTCATTTGATTTGTCAGTATGTGAGAGTCGTGTCTCAGTTTTCATAACTTCACTACATCTTTCATATACTGTGTTTGCATATTGATTTAACAGTCAAAATGGTGGTCAGTACACATGAGACAATGGCTACATTCCTTCAGGACCCCCATGTCCACCAGGGTGGCCACTGAGATAGCAGAAAATTGCCTATCCATGGTTTAACCAGGGACGAGAGTGGGGAGATTTAATGGGACTAGGATGACAGCACACAGACGAAGAATGGGTGCTATACTCAATGTGAATTGCAGCTATCCAACAAGGTGATGCTGGGAGCGCAACTCAGATCTTCCTAGAGCAGCAGGAGGACCAGGAAATGTTGCAGAGATAGTTATTCTAAGGGAAAGTTTAACTTGATAGCATTTGCATCTCTACAAGGCACTACTAACCGCTGCTGAGTGTAGAGCAACCTAGCTCAAACACTGTATGATAGTAAGTACTGAAGTCTGCATATGGTGGTATCTAGGTCTGATTACTTGCTGCTGTGCATTGCAAATGCTTACTTCGTCATTCAAACTTTTTGTATTTCGTCTGTCAACAATTATAAGGACCCTTTTATGTGCATTACTGTTAATCTTGGCTGAAAAGGGTAGTCAGATCAATTAATTTACAAAGTTAACAAATCAAAAGTAAATAAACAAATGGTATGTTACTGGTTTGAGTACCTTTGGCCTGATTTGTGAAGAGAGGATTGAGCAGTCTATCACCATCTCATTTTCATGTGTATATTTACATATATTTATGTGTGTAGGTGGGGGTGTAAGGGAATGTTCAGGTAGCACTTCCTTATCATTACATGTACCAGTCACATTATTACAATGAAGAACACATCATCATCATCAACCCCCTTTCTCCCATTTTCTACATGGGGTCAGTGTGCTGTGTCACTTGTTGCTATCTCTCTCGATTCATTGCCACTATCCTAACTACTTCAAAGGTCTTATGTCACACAATATATCCATTTCTTTGGTGGATGCCTTGTTTCCTCTTGCCTTCTTACTATCTATCCCAAATCTTCTTCCAGATTGTCTTCTGCTTTTCTGCATATGTGCCCAAACCACCATACTCTGTTCTCTTTGACGTTCTCTGCAAATGGAGTTACTTTCTGCTAATGAGTACCCTCAAGAGCCATTTCTCCCATATCTCTCCCAACATCTTGATCATATCTACTGTGACCTCATCTGAGCCTGCTGCTTTCCCTGTCTTCATTTTCCTTAGAGTTGTTCTTACTTCTTCTTCTATGGTAGGCTACTCCTCTTCTTTCATTGTAGGCTGTTTTGAGGCAGTACAACTTCTGTGGAATTTTCTTCATTCAAAAGCTGCTAGAAATACTTTTATCATCTGGCTTTGATGTCCTGTGGATGCGTGATCAGGTTGTTGCTTGCATCCGTTATAGAAGGCAACTATCTTCTTTATCTTTCTGTCTTTGCCTTGCAACCTGATAGACCTTCTTTATGCTGTCAAGTCACTTTCCAAAAGCTGGTAGAGCTCCTCTGATGTCTTGTTCATTGCTATTGTAACTCCTGTCGCCTCTTTGTTAGCCAGCCAGTATTCCTTCCTAGCCTGGTCTGCCTTTTCTATTTCCCACTTTTCCTGTACTCCTTCTTTCTTTTGATGATTTCCTTTACTTCTGTATTTCACAGCTAGCATTCCTTATATACCTTATTTCCATACCTGACTCAGCCGCATATCTGTTCTATAATCCACATACATGCTGTTTTGAGGCACAGCCATTATTCTTCAACTCCATCTATTTCCACTTCTTCCTGAGGTGGTAGAGACTAGAGTAATTGCTCAAACTTGTGTGCTTTCTCTCCAGTCAACATCCAAGTCTTCAATCTAGTCTCTGTTGAACTTAGATCCTTCTCTGACAACTGCTTGCAGCTGATTGTGGCCTGACTGTTTTACAGGGGATGACTTTTCAACCATTGATTCTACCTAAGTGCCCTTTCCTTACTAGGAAGGAGGTCTAAATGAGTTACAAGTTGGCCACTCTTGTATGTGATACTGTAACTGTCTCTCTTGCTGAACCATGTGTTGCCGCCATCAAACCATTTGCCAGACAAAAGCCTAGATAGAATGGCCTTTCCTTCTTTATTCCTGTTGCACCATTCATGTAGACCCAGGAAATCCTCATATGCTCTTTGCGATTATATCACACTATCGAAAGACGAAAATAGCGAACGCTATGTCATCGAACCTAAAATATCTAAACCACATAATATCGAACATTCAGAATAGCAAATTTTTTCCTTGGGAAAAAATTTGCTATTCCGAAACACATACACACAACACAAGCAGACCTAAAAAACATCAATCCACACACATGCACTTATAATCCTACAACAAACCCTACACTAAACTGTACATACACTACTATCTATCCACTTACCTTAACCCTAACCCTAAGGTCCGTCACTATCGCACACTCACCTAACCTGCGCCCTAACCCTAACTCACTTAACCCGCCCCTAACCCTAATTCACCTAACCCGCTTCCTAACCCTAACTCACCTAACCCGCACCCTAACCCTAACTCACCTAACCCGCACCCTAACCCTAACGACCAGACAATCACACACTTACCTGAACCCGACCCATAACATTCCACCACAGCACTGAAAATGGCAAAGCCACAGAACCAGCCAACCAAATTCTTTCCCTAGGAAAGAATTTGGTGTTCTGCAGCTTCGCTAAACGGGTCGATATTAGAACATTTGAAGTTTTAAAACTTCGATGTTCTGATATAGACCCTGCTCTTTTGCCTGTCCTGATATGTACATTCAGGCCACCCATTATCAACACCAGTTCATGTTGTCCTGCTTTATCTAGTAGTCCTGCAACTACTGGCTGAATGCATTATTTCCCTCACTATAATAACCATGCTGTGGGGCATAGGCTGAGACTACTAACTGTACCCTATCCTTACAGTGGAGTCTGATTGTCATGAGTCTGTCACTAATTCTAATGGCATCCCTCATTGTCTTTTGAAGACTCTCCTTCACCACAATTCTCACACCATTTCTAGTCTTTCCTCCTCCTGAGTTGTAGACTTTGTATCCTGTCCAGCCTCCTCCTTACCATCATGTCATCCATTTCCAAGCTGCAGCCTGTCAGTGAACCTATATCGAGTAGTGATTCTTAATTCATGTTTGTCAGGTTGATTTTTTTTTTCATGTCCAGCTTTTGCTCAAGAGAGTTATCTCAGATAGCCAAAGCTGGGGCAACCAGGTACTGGCTGACAAGTAGCTTACTGACCCAGGGCTGCTAGGCTTTATGGAAGGTACAAACTTTCCAATAAGGGCAAACACACTCTTATCTCCATTAGTATGGGTCCTTGGTACAGGTCGGAGTAGGCCAGGTTCTCAACTTACTTATCGCCAGCAAATACTCATGCCCATTTTTTGGCAATATTAATTAACATAACCAAATCACCTTTTGCCCATTTTTACACTGTTGAGTGGCTAGCCCTGACGCTCAACACAGTTTGTGATCCATGTTCTCCTATCTTGGGGATATTGCACACCACAGTTAATGCCCAACCCACTTGGTCTATACAACTTTTTCTCCCTATAGGTATCATCTAGAGTTTGTGCTGCTGCCCACAACTCTGTTCTTGGATGAGTTTGAGATGGAAACACTCAGGGGAGGTGTACATGTGAGAATGTAAATCCTTGCCTGCATTCAAGCCCTTCTATAACTACAGCTGTGGACACAGGATAAGATAAATGCTCCAGAGACCCATAATATGACAAGAGACCACCCATGATTCTCGCACAGCAGGAGAAATTCATGGGTTATTGTGGAACAATTGTTGAAGGGGGTCCTGTCAATGGTCAGCAGACAAGCATAGAGTGAGAGAAAAACATAATACATTTTGAAAAATGGCCAGAAGTACTCTTCTCTGTAAATTAGAGGACCAAATCATTTTTGACCACAGTCATGTTTCAGAACTGCAATAGTTTCCACTTCAGATAGCAAAAACTGAATGAAAAACTACAAAAAAAAAAAAATATATATATATATATATATATATATATATATATATATATATATATATGCAGTTAGCAAAAACACATTAGTTATATTTTATAAATGTATATGGTATTTGCTTGTACTAAGTAGATGGAGGACTTGGCTTTCTCCAGTCTACACCAGGAGCCAGTGTTAATGATGAGAGGGGTCTGTTTGCCCCTATTGGTCATTGTGTGCCTTTCTTAAATGCCAGCAGCTCTGGGTCAGTATGCAACTGACCTGGTATTCAGTTGCCTAGACTGGGTTACCTGGAATAGTTTACTGAGCAAAAGCTGGGTGTGAAATGAATCAATCTTCCAAAACCGAAGTGAGGATTGTACATTTAAGTAAAACATGTATCAAGGCTCCTCAAACTACATTTTCTTGAATTCATTTTATACTTTTTTCTAAGTTTCCTTCAATGAAATGTTCAGTTTCCTCCGCCATTCCCTCTTCACTGCCACCCCCTTGAACAGCTGATGTCCCGGGACCTCTCCTCCCTCCTTCCTGGCCCCTAAGTCTCACATATCCCCAAACAGGAGATAGTGGAAACAGTGTAGAGAGTGAATACATTATGTTCTACTGGATAGCAGAGGATATGATGGTGGCCCCCTGGCATACCATCATACACTGCTCTGATGTCCACTGGAGGATATAATGTTGGAGTATAGCTTCTTCCCTCACCCTGGCAGCCAGTAGAGACATTTATACATACAGTGCTAGCCTGGTGCAGATGAGTGTTCCTGTCCTTCTGCTCCTCTGGCTGGAATGCTAAGCACTGTAGTATGCTGGATCACCTCTTTTTTAGTTCCTGTTGCCTAAGCCTAGAAGTCACCTATTAGTGCCATGCAGCTCAAACAGATTATGCACCACTCACCTTCGGATGGATGAACTGATAATGGCCACTCAATACCATCTCATCTGCGTTTTCTGCACTGTCCATTCACAGTACTTCATAGGCTCATAGGTAGGTACTAGGCTATCGACTCTGGAGCCTATATAAGCCTAGACAAAAAGGTTCCCTGACTTTTGCCACGTAAGAAAATTATTTTCCTGTGCCCCTGTCAAGCAGTGCCGCAGAAATTATCCCCATGGTGAATTTTCTATTTCCCTTCCAATCGTCAAGATTTTTCTTAAAGAGGGCCAATGAGGAGCTTTGCTTGACATGAATGGGTAGTTTGTTCCAGAGTATGGGAAGTCTCTGGGACAGGAATCTATCCCTCCAGCATGTTCTGTTTATTGTGATGACAAGGTTTAGGTCCCTGGAGCGTGTGGTTCAGAGAGACTGGGATTTCTTTAAGTGTAGCATGTCCGACAGCTCTGGGTTTGACATCGTTTTGTATATTAGGCAGAGATCACTTCTGAGTAGGCAATATGCGACAGAGTAGAGCTGGAGTTTTTTGAGACGGTCTGCATATGGCATCTGTTAGTGAGGTATTTCTGTGGCCTTTCCAATTGTTGTAGGTGTCTTGTGAGATACATAAAAAACGGGGCATTGTACTCTATAATAGATCTGATGAGGGATGAGTAGAGAGGAACAATGACCTCCTTTTTTCTAGAGGAGAACCCTTTTGTGATGAGGTGTGCTATGTAGAAGGATTTCCTGACTACTATGGCGATGTGGTTATCAAAGGAGAGACTGCTGTCCATCTGTGTCCCGAGGTCTCTTATCACACTTTCAGTGTTTAGTGAGCTACCACCTATGTGGTAGTTCATGGGTACCGAGTTTTTCCCAAAAGGGATGACAGTGCACTTCTTAGCATTGAGCTTGAGGCCATGACTTTGACACCAAGCATCTGTCTCTGTGAGGCCCTTTTGTAGAATGTCTACATCATTAGGTGATTCTGTTATGGCTCCCAGTTTGCAGTCATCTGCAAACTTTGTTAGCCAAAGACCTTCTGTGTTGGCCTGCACTTCAGAGAAGTAGATGGTGAACAGGAGAGGACCCAGGACCAAACCCTGTGGTACTCCACTCATCACTGGTCCAAAGTCGGACTTGGAGTCGGCTACTTTTACTGTGTGGGTTATCTTGTGACATAGGAATCTATGCCCAGTTTAGTGAGTTTATGTATAATTTCAGAGTGGGGGATGGTATCAAAAGCCTTGGCAAGGTCAACATAGGCTGTGTGCACTACCTTGCCCTCGTCTACAGCTCTAGCGACTGCTTCAAAGAAGTCAATCAGGTTTAGTAGACATGATCTACCTTTTACAAACCCAAACTGAGTGGGGTCCAGGGTTTTGAGGTTACCTATGTCTTTGTTTATATGCTCCAGGATGATAAATTCCATGGCCTTGCAGATCAGGTTAATGGGGCGGTAGTTTCCAGGGGTCCATGGTGGCACCCCTTTTGTGGAGTGGGATAACCGTCGCTGTGTCCCATTCAGTAGGTACATAGCCTGGTGTGAGGCTATAATTGAACATGGTACTTAGGTGGGGTGCCAGTTCTTTCTTTAGTTTGTGCAGTACGCAGCTTGGGATGTTGTCTGGTCCCATGGATGCTGTGTTCTTGGCTTTGGAGAGTGCGGTCTTTACTTGTTCATCCGTGATTACAGGGGCTTTGCATTCTTCCGGTATTAAGGTGGGCCCTATAGAGGGTGAGAGGGGGGTAAAGTTAGCACGGAACCTATCTGCCAGGATATTGGCAATATCGGTTGGTTTTGTATATTTAGGGCCATTGTGCTGTAGCTCAGAACAGATCTGAGTGTTGCCATTGAGATTCTTGGCATAGCTGTAGAATGCTTTGTGGTTGTCTTTGGAACCAGTGACTATTTTATTTTCATAACTGGCTTTGGAGGATTTTATGAGGGATCTCAGCTTCTTGTTGAGGCTGACCAGGGAGTTCCTCCAATCTTGGGATTTTACTCTTTTTTGCAACAGCTTCTTCCTTCTGTTGTAGAGTTTGTTTATGGTAGGGGACCACCAGATTGGCTTCCTTTTTATGGAGGATAGCGTTGTGGTTCTGTTGGAGATGGCACGATCCATGCACTCATGTATGTGCTTATACAGTGCATTTGTGTAAGAACAATTTATAGCATAGGCTATATTCAGACTTGCTGAATCTAGACTGTTTGACATTTTCTGAGTACTAAAGCCAGCCACCTTACATTAAGAGGGCCCTCCTTCACCCTTGTAGCAGAAGAGTCTAGTCAAGGACCCATCTGAGTTGGGGATTCTTGGAACAAGGCTCAGTATTGGGCTTTCCTAATGGTTGGACTGTTTGAAAACTGTTTTACTTAGCTGATATATAAACACAGCATTTGCTAGTGTTTGTGCTCAGTTTACCAGAGCTGCTCAGAACTTGGCCTCCTTAGCCAGAGATCCAAAGTTAATCTGAACAAAATCCAAGGCATCCCGTGAACTCTACTGAAAAATAAGCATTTTACAACCTTCTTTGCACTTGTAAATTGTTTGCAACTGTGTTGCTGCCTACTTTAAACTGTTTTTATTGTTTGTGACTATATTTTCTGCACTGCCTGTTTACAGTGCTTGAACAATTTATAGCATAGTCTAGATTCAGACTTCCTGAATCTAGACTGTTTGTCATTTTCTGAGTACTAAAGCCAGCCATCTTACATTAAGAGGGCCTTCCTGCACCCTTGTGGCAGAACAGTGTAGTCAAGGACCCATCTGAGTTGGGGATTATTGGAACAAGGCACAATTCTTAGGCTTTCATATTGGATGGATTGTTTGAAAACTGTTTTACTTAGCTGATATTTAAACACAGAGTTTGTGCATAGCTGCACACCACACAATGGGGATTAGCACTGCCATGTATAGACGCAACTGCTTAAAAAGTCAAATTTTCCCAAGATAACAGTTAGGGAACCCTCTTAAGCTTCCCTGCTTCCCGGCACACAATGCAGTTGTGCACTGCTGTCCAGAGAGCAACCCAGCTGCACTTTTTGAGGCACCGGTGCAGGTTTCTACCCCTAAACCTCCCATAGATTAGCTGATTTTACTAGTTCCACAACAGAACCTAGTCCATGTAGCACACCCTCCACTACTTATTACAAAATATACCTGGCATAATGGAAGGTCAGTTTCCCACTGTTTCTCCAGCCAGCCTGAATGACATGGGCATCCTGAGGCAATGTAGCAATTGCGTCACGTATACAGACAACCTACTCCTCCTAAAACATGCAAATACAGTATGTGAGAGATGTATTTGTACTATGAATCTGGAATTAATGCTGTCCCTCTTATGTAGCAACAAACCAAATACCAAACAGGTTGTCAGCACCCACACTCCACCTCCCACACATACCATGCTCACAACACATAAACCCACATAAGCGGAGGTACTCACTAGAAATATACCGAAAGAGCAAAGACCTCCCAAGCGCAAACCTTCTGCTCATAATATGGTCCCAACACCACTCACTATACATAATAACACATGCATCAGTGTTTCACCCAATAAGCCCCCAAGACAAAACATATCTAAAGCAAATGTCTTGGTCACAGGCAACTCCATAGTGAGACATACAGATGTCCCCTCACTACTGAACAAGGAGAAGGTCATGGTCAGGTGTCTGTCTGGTGCTAGGATCCGCCAAATCACGCACGCACTCATGTCTCTCAACAACAAATACTGTTATGACTCTGTCATAGTCCATGTTGGAGTGAATGACTTGAGACGTACCTCATTGGACAATATGAAGAAAGACATGATGGAGCTTTCAGATTATGTGTCCCAGGTGGGTATGTCCATAGCCCTAAGCAGCATTCTTCTTTCACCCAAGATGATGCCACAATACAAACAAAAAATGATTGACTTCAATAATTGGCTTAGCTTCTGGTGTCAGTCCAGGGGGATCCAGTATCTCACAGCTTGAGATGATATGATCGACAGACCACACTGTTTTGCCAGAGATGGTCTTCACCTGCCGCTTCTTGGTTTTAGGTTGCTGGCAAAGGTACTGGCCTTCCTATAGTTCTTTTTTAGGCAATGTCATGAGAACAAAATTCCCAACATAAAAATATCCTCCAGAAACAAACTAAGGGTTATGCTGCTTAATGCTAGGAGTCTAAATCAGAAACTGCACTCACTTGAAGCATTTATCACTCTGGAAGATGCTGATGTCTGCACAGTCACAGAGACATGGTTCAAGGTCTGAGAGAGTACCCTGGCCATGCAGGGCTACAATGCCTTCCACACATTCAGACCACACAACGAATGTGAAAAAAACAAGGGAAGAGGAGTATCCATCTTCATTAAAGACATATACATCTCTAGACTTGTTAAACAACATGACTCCATAGAGTTTCTACAGGTACAACTAACTGTAGGAAAGACCCCCACCTCTACATCATGGTTAGCTATAGCTCCCCCACCATGAACCACGAAAACCAGACAGCTTACCTGTACCTACTTGAGTCACTCTCAGTACAGCCAAATACCCTGGTCATGGGTGTCTTTAACTATCCTTCTATCAATTGGGTAACATATATGAGCACAAACACGACTGCCCAAAGGTTCCTGAACTTTGTAGCACAAATGCTCTGAAGCAGGTAATCAGCATCCCTACAAGGGGGTGTGATGGCCCAGCAATCAAGGAGCCTCAATCCTCACCACTAACACCAGTGAGGGGCATCCACATAGGGGAGGATAACAAATACACACACAGTAAAGTACAATTTCCCTTAAGAGAGCACAGAAATCACAGTCAGTCTGGGGTTGGTTTCTCCCTTTCTCTCCAGATCCCCAATAAGACTCCCCACTGTTACAGCTATAGGGTCCAGATCTCAGCCTAATGGGCAGGCTAAAACCTCCAGCACCCTCTCTGTCCAACCAGTGCTTTGAGTCCCTGCCCAAGTAGCTGACACACACACACACACACACACACACACACACACACACACACACACACACACACACACTTTGAGATAAGAGTTATATACAACCACACAGACACTCATGTGGAAGGCTGGCACAGATTCTGCAGCTGTGCCCCCTTTCTTCCCAGACTTTAAGGAAGAAATCACTGCCACCACCCACTAATATTTATCAGCTACTAAAAGGCCCTTATGAAAGGGTGGCCAATTATAATGTGCAATATTATTATCCAAATGGTAAATGCAACTGAACAGTCAAGACTTATTTGGAGTGGCTTTGTACAGTATCACTATATATATATATATATATATATATATATATATATATATATATATATATATATATATATGCAATGTACTCTAAAGCTTAAATTATCTCTACACAAAACAGCCGCAGTTGAAAGGTTTAAAATATTTAATAATAAATAATAAAAACACAAGACAATACTTCTTACTATACAGTGCTAGCAAAGAGTGCAGACACAGGAAAATGCTTAAAATAATACAGTAGAATAGTTCTGACGTCAGTACAGAAAAAATAATCTAATTTTCCTATTTCCTAGCTATATCTAAGAGAAAACACAGTTCTAAAATAAACTTACATATAGAGCATAAGCAGAGTGCTGGTAATGTTGGATGTTCTCAAGACAAATGCAAAATGCTCTGAGTCTCTCTGTCCTTAAACTGATAACACAGTACCACTGACTCATTTCAGATTACATTATTATTTTCTGTTTCCCAGACTAACAGAAGTTCAGAGTGTAACAGCCCTTTTGATCTTGCACCTGGACAGGAAGCTACAGCAATAAAATACATTATACATGCAAATTCTAGCAATTAACTCTAGTCTCAAAACAAAAGCAATAATTCCTTCATCCAGACATCTCAGCTCCGGGCTTTGTGATCAAACAATTTCACAATGCTTGACATATCAGCTTTCCTACAGCAGAGTGCACTGTTGTTAGATTTTTGCAGTTCCACATTTAACACCATTTTCTCCCATTTAAGAGAACAAGCCTGTGGCTTATATTAATATTTACGCATGACAGAATTATCTACATAATTCTATCTGGCTAGGCTGGCAGCCTTCGCCTATCTTCACAGGGGGCTCTAACATCCTTGACATAGTGCTCACCAACATGGGGGATCACTGCACCCCCACATGTATGGGACCCTCCCTGGTAAAGTCTGATCATAAATCAGTGTCATTAGAAGTAACAATTGTACCTGACCCACTCTCAGGAGCAAAAAGGTTAAGAAATTTCTCCAAAACAAACTATAACCTACTTGGCAATGTTATCAATAGTTTCAGGCCCCCTGCCAACACTGACAGCAATGACCCCTATACTGAGGTATATGCAAATGTCCTGTATAAACACCTATATACATGTATAGACTCAGCCATACCAGAACAGATCAAATCAAGATCCTCACAAAAAATAATCCATCCTGGTGGGCATCCAGTATAAATAGGTTATATACAATAAGAGAAAGAAACTGCTGTCAAAGAAACAAGAGGGAGCGGTCCCAGCAAAGGAAGAACTCCCTCCAAAGCATAAACAAGCAGATTAAACATCTTGTAAAGTCCTCTAAAGCTAATTAAGAAACGAAATTAGCACCCCTAGTTAAGGTAAATCACAAAGCATTCTTTAGCTATGTCTGAAATCTAAAAGGGAAGGCCCAGCTTTGTGCTGAACTAGCCGTGGATGGTACCATGTATACTAGTCTGAACCTGAGGACATTGCCAACCTGCTAGCTGACAGGTTTGGTGGAAACTGCACCCCCTGCCTCCACCAATCATACCTCATAACATACCTATCACCAGTCCTCTGCCTAGTATCTCCAGATAGCAAGCCATAGCCACACTCTTCAAGGCCAAAAACACAGCCTCTATGGGACTGGACAACATCCCAGGCTGTCTATTAAATGTTATAAAACAGGAGTTACCAGAATCACTGAGCATGCTTTTCAGTCTCAGTCTAAGCACCGGTTTTGTCCCAGCTGAGTGGAAAACAGCAACTGTAATCCCCTTGCACAAAGGGGGTCCCTCAGCTGACCCCAGGAGCTATAGATCCATAAACCTAACCAGCCTTAGCAGCAAGGCCATAGAGAGAATCATCATGGCTCTTATCAAGAAGAACATGGGTGACCTTCAAACTCTTGACCTGACCCAGTTTGGCTTTGTTAAGGGCAGATCTTGCCTGCTAAACCTGGTGGACTTATTCAAGAATGTCACCAAGGCCCTGAATGAAGGCAGAACAGTTCACACTGCCTATCTCAACCTAGCCAAGGCCTTTCACACAATCCCTCACTCAGGCATCATTGAGAAACTCACCCAGCTGGGGATTAACCATTACTTCACTAGATGGGTTGCCAACTGGCTCACAAACAGAACACATACAGTCAAAATTGGGGATGCCAACTCTACTAGCAGACCTGTTACCAATGGTGTTCCACAGGGATCTGTGCTAAGTCCCCCACTGTTTGGTATCTAGTTTTATGAAGTCCAGGTGAAAGTAGGTGGCCTATGGCTTACCAGGTTTGCTGATGACTGCAAACTGGGTGCAATCATAGAATCCTCAAACATGTCAACATACTACAAAATGGGCTTACACAGACAAATGACTGCTGTCAAAGCCACAGACTTAAACTAAATGCAAACAAATATATTATCATCCCCTTCAGCAAAGGAGAAACCCCTGCTAATTACAGCATTAATAATATCCCCCTAAGTTCAAACCCAGTGGTGAGAGATTTAGGACTGCAAGTTGGTGGCAGCCTTAATTTTGATCATTAGGAGGCCACAGTATTAAGGAAGGCCTTCTAAGTTGCACATCTCATAAGCAAGGGTATAGCATCCAAAGCTAAGGAGGTTATAACCCTCCTGTACTTGGCTGTCATCAGACCAATAATGAGTTCCTATTACGTAATCAAAGTTTTACAACTTCAAACACCATATGGTCGAACCCATATGTTCGAAGTTGTAAAACTTCGAATACTTAAAAAAACAAAAAACAAAACGACTTACCTGACTGTTTTAAGCTGGGGGACAAGCCCCCTGCAATCCCCACACTCCCGCTCTTTAAATATACCAACTCTGAGATTGCACTACAGTGTAGTAAAGGGAAATCTTCCCTTTCCGCACTGTACTGCATTATATTGCAGTCTCGGAGTTGGTATATTTAAAGAGCGGGGGGTGTGGGGGTGCAGGGGGGCTTTCCCTCTGCTTAAAACAGTCAAATAAGTTTTTTCTTTTTTTCTTTTTATTTTTTAACGTTTTTGAAGTTTTACAACTTTGAATATATGGGTTCGACCATATGGTGTTCGAAGTTGTAAAACTTCAACAATGTAATAGGAACCCCCAATAACAGAGTACAATGCTCCCTTCTGTATGTACCTCACCAGACATCTGCAGCAACTGCAGTGAGCTCAGAGGTTTCTCACCAAGAAAATTCAGGGCCTACAACACATGACCTACACAGACAGACTGAAGGCCCTATCACTTTACTCAGTATCATATAGACTGCTTAGAGGTGACTTGTGCCTGGCCTACCTGCCTTGAAAAGCTGCTGCACATCCTCAAATCCAATGGGACAAGATTCACTCGCTCTAAGGATCTTAACTTAGCCTGTAATATTAGCAGGATATGCTGGAGAGACAGATACGTCTCCCAGAAGTTGCCATTCCTCTGGAACAAACTCCCACTTCATGTAAAACAAGAGTTCCTCAATGACCTTGTTTAAGCATAACCTGGACAACTGGATGAGAAACCATAAATTTACACTGGGGGTTTCACCTATGTCCCCCTTAGGCCGGGGCAGCCAATGCTGATCCTTGATTCACATGCAAACATAGACTATATATCTTGGTCCATAAGGAAACAAGGGTATAACATGGCTAGGCTTGTAGAGGCCATAGGGCCAATAGCCTAGTAACCTCCTATGATCCTATGATCCTAACTTGTCCAGTGTCTAGGTCCATTTTTCAAACCCAATTCAGCTGGAGTATCATCAGCGTTTCATCCCTGTATGCCACAGTTCCTCCTGCATCTCAGACTAGCTTTGTCATTTTAGCATGAAAATTTGCATTATCACATGCCCACTATACCAGAATGCAAAACAAATCAAATGTTATTTACACTTAGTAGAGGCTGAACTAAATATTTAAAATTTATCTGAAACTGCAAGGTCTTGTACCACTGTTGCTGCTGCTGCAGTAACTCTTTAGAAACTCTTACCAGTACAACTATGGTATTTTAATCATGCTCAGTTCTGTTCTGCAGTCATATTTACAGCATATTTTTTGTATTACTGAGTAGATTGGTGTACTGAATTACAGGACACATTGTCTGCCATGATCTAGTTAAAAAAAGCAATCACCTTACACAGAGCAAACAGAAAACAGAGCAACACAGAGGTACAGCAGCTATATATAATTAAAAGAAAGACTTTGGGAGCCAGTATTGGAGTTGATGACGTTTGTTCTCACTTGTTAGGCTACAAATGGCACGAAAGTCAAAAGGGGAAATACAAATGGTGAGACTAGTAAAGCAAGATCTGTAGACTACAATAACAGTTCCAATATTAACTGATAACCAAAAGGAGGCAGATGCATTGTGCTTTGCTCAGGAGGAGGTTGCTTGAGTGTTAATACAAACTTACCATATGTAGGCATACTCCCAATATCAACTGATAGCAGGTTCTTAATTCTGTAACCAGTTATTTTAAAGGCTTTTTTTGCTACAGCTGTGTGTGTGGCACCAGAAGAAATAGCTGAGACAGTGAAAATGAACAAACAGACAGTATATTATTTCACTTGTCTTGCCAATATGTGGGAAAGGCACATTATCTTGCGTAGCATTTTGCATACAAGCAACATCAATCTTTGTGTTACTGCTAGCCTATCACAGAAAGAGTAACACAGTGATGTTCACTTCCAGGGAACCTCTAGCATGGATCTGGTGCTTTTCTAATGATATCTGGAATTTCTGAACATTAGATGAGGAGTTTCCAGTGATGATGAGCAAGACAAATGCCTGAATGAGGATGAGTACCCCTTTACCAAGCACAGATTCTGCTACACTGTTAAACGGTTTATTGACTCTTCAGCATTCCTGACTTTTCTATATGGGAAACAAAGTAAAGGGTGGGGGTCTAGTCAGCCTTTAAGTTACTTAAGTAGGTATTCTCAAATTAACTTCCACTGGGAGCACCAGCAGATCAGATATGTTTAGGCGCAATAGACTACAGGTTTGGTTGTACTGATGTTAATGTTAAGCTTCTTCTGGGAGAACCACCAGTTAATTCTCAGGGGTCCTTCTGCAGATGTTTCTCATTGAGGACATTTGTTTACAGTACAAGACAACCATATTGTTTGCATACTGAATAGTCTTGATGTCAGAACTGGTGATAGCAAATGATCTTATAAGTAGTGTGAATGGTATCCTTGTGGTGTATCAAGAACTAGCTCATCACCCAGAATGATACCACAGTACAGGGACAAAATGATTGACTTCAACAATTGGCTAAGATTCTGATGTCATTCTAAGGGGATCCAGTATCTGTCTGCCTGGGATGACATGATCGACAGACCACGATGCTTTGCCAGAGATGGCCTGCACTGTCGCCCTTGGGATTCCGGATACTGGCTAAGGCTCTTGCCACCCCTATAGTGCCTTTTTTAGGCAAGGTTCAAATGACAAATTCACAACAGGTACAAGCACGCAAAATCTGAGGGTAATGCTACTCAATGCTAGAAGTCTAAACTTCAAAATGCATTCACTCGAGACACTCCTTAAAATGGAGAACATCGACATCTGTGCAGTGACAGAGACCTGGTTCAAGGCTCCAGAGAGCACCCCTGCATTACCAGGCTATAATTCATCAAGATATAGCAAATGCAACACATAGTTCACAAAGTCAGTGTGCTAAACAGTCACAGCCCTTAAGGCCAAACAACATGCCAGACACACTTGTTATAGGTGACTCCATAGTCAGGCACACTGACGTCCCGCTCACCAGACTGAACAAGGAGAGGGTCACAGTAAGCTGCCTGTCGGGAGCTAGAATCCGCCACATAACACAAGCACTCAGGTCACTCCACAGCAAGTACAAATATGACTCAGTCATTGTACATGCAGGTGTGAACGACCTGAGACGTACCTCCCTGGACTACATGAAAAGAGACATAGAGGAGCTCACTGATTATGTAGCCCAGGCCGGTATGACCCTGACCCTGAGCAGCATCTTACCCTCACCAAGAATGATGCCACAGTACAAGATCCTCACAAAAAATAATCCATCCTGGTGGGCATCCAGTATAAATAGGTTATATACAATAAGAGAAAGAAACTGCTGTCAAAGAAACAAGAGGGTGCTGTCCCAGCAAAGGAAGAACTCCCTCCAAAGCATAAACAAGCAGATTAAACATCTTGTAAAGTCCTCTAAAGCTAATTAAGAAACTAAATTAGCACCCCTAGTTAAGGTAAATCACAAAGCATTCTTTAGCTATGTCTGAAATCTAAAAGGGAAGGCCCAGCTTTGTGCTGAACTAGCCATGGATGGTACCACGTATACTAGTCTGAACCTGAGGACATTGCCAACCTGCTAGCTGACAGGTTTGGTGGAAACTGCACCCCCTGCCTCCACCAATCATACCTCATAACATACCTATCACCAGTCCTCTGCCTAGTATCTCCAGATAGCAAGCCATAGCCACACTCTTCAAGGCCAAAAACACAGCCTCTATGGGACTGGACAACATCCCAGGCTGTCTATTAAATGTTATAAAACAGGAGTTACCAGAATCACTGAGCATGCTTTTCAGTCTCAGTCTAAGCACCGGTTTTGTCTCAGCTGAGTGGAAAACAGCAACTGTAATCCCCTTGCACAAAGGGGGTCCCTCAGCTGACCCCAGGAGCTATAGATCCATAAACCTAACCAGCCTTAGCAGCAAGGCCATAGAGAGAATCATCATGGCTCTTATCAAGAAGAACATGGGTGACCTTCAAACTCTTGACCTGACCCAATTTGGCTTCGTTAAGGGCAGATCTTGCCTGCTAAACCTGGTGGACTTATTCAAGAATGTCACCAAGGCCCTGAATGAAGGCAGAACAGTTCACACTGCCTATCTCAACCTAGCCAAGGCCTTTCACACAATCCCTCACTCAGGCATCATTGAGAAACTCGCCCAGCTGGGGATTAACCATTACTTCACTAGATGGGTTGCCAACTGGCTCACAAACAGAACACATACAGTCAAAATTGGGGATGCCAACTCTACTAGCAGACCTGTTACCAATGGTGTTCCACAGGGATCTGTGCTAAGTCCCCCACTGTTTGGTATCTATTTTTATGACGTCCAGGTGAAAGTAGGTGGCCTATGGCTTACCAGGTTTGCTGATGACTGCAAACTGAGTGCAATCATAGAATCCTCAAACATGTCAACATACTACAAAATGGGCTTACACAGACAAATGACTACTGTCAAAGCCACAGACTAAATGCAAACAAATATATTATCATCCCCTTCAGCAAAGGAGAAACCCCTGCTAATTACAGCATTAATAATATCCCCCTAAGTTCAAACCCAGTGGTGAGAGATTTAGGACTGCAAGTTGATGGCAGCCTTCATTTTGATCATTAGGAGGCCACAGTATTAAGGAAGGCCTTCTAAGTTGCACATCTCATAAGCAAGGGTATAGCATCCAAAGCTAAGGAGGTTATAACCCTCCTGTACTTGGCTGTCATCAGACCAATAATGAGTTCCTATTACGTAATCAAAGTTTTACAACTTCAAACACCATATGGTCGAACCCATATGTTTGAAGTTGTAAAACTTCGAATACTTAAAAAAACAAAAAACAAAACAACTTACCTGACTGTTTTAAGCTGGGGGACAAGCCCCCTGCAATCCCCACACTCCCGCTCTTTAAATATACCAACTCTGAGATTGCACTACAGTGTAGTAAAGGGAAACCTTCCCTTTCCGCACTGTACTGCATTATATTAGGTCTCGGAGTTGGTATATTTAAAGAGCTGGGGGTGCAGGGCTTTCTGCTTAAAACAGTCAGGTAAGTTTTTTCTTTTTTTTTTTTTTTAATGTTTTTGAAGTTTTACAACTTTGAAATATGGGTTCGACCATATGGTGTTCGAAGTTGTAAAACTTCAACAATGTAATAGGAACCCCCAATAACAGAGTACAATGCTCCCTTCTGTATGTACCTCACCAGACATCTGCAGCAACTGCAGTGAGCTCAGAGGTTTCTCACCAAGAAAATTCAGGGCCTACAACACATGACCTACACGGACAGACTGAAGGCCCTATCACTTTACTCAGTATCATATAGACTGCTTAGAGGTGACTTGTGCCTGGCCTACCTGCCTTGAAAAGCTGCTGCACATCCTCAAATCCAATGGGACAGGATTCACTCGCTCTAAGGATCTTAACTTAGCCTGTAATATTAGCAGGATATGCTGGAGACACAGATACGTCTCCCAGAAGTTGCCATTCCTCTGGAACAAACTCCCACTTCATGTAAAACAAGAGTTCCTCAATGACCTTGTTTAAGCATAACCTGGACAACTGGATGAGAAACCATAAATTTACACTGGGGGTTTCACCTATGTCCCTCTTAGGCCGGGGCAGCCAATGCTGATCCTTGATTCACATGCAAACATAGACTATATATCTTGGTCCATAAGGAAACAAGGGTATAACATGGCTAGGCTTGTAGAGGCCATAGGGCCAATAGCCTAGTAACCTCCTATGATCCTATGATCCTAACTTGTCCAGTGTCTAGGTCCATTTTTCAAACCCAGTTCAGCTGGAGTATCATCAGGGTTTCATCCCTGTATGCCACAGTTCCTCCTGCATCTCAGACTAGCTTTGTCATTTTAGCATGAAAATTTGCATTATCACATGCCCACTATACCAGAATGCAAATCAAATCAAATGTTATTTACACTTAGTAGAGGCTGAACTAAATATTTAAAATTTATCTGAAACTGCAAGGTCTTGTACCACTGTTGCTGTTGCTGCAGTAACTCTTTAGAAACTCTTACCAGTACAACTATGGTATTTTAATCATGCTCAGTTCTGTTCTGCAGTCATATTTACAGCATATTTTTTGTATTACTGAGTAGATTGGTGTACTGAATTACAGGACCCATTGTCTGCCATGATCTAGTTAAAAAAAGCAATCACCTTACACAGAGCAAACAGAAAACAGAGCAACACAGAGGTACAGCAGCTATATATAATTAAAAGAAAGACTTTGGGAGCCAGTATTGGAGTTGATGACGTTTGTTCTCACTTGTTAGGCTACAAATGGCACGAAAGTCAAAAGGGGAAATACAAATGGTGAGACTAGTAAAGCAAGATCTGTAGACTACAATAACAGTTCCAATATTAACTGATAACCAAAAGGAGGCAGATGCATTGTGCTTTGCTCAGGAGGAGGTTGCTTGAGTGTTAATACAAACTTACCATATGTAGGCATACTCCCAATATCAACTGATAGCAGGTTCTTAATTCTGTAACCAGTTATTTTAAAGGCTTTTTTTGCTACAGCTGTGTGTGTGGCACCAGAAGAAATAGCTGAGACAGTGAAAATGAACAAACAGACAGTATATTATTTCACTTGTCTTGCCAATATGTGGGAAAGGCACATTATCTTGCGTAGCATATTGCATACAAGCAACATCAATCTGTGTGTTACTGCTAGCCTATCACAGAAAGAGTAACACAGTGATGTTCACTTCCAGGGAACTTCTAGCATGGACCTGGTGCTTTTCTAATGATATCTGGAATTTCTGAACATTAGATGAGGAGTTTCCAGTGGTGATGAGCAAGACAAATGCCTGAATGAGGATGAGTACCCCTTTACCAAGCACAGATTCTGCTACACTGTTAAACGGTGTATTGACTCTTCAGCATTCCTGACTTTTCTATATGGGAAACAAAGTAAAGGGTGGGGGTCTAGTCAGCCTTTAAGTTACTTAAGTAGGTATTCTCAAATTAAATTCCACTGGGAGTACCAGCAGATCAGATATGTTTAGGCGCAATAGACTACATGTTTGGTTGTACTGATGTTAATGTTAAGCTTCTTCTGGGAGAACCACCAGTTAATTCTCAGGGGTCCTTCTGCAGATGTTTCTCATTGAGGACATTTGTTTACAGTACAAGACAACCATATTGTTTGCATACTGAATAGTCTTGATGTCAGAACTGGTGATAGCAAATGATCTTATAAGTAGTGTGAATGGTATCCTTGTGGTGTATCAAGAACTAGCTCATCACCCAGAATGATACCACAGTACAAGGACAAAATGATTGACTTCAACAATTGGCTAAGATTCTGATGTCATTCTAAGGGGATCCAGTATCTGTCTGCCTGGGATGACATGATCGATAGACCACGATGCTTTGCCAGAGATGGCCTGCACCTGTCGCCCTTGGGATTCCGGATACTAGCTAAGGCTCTTGCCACCCCTATAGTGCCTTTTTTAGGCAAGGTTCAAATGACAAATTCACAACAGGTACAAGCACGCAAAATCTGAGGGTAATGCTACTCAATGCTAGAAGTCTAAACTTCAAAATGCATTCACTCGAGACACTCCTTAAAATGGAGAATATCGACACCTGTGCAGTGACAGAGACCTGGTTCAAGGCTCCAGAGAGCACCCCTGCATTACCAGGCTATAATTCATACCACACCTTTTGGCCACATAACCTGGACCGAAACACTAAAGGTGGACACTTGTCCATATTCATTAAGGATATCCACACCTACAGGCTAGTTGCTTAGCATAATGCATCCGAGAGTATCCAAGTGCAACTAACTCTGGGCAAGACCACAATCCAAATTGTAACTGGCTACAGATCCCCCACCATGCCCCAGGATTCCCACTCCTCATATCTTGATACACAGGAAAATATTAGGGTACAACCCAACACCCTAATAATGGGCGATTTCAACTACCCCACCATTAACTGGGAAAACTACTCATGTACCAACTATTTTGCTCAACGTTTTCTGGAATTCATAAATTCCAACACCTTGGATTAACTTATCCACACCCCCACCAGGGGCAGCAATATCCTAGACTTGGTCATTACCAATATGGGTGACCGGTACTCCACACCAGAGTTCAATTCCTCGTTGGTCAGATCCGACCACAAGCTAATCACCCTAGACATCCACATCCCGCCCCCACCCCCCATTAGGGAAACCACCATAAAAAATTTCTCCAAAGCCAACTTCATCCTTCTTAAGACAGAAGTGGTAAACTTCACGACACCCATGCAGACAGACAATAGAGGTACGACTGCTGAATCGTACACAAATGCACTTTATAAGCACTTACATGAGTGCATGGATCGTGCTATCCCTAACAGAACCAAGATGCTAGCCTCCAAAAAAAGGAAGCCAATCTGGTGGTCCCCTGCCATAAACAAACTCTACAACAGAAGAAAGAAACTGTTGCAAAAAAGAATAAAATCCCATGATTGGAGGAACTCCCTGGTCAGCCTCAGTAAGAAGCTGAGATCCCTCATAAAATCCTCCAAAGCTAGTTATGAAAACAAAATCACCACTGATTCTAAAGACAACCACAAAGCATTCTATAGCTATGTCAAGAATCTCAATGGCAACACTCGGATCTGATCTGAGTTACAGCACAGTGGCACTAAATATACAGAACCAACTGATATTGCCAACATCCTCGTAGATAGGTTCAGTGCTAACTTTACTCCCTCTCACCCTGTAAAGGGCCCATCTCTATACCGGTAGAAGGCAAAGTTTCTGTAATTATGGCACAGTAATTATGCACAGGTAAAAACCACACACTCCAAAGCCAAGAACACATCATCCATGGGACCTGACAACATCCCAGGCTGTGTTCTACATGAACTACAGAATGAACTGGCACCCCACCTAAGCATCACGTTCGATCATAGCCTGCTTTGTACCCACTGAATGGCGCACAGCGACAGTTATCCCACTCCACAAAGGGGGAGCCACCACACACCCTGGGAACTACCACCCCATTAGCCTAACGAGCCTGCTCTGCAAGGCCATGGAACATATCATCATGGAACTTATAAACAAAGACATTGGTAATCTCCAAACTCTGGACCCCACCCAGTTCAGGTTTGTAAAAGGCAGATCATGTCTCCTAAACCTGATGGACTTCTTTGAAGCAGTCACCAAAGCCGTAGATGAGGGTAAGGTGGTTCACACAGCCTATCTAGATCTCTCCAAGGCTTTTGACACCATCCCCCACTCTGGAATTATAGATAAACTCACTAAACTAGGTATAAATCCCTGTGTAACAAGATGGGTTGTCAACTGGCTCACTGACAGAACCCACACTGTGAAAGTAGCATACTCCAAATCTGACTTCAGACCAGTGACAAGTGGAGTACCACAGGGTTCAGTCCTGGGACCTCTCCTGTTTGGTATCTACTTTTCTGAAGTACAGGCTAACACAGAAGGTCTTTGGCTAATGAAGTTTGCAGATGACTGCAAACTAGGAGCCATAATCAAAACTCCAAACAATGTGGACATCCTACAAAAGGGTCTCACTGAGACAGATGCCTGGTGTCAAAGCCATGGCCTCAAGCTCAATGCCAAAAAGTGCATTTGGTAAAAACTCTATACCCATGAGCTACCACATAGGTGGTAGTCTACTTAGCACCAAAAGTGTGATAAGAGACCTTGGGCCATAGGTGGACAGTAGTCTCTCCTTTGATAATTACATCACCACAGTAGTCAGAAAATCCTTCTACATGGCACACCTCCTCACAAAAGGTTTCTCATCCTGGAAAAAAGAGGTCATTGTTCCCTCTACTCGTCACTCATTAGACCCATTATAGAGTACAATGCCCCTTTTGGTATGTACCTCACAAGACATCTACAACAACTGGAAAGGCCGCAGAAATACCTCACAAAGAGGATTAGCGGCCTTAAACAAATGCCATACACAGACCGTCTCAAAAAACTCTAGCTTTACTCTGTCACATATTGCCTACTCAGAGGCGATCTCTGCCTAACATACAAAGCTATGTCAAACCCAGAGCTGTTGGACATGCTCCACTTAAAGAAATCCCAATCCCTTTGAGCTACACGCTCTAGGGACCTAAACCTTGTCACCACAATAAACAGAACATGCTGGAGGGATAGATTCCTGTCCCAGAGACTTCCCATACTGTGGAATAAACTACCTATCTATATCAAACAAAGCTCCTCATTAGCAGTCTTGCATGGGAAATAGAAAATTCACCCCAGGGATCACCTTTGTGGCTCTGCTCGACAGGGATACAGGAGAATAATTTTCTTGGGTGGTGAAAGCCAGGGTACCTTTTTGGCTAGGCTTATATAGGCCATAGAGACAATAGCCTAGTACCTACCTATGAACCTATGAATCAGTGGCCATCCACTCAGGAATAGCCAACTGAACAAAATGTTAAGTTGTATTATAACTTACATTGACAGTTGGAAAATTCAGTTAGTTTTAAAAGACAAAGCGTGCAAGACTTTCTTCTGCCTGAATAGTATAGGGCTTTTACTTCCACAATAAAAGATCAGAATTTTCAGGCTATTAGACCTAAGTAAATAATCTTTGATGAGTTGGCTGTTGATGGCCTGACCTATATTCCTGTAAATAATATGAAAATACTGAACCATGGGTAATACTCCCTTGTGTGACTGTAAGATGGGGGAGAGCAGGAAGATTATTTAGATAAATATCAGTTCAACTCATTGTTGTTTGATTCACATAGATTTCTATTGCACATAGTAGGACTGGGTGGTACACAAAACCAAAAATATTAATGACATCAGTAAGGCTACCTTTCTGTAGCTCAACAAACTCCTCTAGTTAGAAGAGGGAGGTTAAAGCCATGATTGCCCTGTTGTCCATTCTAAAACCATGCTACTGGTCTCATAAAGGAGCAGAAGATTGGTGGTGTTTTATGAGCTGAACGAATGTATTGTTTCCTAAGGCTTCAGAAACAAAAGAGAGTAGTTATGAGACTGCATGGGTAAACTACGTCAGATGAGTGTACTCACATTTTCAAAAAAGGCACCACTATGGCACCATTCAAAGCTCAGGGAAGGCATCTGTGCTTAAGAATGTATTGAACATGCAGTGGGATGTTGTTATGAAGGTACCATAAGTCTTAATAAATTCTAGGTAAAGACCTTCAGCCCCGCCTCACTACTATTTTTTGTCAAGGACTTGATTTATATTTCTTAGACAGAGAATGCTAAATGAAAAGGAGGGTAGAATACCAAATACGAGACAGGGAGAGATGTGAAATTAGGTAGAAAGGATGCTTCTGGTTCCTATCTAATAATGCAAAATAATTTTCAAACACTTTGTCAAGGGATGTAGGAAATTAGACAGTTTTCCCTCTTCATTAAATAGTGGTGTTCTTGTTAGAGCATGTATGAAATACAAAGTGATTAATCTCCTTCTAGCAACAAACTAGCTTTCCAGAAAAGAGGTTTGCCTCCTGTTTAAAGTTTTTTGCTCACATTTGTGGGTATATTTTGGTATACAGTGAGTTAAGTGCCACAATGTGCTTGTATTACTTTCATTCCTGATTTATTTGACCTGTTTTTTTTTAATAAAAGGTTTTCTAAACATTTTATTAAACTGTTGCCCAAATAAATTTATTGTATCCATCAGTAACAACTTGGGGATTACTTGAAGAGTGTCCATAGACTTTAATAGATATGCCTCTGCATATCAGCTTTGGTGCATCCATTGCAGTCTGTGGATGTACCTCTCGCTTTCCCTAGGTTGATGTCACTGAGATTAAAGTTTATTTTTGTCCTCAGTGGCAGACTTTAGTAAAGTGGTATTTATAAGTTTGCTGTTACAAAAGCAGTACTTGAAAATGTTCACAATGGGGCAAAAATGGTGTTTGCCACTTTGTACGTTCATGCTGTGCTGCCAAGGTAAGTACTTTTTATATTGCAATACACTTTAAGAAACCTTGGCCTTTTGTGGGCTTTTTGTACCAGTTGCATAGCCTATAGTAATCATGGCAGCTGGTATGGGTATTCACTGTTTTAAAGGCACACAGTTTTTTGACAGCTTTGCACAGTACTAAGGTGATCCAAACAACTGTCTAAAATCATACCCTTTGAGGTGTGGAAGGAAAGCATTTTTCTAGAGTTACAACAGTATGTTTAGGAAGAAATCTAGGACCACATTACAGTCTGACTGCAATAAGACTGGATGTCAGTCTATAAGGGATAACCCAGTAAGTAATGGGTGATGATACGTTTTAATGAAGGATTTACAGGACATTATTGATCCATACATTTTGGTGCTTTACCTGAGAAGGAAGTCAGTATGATGCAACAGTCACTGAAACTGAGGGGTTAAATTTGAAGTGGTAAAATCAAGTATAATCTGTTAGTAAGCACCTAGTCCAGAACATTATGGCTGGATGGCTGTCATTTATGAGATTAGGCCTGGCTAGACATTGACAGTTTAGAACATTGATAGTCTGGGATAGAGTATCTCTAGCAAGTTGCTCAGTAGTTGGGTTAGTCTGGGGCTTAGTGCCACTTAGAAGCTGTTTAACTGCAGGTGGTATTGTTCAAAATGCATACTAAACAGTTAAAGATGACCAAAGGATTAGACGTACTCAAATGAATATCAAAAAGAAGATGGTGACGACCAGTGGTTTCACTGTCACAGACACTCCAATAAGTGCACGACCACCTCTGCTTGAACACAAGATTTATTCCATTCGACACGAATAAAATGGTAAAAACACACAAACAGTTGAGCGCTTTCACCCACACACACAGTGGGTTTCTTCAGAACATTTTTTCATTACCATATCTCGCCTTATATTTAAAATTTGGCGCCAATAGTCAACGGATGCAATACTAGTAAACGTGTATCCGTTTAAAACATTCATTGCTGTTAAAGGTATACCTGCATGATTTTCATATGATATAACTTGCCCATATATATCATATCCATTAAACACGATAAAATTGTATGAAGGCAATGTTATCACTCAATGCATCATAACTACTTTCAAAACTAATATACATTCTCATACACTTTAAATTAATTGAAGTATATTCCTATATACTTGTTGAATAACTATTAAAACAAGTATCATAAAAGATCCTAAAAGAACAATAAAATTCATTAAACATAACCTGAATTATTAAAGCTGACTATTAAACATTGACTGTAACATTCCACCAATATATGCAAACATATTAATAAGAAAAAATAGTAAAAAATTGTAAAAAATTAATAATGTGTCTTGCATATTGTATTCTCTAAAATTCATCTAAAATACTAATAAGATAATTATGGTTAATAATGCTGAATGATTTCATTGTTTCATAATTAAACAGCTGTATATGAATGCTGTATTAATAATAATAAAATAGTATATGAAGAATTTAATTAATTTGATGTAATAAAATAATAAAATAAAAATGATAACCTAACTATTTAATAAGTAACTAATAAATAAATGACAATACAATGTATTAATAAATAAAAATACAATTACTTGATTAATATTATTAATTAAAATAAAAATATTATTAATTAAAAAAATATGTGGTTTCAAATGACTACTGAATTTATGTAAGCAAACTGTACATAATTGGTTTAATATTTGTTACACTTTGTTTCACCCTAAGGATTTTATTTCATTTCTATCTTTTAATCCTTCTCCAATATGGGTTTGCATGAAATGTGATCGTTGAGGCCTGGCGGGCTAGTTGCATCTAAATATATTTGCCACCAAACCTCCTTGAAACTCAACAAGGTTTTGTAGTCACCTCCTCTAGGGTCTGTTTTAATTATGTCTAGGATAGCACATTTGAAATTATGTGTCCCCCCATCTTTTCAATATGTCTATATAGTGCATTGGTGGGGTCCTTCCTCCTAATACTGTACACATGATCATATATTCACTTTCTAAAACACCTCTCCGTCTTTCCTATATAATAACTTGCACATTTACAACACTTAGCCAGATATATAAGCATTTTTGTTTTACAATTACCATATTTAAATTTAACTAAGGTCTTGAGTCCATTCTGAATAATCATCCTTTCCTTTTCTAATATATACATGCATTGGTTGCATGTTCCACATTTAGTGGTATGGGTATTGTTAGCATTCTTTGAACCCTTCCCTCCTGCAGATTGATGTACCAACAAGTTTTTTATATTCCTTCCCATTTTGTAGACAAATCTTGGTTTATTACCCATTATTTCCAATAAGATGTAATCCCGTGAAATCAAATACCAAAATGTAATTAATATATTTACTACATTCTCTGCTGCTGGACTATACTGTAAAATGAAAGACCTCTGATGAGAAGTTATCTCTTTATCATAATTGGTCCTAACATTTTTAATCTGATTGGTCTCAAATCCATATCCTAATAAGGGTTTGTACTTGGTACCCCATTCTTGAATGACATATTTTCCTATATTTGACATAATTTTTGATGGATATCCTCTCTCTAAAAATAATTCTGTTATAAATTTGATTTCTTCTAAAATCATGTTGACATCTGAAGTCATAAGGGCAGCACGTATACATTGCCCTTTAAATATGTTATGTTTCATATTAACTGGATGACAACTACTGTATTCCAGATAATCGTTGGAAAAAGTCTTTTTTCTATGTATTCTGGACTTAAAGCTACCATCCTTTTTGTATATATAAGTATCCAGATAAGCTATTCCTTCAGTACTACGGGAATGTGTGAATTTAAGATATTCACTGCTGGAATTAAGAAATTGTAAAAATGCATCTATTTTTTCCTTACTATCATGCCATAATATATAGATGTCATCTAAAAATCTGGAATAATACTTAATGCTCTTGAAAAACATGCTGGGGAATAAAATGGATTCCTCCCAGTCAAGCATAACCAGGTTGGCAAATATGGGAGCACAAGCTGCTCCCATAGCTACCCCCCTGGTCTGCCTGAAGTACTCACCCTCAAAATAAATGAAGTTGTTATCTAGCACAATAGCCATTAATTCCATGATGAGACATGTCTCTTCCCAACTGGAATCTGTGTGCTTAGTGATGCTATTAGAAAAAACATCCAATCCTGCTTGCTTCGGTATGCATGAGAAAAGATCGATAATGTCAATAGTGACAAAAATCAATCCTTCCTTCCATGCTCCAATCGGGTAAGTACTGAGAAATTCCCAAGAATCTTTCACCATATGAGGTATCCTACTGTATACATGTTTTAACCTTATATCTATGAGCTTTCCCATAGGGAATGTTTTAGATTTGCTGCCTGAAAGGATGGGCCAAAAAGGGGGGTCTTCGGTATCTTTATATATATTTGGTATGCCCACCAATGTGGCTAATCTAGGATGTTTAACACTGAGAAAATTGTGAATTTCACTGGTAATTCTACCATCAATGTGAAATTCCTCTATGTACGAATCTATCCTTTGGTAAGCTATATTAATCTCGTTGATGGAAATTGATTCATAGTTACCCGAATAATAAAGAATATCATACATTTTCTTAGTGTATTCGATACTGTCATAAATTACAGTACCTCCCCCCTGATGTTAGTATCATTTTGTAAAGCTTTTAATGTCTTACTTTCATCTTCCGTTAAATTACTTATGAAATTGTCTTTATTAAACTGATAGGACACTTGATAGATCTCTCTTGTCACAGTTTTTTCATATGTGTCAACCATGGTTTGACTGGGAGGTATAAAAGTACTTTTTCTCTTTGTTAAACTATCTGTATTATGAATATTAATAGCAGTTGTTTGATACATCTTTGACTTGTCTTTGAAAAAAATTGCAAGATTCATCTTCCTAATAAATTTCGTAAACTCACATAAACAATCCACCAAATCAAAATATGGATTGGGTATGTATTTCATACCCTTAACCAATAGATTGAAATGTGACTTATGTATACCTAAGCTCGAAAAATTGTAAATATTAAAGTTGTCATATGTATGTGTATTGTCTTTAACTACAATATCTTTGTGTACAACATATTCATCAACCACATTATCTACTGCCACTGTTTGTTCCCCCACCATTGCCTCTGTGTGGTTCTTGTTGGTGACTGATGCTGCTGCTGATATCTGTTCCTGTATGGTTGTCCTTGCTTGATATCCTCCCTCTGAAAATGTGATTCCTTGTTGTATTGTTTCCTATCCTGAAAACTACCTTCTGTCTGTTCCTGATAAAATGTTTTGTTAGCATATTTTCCTTTCCCTTTATCCTTATGCCAATTGTAAACTATACCCTTGTTGTAGTGTTCTAAGTCCCTTAAAATGTTTTTGTGCTTCCTTGCACAAATATTATGTACCTATTTCTCTGCTAGATTAAATTGCTTGGTATATAATCTATCCCATTCAGAGAATAATAAATCATTGGTTATCTTATGTTTAAAATTTCAATTTCCTGTACTAATTTACACAATTTGTCATCATTATATTTGATAAGCATTCTCATAAAATTGAAACCACATTCATTAAAAAAATTGGTTAAATTCAGCAATACCATTATCTGTCAATACTACACCCATGAGTACTTTAAAAAAATCTCAGGCCCATTGGGACTATTTTCCTAGTAATACATTTTTGCAAATATGCATTGTCAGCTTTAATTCCATTTATTCCTTTAAATTTTTACCCAACTAATATATCATATCTTTGAGACTCCCCAGATCTTCCGAATGTATGGGGCCCTCCTTATGATTCTGTGTCATTTTATCAATGTTATAGTCAGTGGTTAAAAATGTATTAAGGTGTTTGTCTTTGCAAGATGTACCAACTCTTTATGTATGACTAACAGAATGATTTTTAGAAGACACAGTACCTTTGCAATGTTGTGTTGAGCTATTGATAGCTGTTGAATACATTTTCAATGGAAATAATCTCTTCGGTTTAGTGCCTGTGCGTTTCGCCACTTCATCGACATCACAGATAGAAAAATCAAAAGTGATGTCCGTGATGTTAATTTTGCTACTATTTAAAGGCTCGGTGATGTCTAAAACATGGGCTGTTTCCTTAGGACTGCATCTGACTCCTACCTCCTGTCCGTTTGTAATAAAAAAAAACTGTCATTGTCTATATCCACCTTGGCTGGATGTAAGGAAGCCGTACTTCACACAGGACTTTTGGAACGGTTAGATGAAATGTGCCGCTAACATCAGGGTGATGAAGCCGGATAAGGGGGGCGGTATTGTTATTTATGACAGTATCGAATACACTAAGAAAATGTATGATATTCTTTATTATTCAGGTAAGAAATGTGACCATGGTCTATTGGATAAGGGTATGAAATACATACCCAATCCATATTTTGATTTGGTGAATTGTTTATGTGAGTTTAAGAAATTTATTAGGAAGATGAATCTTGCAATCTTCAAAGACATATCAAACAACTGCTATTAATAATCATAATACAGATAATTTAACAAAGAAAAAAAGTACTTTTATACCTCCCAGTCACCCCATGGTTGACACATATGAAAAAAACTGTGACAAGAGAGATCTATCAAGTGTCCTATCAGTTTAATAAAGACAATTTCATAAGTAATTTAAAGGAAGATGAAAGTAAGACATAAAAAGCTTTACAAAATGATACTAACATCAGGGTGATGAAGCTGGATAAGGGGGGAGGTATTGTTATTTATGACAGTATCGAATACACTAAGAAAATGTATGATATTCTTTATTTTGTTATGTTTAATGAATTTTATTGTTCTTTTAGGATCTTTTATGATACTTGTTTTAATAGTTATTCAACAAGTATATAGGAATATATTTCAATTTATTTAAAGCGTATGAGAATGTATATTAAGTAGTTATGATGCATTGAGTGATAACATTGCCTTCATACAATTTTATTGTGTTTAATGGATAGGATATATATGGACAAGTTTATATCATATGAAAATCATGTAGGTATAGCTTTAACAGCAATGAATGTTTTAAATGGATACACGTTTATAGTATTGTATCCGTTGACTATTGGCGCCATATTTTAAATATAAGGCGAGATATGGTAATGAAAAAATGTTCTGAAGAAGCCCACTGTGTGTGTGTGGGTGAAAGCGCTCAACTGTTTGTGTGTTTTTACTATTTTATTCGTGTCAAGTGGAATAAATCTTGTGTTCAAGCAGAGGTGGTCGTGCACTTATTGGAGTGTCTGTGACAGTGAAACCATGTACTCAAATGACCTAATTTGAGCTGTGTGTGATGCAGAGGGATAAAGCCCTGACTCCATTTCAGTCAATACAGGTTTAGTTATTGGTTCATGCTCTGAAGGTTTTAGCTAGCTGGGGAACAGAAGTGAGCAGCTGCTGCTGCTTTACCCATCCTGGGGAAGTGAGTTAGCCATATCCTATAGCAGGACTATCCTCTAGTGAAAAACCAAGCAGTGTACTGCATACACACAGTGACTCAAGAACCAGAGTCCAAGATTGGAGCTATTTTGAATAATTAGCTGTCTGGAGGAATGAGTTTGTTGTTGTTGTTGTTGTCTTTCGGCTTTTCCCGGTTAGGGGTCACCACAGCGGAACTCCGGTCTGCTAATGATTGGCAGTAGATTTTTACGAACGCTGAGATGCCAGCTCTACGTTCAACCTTCAATGAAGGCACGCCCATTTACGCATGTCTTTCAAATGCCCACCCAACCACGGGGAGGACATGCAGACTCTACACAGAAGGCCCTCCCCGCACTCCAGCCGAGAATCCAACGGGAGAACCTCTTGCTGTGAAGCAACAACTCTACCGCTGCACCACCGCAGAAGTTAGTGAGACACTAAAATAAGCATTCCAAACTCTTTTACCAAGCTTACAGCTTTGGAATGTTTAGAAGTTGTGGTCATGAGTGCAGGATGGTGTCTTTTCTGATTTGAGGCAGGGCCTGTGTCTTTTGGTTTGAGAGGAAACCTTCAAATGGCAACACAGTCAGGTTTGAACAAAGTACACCATGCATCATGGTTGTTGGATTTATCCAACTAACTCTTTACATTTAGTGAGACATTCTGATGTCCTTTAAACTGTCAGAGGCTGGGAGTAGAGAATCTAGGCAAATCTGAATGTTTCCAGATAGCAGCAAACCATTTGAGCATGTTGCAGCAAGGCTTGCTGATTTAGGCACAGTAGTTTTACTGACTGGAGAGCAAGTAAGTTTTTAACAGCAAATCAAACTTAGGACTGTTGGTTGTCCAGTAGGGGTGTACCTGAGATTGCAAATCATGTGCTTCGATTGGGACAAAGCAACCAGTATGATGTGGAAATTAATGTGCTAAAAGAAGCAGCTTAATAACCAGGCCACCTCCATTTTATCAGTGTATGGTTAGGAAGAGGTTGCAAAAAAAAGAACTCAAACTAGTGCAGTGTGACTCCAGTATAAGATCAAACAGGATACTAGTGTGGGTGGTAACCCAAGCCATCAAGTTATCAGACTATAGGGATCAGTAGTAAGACAAGTTACTTGGAGAGTATAAAGTCCACATCAAGGTCTCAATTCTGCATGTTTAGGGTAAGCAGCCTTATTATGCCTGTAAGTCACTGCATCTCAGAGAAGGAACAGCATAGAAGCATCACGAGGTATGAAGGGAGGACAAGAGTATCAAACAGTACTATAGCAAATGAATATATATTTTAAAGTAATGTTAGGATTATCTTTTCCCTACTAGAGCAATATTCCATCAGAGAATTCATCCTTATCAAATAGGTTTCGACTGTTAATACATCACTGCTTTTTTAAATGTATTTTACAAGATTTTAGAGAGTTGTTAGGTGAATCAAGTGAATTATTATTTTTATTATTAATACAGTGATTTGAAGTCATGTGCATGTTACACATATTGCTTTGTGGGGTATTGCTCTGATTTACTTGTTAAGGCAGCACTGCATTTTAGCATGCAACTTCTTGGAATCAAATTGGTGAAGTCGCATGCTAAAATGCAGTGCTGACTTTAACCAAGTAAATCAGAGCGATACCCCACAAAGCAATATATGTAACAATATATGTAACAGACACATGACTTTAAATAACTGCATTAATGATAAAATAATAATTCACTTGACTCACCTAACAACTCTCTAAAATCTTGTAAAACACATTTAACAATGCAGTAATGTATTAACAGTTCATTCCCTTACAGAACCATTTTTAAAACTGAGAAAGTCATCTACATGAAAGAAAAACTGCTTAAATATCTATCTTCACAGTGATATGAAATAGCTTTTTGCTCTAAATTTTTAACCCACTTCCCCACTAGCCTGTTTATTCCCAGTGGGCAAAAGCCAAGCATGAGAGACCATCATCCAGGTTATCACCAGGGTATTCTTTTTGGCCCCCATCTCCTGCTACCCGACATAACAGTCTGACATTAGTGGATATCTGCAGTGCTACATCACTGACCCATACACTCTTCAATGTATTGAGTCATATGTGACCACTCTATGAATGCACATCTTGGTGAGTGTACACATCACTGTCCTTTTTCTGTATGTTACAATGCTCCCCCCCACTGACTTAGTCATGCAGAATCAGGCTACCTACCTTAACCCCCGCCATCCCGGGATGTGGGACTGGTGTCATCCTCAGCACTCATATCCTCTAGCACCTAGGTCACTAATGGATTCTAAGATGTCTGGGTCACAGTCAGCACTCATATCCTCTAGCACCTAGGTTACTAATGGATTCTAAGATGTCTGGGTCACAGTCAGCACTCATATCCCCTAGCACCTAGGTTACTAATGGATTCTAAGATGTCTGGGTCACAGTCAGCACTCATATCCTCTAGCACCTAGGTTACTAATGGATTCTAAGATGTCTGGGTCACAGTCAGGGCTTCAGTTCCCTATAGTACAGGTCTGGCCCAAGGTTATCTGCAATAGCGATTGAATAAAACTGTGGTGCAGCAAACAACTAGTAAGTCTCCGCAAATATACTAGTCGCATACTTTTTATAAGGCACCATGCATCGACATTTAAAACAAATAATACAACAGAGTGCATCAAGTAGAACTAGGCAGAATGATGGTTCAGTGGTGAAGGTTGTTGGCTCCTAGGTCAGGAGTTGAGTTCTGACCTCTGCTCACTGCCCATGTGGTGTCTGTATGTTCTCCCTGTGTCATGGGATTTCTCTTCAGTACTCTGTTTTGCTTCCACCTCCTGAAAGTATGCTGGTTGATCGGCTATGCTAAACTGTCCATATATACTGCATTTACGTTTGCCTTGTGGTTTGGACTGAGGATGAATTAGGTCTGGGAAGTACCACATTACTTATCAGTTTAATACATGAATAAAATTATGTGCTGCAAAAGCATTACGGTCTACAGTTACTATCTGTCTACAGTTATCTATCTGTCTAACTTACAAGTGTTAACTAACTGAGTGGACTGCTGCAAGGACCATTTTCAGCCATGACCCAGGCTGCATGAAGAAGATACAGTATATAACAGACTTGTAAAGGTTGTTATATATAGCAATTGATTAATAGAGTACACACAAATACAAGCAAAGGAATAAACACATTGGACAGCATTTGAAGGTATCAGTACAAAACAAGTGGTCATAATTTGTAAGTCACCAGTGCAGAAAACAAAACAGACACAAATCACATCCCAGATTTTACTGAAAATTGTTCTGTACACATGAAGTGCATATCAGCAGGATAGAATGCAGGCGAGAATTTCATGCCTGTAGCGCAGCAGTTCTTGTATAACTAGATAACCCTACCAAACCAAAAACACATGTTACAATAATTATATCATCATATTATCAACAAAGTTGGAATTTCAAAAATTATTTTAATATATACCTTCTAAGTATGTATATATTAAAATAATATGTATATATTATTTTAATATAAACATATTTAGCATGAGCTTACTGAATCCAGCCAAGTATTGTTTGTCGAGAACTATGTATATGTCATTAATGCAACAGAAATCAGTTTTAGCATCAAGGCAAGCAGATGTAAGAGAAGAATTATCAGCTTATTCTCTGAAAATGCTTTTAGCATTTTCTTATACACTGAGGGGTTATTTAGTGTTTTAGTTCATTTGGAATTTTACTCCATGAAGATGATGGGATTTTGCAGAAGGCTGTTTCTTGCACAGTAATGCAAAATTATGTCTTACCATTTGTCTGCATCATGACCTCACAGATTGTAGCATGTGCTGCATATCATTAATAATCTTTAAATGTGGACACTATGTTTTATTCGCTACTGTGAAAGTAAGCATATTTAGTAGAAAGGTGGCTCTAGCAGTGATTAGTAATCACTTGTCTTTAATGTTAAACAGGGATGCTCAATAGATTTGGATACGCAAGGAAACATGAGAATTTTGTATTCAGTACTTTGCAGTAAATTGGTATAATATGTCAATAGAAGGGCTGTAATTGGCTATGCATACTCTAGGGGTCTATATTATAAGATTGACGTTTGAAAACGTCGAACAACATATGGTCGATGTCTTCAAACATCGACCTTATAAAAAGACAAAAAAAAAAAGAAAAAAGTACCCTAACGGGTTTAAGCGGGGAGGCAAGCCCCCCTGCACCCCCCATGTGGGGGGCTGCACCCACCACACCCCCTGCTACTGAAATAAACCAACTCCAAGACTGCACTACATTGCAGTAAACGGAAATCTCCCCTTACAGAGATTTCCATTTACATGCTCAAGATTCTGAGCATTCAGTATTTTTGTGTCGACAATGTCAGATTCGACATTGTCGGCTTTCGAGAATATAATATAGACCCTACTTTAGTGTGAGTAGCAGAATGTTACTTTCAATAGCCTTTCTTGCTTTGGTAGTGAGCAGATTTGCTACTTTATAGGATATATTTAATTGGTTTAATATTTTGTGTGACTGGAGCTCAGTATGTGTATTTAAAGAGAGGTTTTAGTCCAAAACTATGTTAGGGGAAATTCTGGTGTATGACCTGTGGTAAGGGAATATCATTTGGTCTTTTCCTCAAAAATTTTTTTATTTTTCAAATACATTTGAATGAATTCCATAGTATTTATACATAACATTTTAAATAACCATGTGCACTATTTACATTAGCTTGATACTATAACAGATCTTAATGTATACATTTACTTAATAAGTAGTTCAATCCATTATCAGAGTGTCTGATCAATTATTGTATAGTGTCAATCAACGATAAGACTTTTCTCCAAGGGTTGTTGATAAATGGATTTGGATAAATTCTTAGTTCTTTAATTTTCCAATAATGCTGTGGTCTTCAGTAGGCTGTAGAAGTCTTCCAAAGTTGGTATTGTGTTTGTATTCCATCTTCTTGTTATACACTTCCTTGAAATTGTAAGTATAGTCCATACTAGATACATGTTTGACCTATTTAAATGAGGACCTTCGTTCACATTTAATAATACAAAAGCTTTAGTTAAATAAAATGATTCATTAAACAAAGCTTGTAGAAAGTTATTAATATCATTCCAAAATGGCTTTCATATTAACACAAAGAAAATGTGATTCCAGTCTGCATTGTGTACTTGCTCACATCTCCAACATATTCCTTTTATGGAAGAACTAATTTTACTGATTCTGTCTGGGACTATATTAGAACATCAAAGTTTCAAAACTTCGAATCTTTTAATATTGACCCCTATTCAGCGAAAGCTGAAAACATCGAACATACAGAACAGTGAATTTTTTCCTAGGGAAAAAATTTGCTGTTCCAAAACACATACACACAACACAAGCACACCAAACAAACAGCAATCCACACACATACACCTAAAATCTTACATCTAACCCTACACTAAACTATACATACACCACTAGCTATCCACTTACCTTAACCCAAACCCTAACCCCAAGGTCCGTCACTGTCGCACACTCACCTCACCTGCTTCCTAACCCTAACTCACCTACCCCACCCTAACCCTCACATCCACACAATCACACACTTACCTGACCTGTACCCTAACCCTAACTCACCTAACCCGCCCTAACCCTCATGTCCACACAATCGCACACATACCTAACCCGCGCCCTAACCTAACTCACCTAACCCACCCTAACCCTCATGTCCACACAATCGCACAAATACCTAACCCACACCCTAACCCTAACTAACCTTACCCACGCTCAATCGCACACTTACCTGAACCCGACCTGTAACTTTCCACCACAGCACTGAAGATACCAAAGCAACAGAAACGGACAACTGAATTCTTTCCCTAGGAAAAAATGTGGGTTTCTGTAGCTTCGATATTTTCAGCTTTCGCTGAATAGGGGTCGATATTACAACATTTGAAGTTTTGAAACTTTGATGTTCTAATATAGACCCTTCTGTCTGGGGTTAAGAATGCTCTGTGCAAGCATTTCCAATTAAAAACTTTCTAGTATTGTGTAAAGGATGTATATTTTAAAAATAATAAGATAGTTGTTTTAATATCTTCAGTTAACTGTATTGATTGTCCTTTTGTTATATATTTCCAATATGAGGTTTTGGGTGTTGTTTTATAGTTTATCAATATTTTCGTAAAATTTTGAAATACTGTTTCCTATGTCAAAGTCATTATATATGATTTCAGATATGTATTTCGTAAATTTAGGTATTTCTTTAAATGAAAAATTGTTAATTATTCTACTTAAATCTTGCAAATATGACAGAATACTCTGTAAAGTTAGCCAGTCCTGTTGTGGAATTGTGTATGTTGTTTTTATTACTTGCATATCTAAAACTTTAGTTCTTTGATACATTCGAGCCAACAAACAAATCCTTTCTGTTCCCAGGAATTAATAATTTCTCTGTATATTTTATGTGGAAAGTCTTTGTGACTATAAATGGTGTTAAAAGATCAAACCAGATTTTTAAATCTATATTTGCATTAATAATTTTCCTAAATGAGTTAATGTAATAATTAATCATACAAGTTTTAGTGGGTTTGGTTTAGTAATATGTGCCATGGCAAATTGTTTTTATCTGTTATTTGAATTTTTTTTTGTAAATTAAATTAATTTATTGATATTACAGTTAGTAATTGTTTCCACTTTGTAAAGTAATTTGGACTTATCCAATCTGAGATTGTTTTATATATTAATGGTTTTATATATCTATATCAGGAAAGTTTAATCCTCCCTGTTTCCATGGTCTGATATGATGTATTAAAGCTATTCTGTTTCTTTTGGGAAACCATACAAATGTTATTAGGGATACATTTATTTCTTTAAGTATATTCCTTTCTGGTAGCAGTTGTATTGCCAGGGCTATATATAGGATCTTGGGCAGTAAAACCATTTTTATTAACTGTAGTCTATATTCAAATGTTAATATTATTTTGTTCCATTTTTCCACAGAGATTTTAATTGTATTGATGATATTATTGTATTTTTTAGACTAATTCATTATTATCCTTGCATAACTCAATTCCTAGATATTTTAAGGTAGATTCTTGTTTCTGTATGATGTGATCCCCCTTAGTCTGCAGTTCTTTTTTTTTTGTTTAAAAATAAAAATTTTGATTTTGATTTATTGAAATGGTGTCCTGAAATTGTGAAATTTGTCAATTAATATATCTAATTCTTCTAATGTCTCCTTTGTATTAGATAATGTTAGTAATATGTCATCAGCAAATATCATTACTTTAGAATTGTATTGTTCATAAACATCTACTCCTTTGATTTTTATATTGTTACGAATTGAATCTGCCAATATTTCAATAGCCAGAGCAAATAGAATCGGTGACATGGGACATCCTTGTTTAGTCCCTTTTGTTATATGTATAGATTTAGAGGTAAAAGGACCTAACTTGACATACGCTAAATTATTTGTAAATATATTGTTTAGGAGTTGAACAAAGGATGCATTAAGTTCAAATAGCATTAGGATTTTGAATAAATAGTCCCAATTTAGGGAATCAAAGGCTTTCTCTATATCTAAGCCAATTATGAGTGTTTCTTTATTTTCTTTATTAACATAATCTATAAGAGAAATTATCCTTTTAATATTGTCGTGTGTGTGTCTATGATATATAAATCCAGTTTGATCATTATTTATTGTTTTGGATAGTGGTATTTTCATTCTGTTAGTTAATATTGTCATAAATATCTTATAGTCATTATTTAATAATGATATAGATCTATATGAGGTATATAGGTTTGGGGATTTGTTTTCCTTTAGTATTGGTGTGATTAGGGAATATCTCCAAGATGGTGGTATTAAAGCTTGTGACTGAATTTCTAATAGAGTTTTATGGAAGAGGGATAGTGTCTTTGAAGGAAAACCTTTATATATTTCCATAATTATGCCATCTATACCTGGAGCTTTATTATTTTTATCATCTTTTATTGTATCAGTAATTTCTTTGTAGAATATGGGTGCTTGCACATCTAGTTTTAATTTTTCTGGTATATTTTTGTATTAGAACATTTTTCGTCTAGATTTAATTGATCGATATGTATATTTTCTTTTTGGAAATATTCCATATAGTGATTTCTATAGGCATCAAGAATGTCACCTATATCCGAGAAATTTTTCCCTTTCTTTTCATGGAAGATACTTTTAATGTTATTAGCTTTTGATTGTATTTTGTTTCTTGTGGATAAATTATGTAGATATTTGGGAGAAGTAGCCAAGGTATTAACTTTTAGTTTTTCTAAAGCTAAACTAGTTTTATGTGTTAGGATTTTGTTGTATTTATTGTTTAATACTTCTACTTTCTTTTTCATCTCCAAATGATTTAGATTTTTTTCAGCTTTTACTGACAAAAGTTTGGATTGTAGATCTAATAATTCAGAATCCAATTCTCTGATTTTGTTATACCAATTAGGGTTTTACCATATATGTAAGCTTTTAATGAGTCCCATATCATTATTTTATTTATCTCTGTGATGTAATTAATATCTAAGAAGAACTGTAGTTTAGATAATAACCAGGGTTTGAACTCCTTAATTTTAGTTATATATTCTGAAATTCTGGGGTTAAAGATTAATGGTTTGTACCCATTTTGAAGTTTTAGTATCGACGAATTGTGGTCGGAAAAGGGGCAGGGAGTGGTTGAGAAATTAATTATTTTAGAGTGTAAGTCATGGGCAGCAAATATTTTAACTATTCTAGTTTGGGTACCAAATCTGTGATCTTGATGGGAAAACAACAACAATTTATCTTCTTTAAATTTGAAAGTATCTACAAGATGAAATGATTCTACCCACTTGTTTAAAGCTTTTCATAGAGCAAAAAAAGGCAAAAAAAAAAACAAACTCCAAAAATCACAAAATACTGTAAAAAGTCAGTCTGTGTACCACTCCGTATAAAAATAGTTTAATACACAGAAAATATTAGCGCTTTCATCTTAAAAAACATTAAAACGTCATCAGATATATTCTGTTACAAATTCTCATTCATTTAAATATGCTTGATTGGTCATGTGACATTCCCTCATTCATACTTTAAAGTGATACTGAACTTATTCATTCAAGATCAACTTATAACACAAAGACAAAAAATGCATAATAACTACATTATAAAATACAATAGTAAAATGTATCTGTATAACGTGAACAACTGGATCTATTTATTAGTTAATAAAACTATCTCTTCCATGATTTAAGTTTTAAAACTGGGGCTATGCTAACATAATCATTAAGCCCCGGATATCTATATGCTTCTAAATGCAATTACCATTTCAATTCCTGCTGTTCTAAGACTGCAGTCCATGGGCCACCCTCGCATTTTTGTCTACCTTTTCCAATATACTGAATTTAAAATTGTGTTCATGTTGTTCATCTAGATGCCTTATATTAAAAATATGTTAGAAATGAAAAAGAAGAAAAGATTAAACCCCTTAAATGATAAGATGACCAAATGTTGTACATGCAATTACTGTAAATACATATTAGAAGGGAATATTATTACTATAAGGGGTAAGAATTTTTATATAAAAGAGGGATTTAATTGTGATACAATGGGGGTCATTTATGGGGCTAGATGCCAGACATGTGAAGGATTTTGCACTGGAAAAATGGAACAAAATTATATAATCGGATATATGAACACATGTATGATGTGAAAAAAAGAAAAACTACAAATGCTCTTTTTAGGCAACTAGATGAACACCCTGAACACAATTTTAAATTTAGTATATTGGAAAAGATAGACAAAGATGTGGGGGGATGGCCCATGGACTGCAGTCTTAGAACAGCAGGAACTGAAATGGCAATTGCATTTAGAAGCATATAGATATCCGGGGCTTAATGATTATGTTAGCATAGCCCCAGTTTTAAAACTAAAATCATGGGAGAGATAGTTTTATTAACTAATAAATGAATCTAATTGTTCACTTTACACAGATACATTTTGGTATTGTATTTTATAATGTAGTTATTATGCTTTTTTTGTCATTGTGTTATAAGTTGATCTTGAATGAATAAGTTCATTATCACTTTAAATTATGAATGAGCCAGTGTCACATGACCAATCAAGCATATTTAAATGAATGAGAATTTGTAACAGAATATATCTGATGAAGTTTTTAAGACAAAAGCACTAATATATTCTGTGGATTAAACTATTTTTATATGGAGTGGAGTACAGACTGACTTTTTCCAGTACTTTGTGATTTTTTACTTTTGATTTAGCAGATATACACAGCAGTCTTTTATTTGTAGTTTCTGAAATATCAAATATATATTTAAAATCTCCTCCTAATATTAAGTTGCCTTTATAATTATTGGAAATGAAATCCAAGTGTTTTTTTAACAGTTTTTGTTCCAATGCCTAGGAACCAGTATAGATTGGCTAGGGTCCATATTCTGTTATTATATTTAACTATTACTAATGCCATAAGGCCTTCTTTATCTTCATACTTATAAATGATTTCTGGGTTAATCACATTTGTTTTCCAGAAAATTGTTACCCGTTTTGTCTTTGTCTTATAAGTGGATTGCGCCAATATCATATATTTCTTAAGATTCCATTTGTAATTGTCATTTGTTTTGAAATGAGTTTCTTGAAGGAAGACAGTTTGTACTTTGTTCAGTTTTAAATATTTCAGTAGATTTGAGCTCTTGCAAGGATTGTTTTAGCCATTGGTATTTAAAGATAATAAAGTTAAATCCATCCTAGGCTATTTAGACTATGTATTTTTTGTTTTATTGTGACTATTAAACATTTTCCTCTGATAACTATAAAGTATATGTTTGAGCTTTTAAAGGAAATTATCAATGTTATACTTTGAGTGTTTACCAATAAAGTAATGTTTTGGTCAGGCATACTAAAAATGTTTTTGTGAAATAAATTTAAATTAATAAATGTTAACAAAACTAAGATCCATACTAACCATGGAATGAGCATCATTCTAATCTGATGGACAAACCTAAGTCCATCAGATTATCACTCATACCTTGACAATCCAGAACATCTGAGCTCCATAAATTGAATTATCATATGGAGAATATTTGTAATACGAATAAGCAATATTTATATTATTTTGAACAGATATAGTACTGTTGTAGTTTAGAAAGAATTCTAATACAATTTAAATATCTACTTATTGTATAAGCAATTATTTACATGAAAGATAGATGGCAAGCAGTTCAATCATAGTAAAGTAGGATGTATCATATATAAGGTTATATATTATAACATCGAAGTCTGAAAACATCGAATATTATAATATCGACCCCATTTAATCAAAACTCCAGAAAACCGAACAGTCAGAATAGCGAATTTTTTCCCAGGGAAAAAATTTGCTGTTCCGACAAACATACACACAACTCAAGCACACCAAAATAAATAATCCACACACATATGCTTCACAAAACTATACACTAAACCAGACATACACCACTAGCTACCCACTTACCTTAACCCAACCCTAACCTTAAGGTCCCTAACTATCGCACGCTCGCCTTACTTGATCCCTAACCCTAACTCACCTACCGCACCCTAACCCTCACGTCCACACAATCGCACATTTACCTGACCCGCGCCCTAACCCTAACTCACTTAACCCGCCCCTAACCCTAAAGTCTGTCACTACCGCACACTCACCTCACCCGTGCCCTAACCCTAAAGTCCCTAACTACCGCACACTCACCTTAACCCAGTCCGTTCGCTCACTTACCTTAACCCGGTCTGTAACCATCGCACCACACTTACCTGAACCCAATCCATAACCTCTGTTCACTCACTTCCCTAAACCCAGTCCGTAACCATCGCACCACACTGCTGTAAATAGCGAAGCCACGGACCACCAAAATCTTACCCTAGGTAAAAGTTCGATGTTCTGAGGCTTTGCTATTCTCAGCTTTCGCACTAAAGGGTTCGATATTATAACATTCAAAGTTTTTGAACTTCGATGTTATAATATAGACCCCATATACAAAACCTCAGTAAAAGATTATAGCACACAGTTATTTAACATATTCACCCTTATTGATGAGGTCTTTCAAAATGTATTACTTAATATAAATAGATGGTAATAATATTTATACCTAATGTTTATAATACAATGTATTTTACTGGCTATATTAGAAGTTATATTTCATTGTTTGCCATTATTTAAGTAATCACTTTGTTTGTTGCTAACTTACTTAAAGCATCAAGTTTGTTTTATGTGAACATTGATGAAAAGTTAGCGCATTTTAATTATGAGCACATCCCTCTTCCCTCCATTTCCTACACATAAGGATTTTCATAGCTGTCATTTCTTATTATAAAATGAGTGAAATTATAGTTAAAAACAACAAATTCGCTTATTGTGATTATTAATTACAAGTTAAAAAGCAAACGCAAACACCCACCAGGGCAGAATCGAGTAAAATAATTGAAGTACCACAAAGTCAAGTAACCAACCCACGAAGGCGGACAAACTACAGACGTTTATTGGAACAGGCAACACGTTGCAATCCAGATAGAGACTAAGCACAGTTAGAATGCTTTCGCCAAACAGTTAGGCATCATCAGAGTCATAACAATCAAGCTTAAATCTCATACATTTTAAATACCATCTGTATCCTTACAATTGGTTGAACCAAACCCCTCCCCCTAAAACCTTTAATTATATAACCTCATGTTAAATATAAGACACAAAATAAATATAAAAAGAACACCTATCAACTAAAATGTGTTCTAATATACTGTCTATTAGTCACATTACAACTAATTTATTAAAGAATACAAACTTTAATCAATAAAAACATTTTTAAAAACATTTTTAAAAAATTTTTTGTAAAAACATTTCCAGGTGGGTGTGTATGTGTTACAATTTATATCTTTTGAGATCTGAGTTTTAAAATTGGTTGGACCACTGGGAAGTTGCCGTGATCTGTGTTTGGTGGACACAACATGCAGGCGCTTTTAAAGGAGCTGGCAGTTGTGGTGGACAAGTTAATTAAAGTTTATGATGGAGAAGCGGTCAATGGGGCGAACAGTGTCAGCGAGGTGACCGGACGAGAAGGTGTAATGGAACCGGTGAGTCCTACCGACACTGAGGTTCGATGCTTTACCTTGCATTCACCACTGGGGACAATTCCGTGTGGGCAGCAGCCTAGGACAGGATCGTATGCGGTGGTGGCTGGTTCACAGACTGGTTCCCACGCTAGGAACACATCGCAGGAAGGTGCAGTTGTCCACCCGAATGGGTTGATTTCGACATCACTTCCTGGTTCGACGAGCCAGCTACACGGGATACCAACAGCAGGAACCAAAGATTGACTGCTAAACCAAGTGTAAGGGAACAAATTTACAATTACGAGAAACTTTGTAAAAAATATCGAGCAATTCAGCTTGACACGAAGTTTTTAAGTAAATCCAGGGACTTAAATCAAGTTCCGAAGGGTCTCAGGATTTGGAAAAGGCCCATGGGGATCGACGAAGGGTCGGCAGCATTTTCTGAACTGGTTGAGTTGTTCAACAAAACAGGTGTTGATATGTTGGACATTATTATTAGGAATAACGATAAAAAGTTGAATGAAATTAAGGATGAAATAAGGAATTTATATGTGAGTATCACTACTGATCTTTTGTTTGAGCAATACAAAATTAATTTTGATAGAGTGATTAAAAGTGTAGACATGTTTGTTTTAAGAAGTTCTGAAACAAAAGAAAGGAAACTTAAAAGAGACACCCTAGACTACAAACACAAATGTGCATATCCGCCTGGGACAAAATACAGGGGATTTGATGTAGTTAATGACCAAGAGGGTGAAATTGTATGTGTAGAAGCAAATTATGATTTCAATGTTGCAGAAGAATTTAATGGTGGGGTACATTGTGTGAAGGATTTTTTAGATACGGAGGACCAACCTCGGAGGTCCGAGATTGTAACAGGAGCGAACAGGGGAAACACAAGAAAACTTTTTTGGAAGAACCAACAGGAGGGGGAGATATTAACAAATGAGAACACCTTGGTGGGGGAAAATTCTAATGGAGAAGGAAATTTGTGTTATGACAGTTTTGGGGTGGGAAGTGTAAGTGAGACAGTAAATAATGAACAAACAAATATTGATGGTATTTATGAATTTTTTGATGCAAAGAATTGCTTTTACAATATCACAGGAGAAACACCCTTGTTTAATATGGAAGAGACACATGGAGTATGTAAGGAGAATAATATGATTGATACACAGGAAATAATTACTCAAAACAATGAGAGAGGGTTTGGAAGTACAGACAATGATGAATTTGTTATTATGGAAGGAAGCAATTTTAAAGTTTTTCGGAAAGATGACTATTGTATATACAATTACACCGACCTTAACATTAATAAAGAACATTTTGAGTTATTCTCAAAAGGGGTTAAATTTGTGCCTACGTTCAAACCCGATACAGTAAAAACGCTTGTGGAATTAAAGATGTTCACAAGGCAGATGAATTTAAAAATGTTTTTTGCTGGGGGGAAGAACAGTGAGGTAATAAAAATGTATAACCCCAACATTCAGAATAATTTTAAAAGGAAAAGTGCATTTGTGCCTCCAATTCACAAGGAAGTATTAGGTTTTGAAAGAATAGTGGAGGCTCATGTGAGGGAGATGTCAAAAAATTTTAAAGTGATGGACGACAACCTAACAATGAAAGAAAGGGAGTTAGTAGGTACCTTAAAGAAATCTGGTCTGTATAGGTTCATGAAGCCGGACAAGGGAGGGGGTACAGTGATTATGACCAACATAGATTATATTTCTGACATGACAGCTTTATTAAACAGGGATGAAACTTATAGAGTGGTGTCAAGAAGTGAAATTAATAGGGCTTACATGAAAATTGATGTATTTTTACAAGATGCCCTTTCCCAAGGTTCAATTAATGAGAATGAATACGACTTCTTGGTAGTTAGATTTCCGAAAATACCCACATTGTTTGGTATTCCGAAGACACATAAAGGGGCTGACAAGTTGGAATACAGGCCTATAGTTAGTGCAAGAGGATCTAAAACTGAACCCATTGCGGCCTTTGTAGATGTTTCACTTAAATCTATGTTCAAAGATGTGGAACACATAATAAAAGATTCCTGGCATTGTTTGAAAAGGTTCAAAGATGTAGAAGGAATCAGGGGTGAATTTGGGTTCCTGACTATAGACGTGGTCAACCTATTTTCGGTTATTCCACAAGAAGAAGGATTAGAGTTATTCTCTGAGGCTATGGTGAACAGTGGGTTGTTTTCTGGACAAAAAACAAATTTCTTGTTGGAGCTGATGGAAATAGTGTTAAAGAATAATTTTTTGGCTTTTGAAGGAGATCTTTTCCAGCAGGTTTCAGGTGTAGCAATGAGTGTGCCCCATTGTTTGCCAATGCAGTACTTTTAACCTGGGAAAGGGAATATATTCTCAAACCTAACAAATTTAAGGACAAAATCCTCATGTACAACAGGTTTTGGTACTAATATTATGGAGGGGTGATCAGAATTCAGCATCTGAATTTGTGAACTACTTAGAAGGCACAACGAACTTTTTGAAGTTTACATTTAAATGGGATAGCGAGAGTATTTCCTATTTGGATGTGTTTATTCGTAAAAATGCAGGAGGGTTTTCCAGTAATATATTTAGGAAGGAAAACTATTCGAACTCCCTTTTACATTTCAAAAGTTACCACCCATTTCATCAACGTAAGGGCCTAATTAAGGCTCAGATGGTTAGAACATCTAGGCTAGTCAGTCAGGATGAGGACTTTAAGGTTGAAATGTTTAAATTGATTGGGATGTTCCTCGACCGTGGATACCCTTTAAAACTCTTACTGAGTGTAAAAAGAGATATAAGTAGAGATTTTATTGGGTGGTTTGACATTAAGAGAAGTAAAGGACAGGGAAAAGGAAGAAGAGTTAGAAGGACCACGGTTAGTGGTTAAATACAACGGGATGACACCTGTCCTGATTGAAATGATTAAAGAAGTTTGGAGTTTCTCTCTGAGTGAGGAGGTCAAGAAGACACTGGGTGAAAATCCTAATATTGTGTACAGTAGAGGGGAGAACCTGAAGGACATTTTGGAAAAGAATAAAACAACAAATTATAGGTCAAACATGAAAAAGTGTGGATTTTGTAGAATGTGTAGGTTTGTGAATGAGGGTACATATGTATGTGTTGAAGGGTACAAATACACTATAAAATGTCCAGGACAGTGTAATTGTTGTACAAAAAACCTGGTATACCTTGCCTCGTGTGTAACATGTAATGCTTACTATGTAGGCAAAACTATTAGAAGGCTTCGAGACCGGATTTCTGAGCACTTAAGATCAATTAAAAACAAAGATTTGCACAATGCACTTTATGTACATAGTACACAATGTAGTGATTTTAAAAAGTTTTTATTTTTTGTAATAGGTCGGGTAATTGATTGTGGTGAAGGTGGGGATGTGGTCAACCGTGTTGGGGCCTTGGAAACAGAATGGCAAATTAGACTAGATGCCTGTAGTCCCCCAGGTTTAAATGACCACATTTCTATCAAACCAATTTTAAAACTCAGATCTCAAAAGATATAAATTGTAACACATACACACCCACCTGGAAATGTTTTTACAAAAAATTTTTTAAAAATGTTTTTAAAAATGTTTTTATTGATTAAAGTTTGTATTCTTTAATAAATTAGTTGTAATGTGACTAATAGACAGTATATTAGAACACATTTTAGTTGATAGGTGTTCTTTTTATATTTATTTTGTGTCTTATGTTTAATATGAGGTTATATAATTAAAGGTTTTAGGGGGAGGGGTTTGGTTTAACCAATTGTAATGATAAAGATGGTATTTAAAATGTATGAGATTTAAGCTTGATTGTTATGACTCTGATGATGCCTAACTGTTTGGCGAAAGCATTCTAACTGTGCTTAGTCTGTATCTGGATTGCAACGTGTTGCCTGTTCCAATAAACGTCTGTAGTTTGTCCGCCTTCGTGGGTTGGTTACTTGACTTTGTGGTACTTCAATTATTAATTACAAGTTCCCTTTCCATATTCATAAATTGCCATTTTTATGGCATATACTGAAAGTTTTACATTTAAATGGCAACATTCTGTTTTATATAATCAGCAAAGGATAAAATGAGTGATTATTGTCAATTTAATACTATTTGTTCAGAATGTGATTGTTACATTCTGTGACATTCCTTGTTCAGGCTTCAATTATTTCCCTTGAACAACTTTGTCAGTTTGATGTCATGTATAAAACATTAGTTACCTTGGTAACACCTTAAGTATTATGTATGGTCAAGATGGGTTACAAAACCACAATTCAAGTTAAAGCAATTACATGACTTGTTATGCACATTTACTTATATGAGAAAATCATCATGCTTCCCCTTAATGTTCAATATAGTGTATGTCATTTATGACAAGTTAAAACAGTTGTGTTGTTATACACAAGCCCATGTTATTAAACTGAGTGTCTATTGTCAGTTTAATATTATTTGTTCAGAATATGATTGTTAGATTCTGTGACATTTAAAGTCCAGGCTTGTATTGTTTCTGTTGAACAACTTTGTCAGTTTGATGTCATGTATAAAACATTAGTTACCTTGGTAACCGCGTAAGTATTATATATGGTCAAGATGGGTTACAAAAACTACAATTCAAGTTAAAGCAATTACATGACTTGTTATGCATATTAATTTATATAAGAAAATCATCATGCTTCCCCTTGATGTTCAATGTAGTGTATGTCATTTATGACAAGTTAAGACAGTAATGTTATTATACAAAAGCCCGTGTTATTAAATCCTGTCTTTAATATCTAAATTCAGCAGACTGCTTCATCTTATATTACAATTATATATTTTATGTCTAGATTTACTAAACTCATACATTACTTAACTATTTTGTGATTTTGTGTGTGTGTGTGTGTGTGTGTGTGTGTGTGTGTGTGTGTGTGTGTGTGTGTGTGTGTGTTTTGGCTGTTGCTTAGTTATTTGAGAGACCACAAGCTGTGATGCTTATTCGTATTATTAGCTCCTTCCAAGCATGTTAATACAGTCCATAGACTTTAAATTATGAGACCCTTCTAGTTTCTTATTTGTTATAAGTATATTTCCATCCTTAGATACACACATATCAGTACTTCAAGCATGGGCAACAATGTCCATCCAGTTTTGCCAGAATACCATTCACTAGTTGATGTGGTGTGTTTCCAGGCTGTTCTTAAAATATCCAAACCAATATTTGTCCTGTTCCATTTTACCAGCCTGTTCCATGCAGTAGCCACTCTGCCAGTGAACCACTCAACACACCTTCCATTCCCACAGATATTTCCATGAAGGAAATCTGATGACTCTCTAGCACTTCCCGGCAACCCTAAACACCCCTAGAATCAGCTAACCCCATATGCCAAACATGTCTGAGCAAGCTCACCTCCCAGACCACTGCAAAGGGTACTGCACAAGACCAAGTGCTCTTAGTCTTTCACAATAACTCAGACTTCCACTCTTATGTAAGTCCTTAATGTGTTTGGACGAAAAGACATTTTAAATATAAAATTGCGCTTATTATTTATTTATTTATGTTTTATCAAGAATCAACTTAATGAGATAAACAAAGTGTTGGGAGATCATCAATATGTGTACATGTGGTTTAAAACAACCCTTTTATTTTATATATATATATATATATATATATATATATATATATTTTTTTTTTTTTAAACCAAAAACTTCATTGCCGAGAACCATCTTGGAGGCTCCTCAGAGCCGTTAAGCATTATCGTCACTCTGTCTCCGTTACCATAGCAACCTGGGAGCGTCGGCTCGCGATGCACTTGAAGCAAAGCTTCACTTCACTGCAACTTCAAGCCTAAATTCCCTCCCTTTCAGCGAGGCAGCAGCCAGGAGAAGAACAGAGAGCAAACAGATAAAAAAAAAAAAAAATCCCAATAAGCCGCCACAAGAGATAACACATTCTTCCAGTTTTCCCACCTATCACTCAGCAGATGTATAAACAAACTATTCTCTGCCAAAATATCCCACATCACAGTTTTAGCCACCCCCTTCCCCTGGATCCAGGCTAAAACACCAAATGTCTCTTCCTAATTCACAAGCATCAGTAAACCTCGATCATAAGCTGCAACCCACAGCTTCCCTGAGACGAAAACGGCAACATACAACAGCTGCCAGACACAGCTGCATCCACACACACCATGTCAGGCTTAGTCAAACAGCACTCAAAGGTATGATACCTGCTATAATTGATATTAACTATGTGTAAACAGAATAATAATGACATTTGTACTAGCCGCCAGACACGACTGCATCCACACACACCATATCAGGATTGATCAAACAGCACTCAAAGCTATGATACCTGCCATAATTGATATTAACTATATTTAGACAGAATAATGATGACATTTCTACTAAGAGCTTGCTACTATTATTTAACCAGGATATACATGACATTTCTAAATCATACTTTAACTAAAGAAGGCAATAGTCTCCACGACAGCATTTTTTTTTCAAAACACTCTACTGTTACTGCTATTATATATGATGTTAATTTGTTACATTTGAGTCTGAACTCTGATGAATGGCACCTTGTTGAATTAGTTAATTACTTACTTAAATTATTAGGAACTGCGGTGGTGGTGCTGCGGTAGTGTTGTCACCTCACAGTTAGACGTTGCCCGTTCGATTCTCAGTTAGAGCGTCTTCTGTGTGGTGGCATGCGTAAATGGGCGTTCCTTCATTGAAGGTTGTGCGTTAGGCCCTGCAAGCCAGCACATCAAAATCTACTGCCAATCATTAGCGGACCAGAGCTCCGCTGTGGCGACCCCTAACCGGGAAAAGCCGAAAGAAACAAACAAACTTACTTAAATTATTATAAGTAAAATCAATGAAAAATGAACAAGATAAGTATTCATTGAGTTCAAGTAGGGGAATAGAAATGTCTATGTTTTTATTATATGTTGCTTTGTTTGGTTTATATATAATGTAAATAGTAACTCATCTTGACCTACCTTCGTGAAGAATTATTGGACTCTTTGAACTTTCTGAATAAATCATAACGGTTTCTCAGTTGTTTAAGAAACCCTCCTTTTTTAAATAAAAACAGATGACAAGTGATGTACTGTATCAGTTGATACTTTGAGAGATGTAGTTGTAAGAGTTATTTTTTGGGACAGCTATTTTGGAATCAGTTTTTTGTTTCTTCTTTCTAGCATCAGTCCAATGATTTGTTTCTTTTAATAGTAGGGGCCATCCATTCCATTTCTTCTGTGATAGTCACTATGTTGTTGTTTTTGATGAATATAGTAGCTTCTTCTAAGTAATTAAATGTTCTCAGCTCATTGGCAAAAAGTATTTTTTATCTTCGCTGGAAAGACCAGCTGTGCTTTAATGTTGTTTTGTTTCAACAGTTTTATTATTGGCCAGACGTTTTTCCTTTGTTCTAGTATTCTGGCTTTGATTGTACTTTAAGGGTGATTTTCTCCAAGCAGATTTTAATATTAGTTCCTTGTCCAAAAATGAAAGAAATTTTATAACTATGGATCTAGGTGGAGTATTTGTTGAGTTAGAAGCAGTTTTTCTTAGTGCTCTATGTGCCCTTTCAATTCAAAATGAAAGCTCCTCTTTCAAGTCTAAAAATTCAGGAATCCAGTTTAAGAATGAAATAATGTCTTCTTCAGTGTTTTCAGGCAGACCAAAGATCCTTATGTTATTTCTCCTTTCCCTGTTTTCTAAGTCATCTATTTTGTTAAACAGCCATGTATTCTGTCTAAGCAGAAATTCTTTTTGGAATTCTTCCTCTTTGAGTCTCCATTCAATGTCATTTAGAGAAGTCTCTATATTTGCAATGTTTGTATGGTGTTGCTGTAGTAGTTCCTTAAGAGTATAAGTCTGTTTCTGAGAATTTAATTTGAGGTTTTCTAAGTCATTTTTAAAGCCATCCCTCTTCAAAGATAGTTCCTGTAAGGTAGATGTCATCAATTGCAGTTCTTTTTTCAAAGCAGCATCTGGATGAGAATTCCTTGAGTTGTTCATATTCAGTGACTCAATAGATCTCCAAGTTGACAGGAATTTTTTTGCATATCTCCACCAACATTAATATTTATGTAGTTTAGTAGTTTATGTATAGAGTTCTGACATTTTAATCTTGAAAATAATAAAATGTTCGTATATTATTATACTAGCTTACTATACTAGTATATGGAGCTCTCCAAATTTCCTGCACTCAGTTGGCCATCTAAGCTCCGTCCCCTCACCATTTGGTCTTTAATGGTTATGGGGGAAAGAGGCAGCAGTTTTCTTGGCTGTACCAACTAGTATGATACGTTTTTGCAGCAGGAAGGGGTGATCTACTGTCTCAAGGGCACACGTATGGTCTAAAAGATTGCACTTCTGTACATAGCCTTGCCTATGTTTGTAAACTTGATTAGTATGGTACACGGTAGGAGTGATTGTATTATATTTAGGTGTAAAACATGATGTTTGTCAGTACGTCACATTTTTGAATATATTCAGGTGTCTGACTGTGGCATTTTAAAGCTTGGTGGAATTACTTTCATGGTGAGGGTAGGTTTAAAAATATGGTTCAGTAGCTCATAAAGTACTGGACTCTCCATTTCCAGGAATATTTGAGTGTAGCATATGTAAGAGATGGTTTGGCTAAAGTCTGTTTTGTTTAATAATGCAAGACCTAATTTATTGCTGGTGGCATTACAATGGAAGGCAAGAACCTCAAGGCAGGTATGACGTTGTACTGTAGCGACACCTTTAGTTACACTGTTAAATATTAGTGTTGTTGGCATAGGTGGAAAAGAGATAACATTTTTGATATAAAGTAGCACATTGCTGTTTATAGTGTTCATTTTAGTAGCCTTTGGGAACACCTTATTTGTATTTAAGGTTTAAATGGTTTGTCAATCCTGTTTCATTTGTCCTAGTAATTGAGCTTGACTGTCTCGGTAGTAGCTGACTTTCAACCCTAGCTTTTATTCTTGCTTCTTAAGTTTATAGAATGCCTCTCCTTATCACAGTTGTATGTCTTTTTTTCCAGATTGCTCAAGCTTTATCTCTTCTCTTTTAAAACTTGTTTTGAGTTCAATAGTCAAGTCTTTTCCTTTGGACTCTTCTTGCCTATCTTGAATGGGAACCAACAGATTATAGTAGATAACTTTCAGCACATTGGTTTTATTCATGGTTCGCATGTAACTGTAATGAATTTGTCTTTTTTGGTAGTGTTTGTAGTTTTTTGCTTTTTTTTCAGTTTACCATTCCAGATCTCTGATCTTTAACAAATGTCTGAGTTCAATGGTAAGCCATGGGATTTTTTCTAAGAGGGGATAATCTACCTTGAATGGGAACCACCAAATTACAGAATGTAGAGAGGGTCATGGTAGGGTCAGTGCTGTTATACTGTTATGCAATTGATAAATTGCAATCTTTCTACTATACATTGTTCTGGGAGTTCAGATATGGCTCCAGATAGCGTAATCTTTCTTTCTAGGCTGATGGATCAGGAAGTAAGAAGATGAATATGGTCACTGATGGCATCTTGTAGGAAATGCAGAGTTTTCAGCTTGTCACTTATGTTAATGATTAATGCTTCCAATGCAGTATGTCTGCTTGTTGTTACATTCAAATAAGTATCATTATGTACTAGCTGAATTATATTATTATGTAGAAATTGTGGAAGTTGGCTTCTATAAGGACATTTCCAATCAAGATTTAAGTCACCAAGTATAATTAGTTTATGTTGTGCAAAATGTATTAATATGGTTTGTAGCCTATCTGACATCAGCATGAGTCATGATGAGACAGGGCTATAGAAAATGGCTGTGTTAAGTTTTGCATACTGACCAGGGTGTTACGACTTCTTGCCAAATTAAGGGCAGTATCAGAGGTAATATTATTTTTTGGCTGTTAGTTTATAATTAAAATATGCATTTTTCTTTAAAAATATAAGATAACCTGTACCCATTCAGTTATTTGGTCTGTTGTCAAGGAAAGAAGTTTATGACTGGGAAATATCAGGTGACCTCCAACAGTTTTCCTTTAGCCACAGTTTATTAATGGCCATCATCTTTGGGTTGGACTGATAAAGACTTGTTTCAGTTTGAGTCCACTTATTATTGATGTTACAGATATTAATATTGCTTACATTTAGGTTCATATTGTTATTGAGTTCTGTAGCACCACTGTTTAATTGGATATCACCATGAAGAGAAATGTTCAGTGTGAGAAGGCAAAGAGATATACTTATTTAAAAATGAAAAGCAAGGAAGGAAGTCGTATAAGAGTTATAGTAAACAGGATTTATAGTGAATAGTAAAGTTTTACTATAATAAAGAATATCCTACTAGTGAGCTGTGGCATTATACAGTTCATTATGAAGTGGTGTAGTATGTGTATAGTAGTAGAAAGCAGTAGCCAGATTTTAAGTAGACTAAAAGAACTCAGAGACAGCATGTGTCCGTGCAGCCAGAAAAAAACACCAATAAAAACTGAAAGGCTCACATAGTGTTACTAGGGAGCAGTAGGATAAAACCTCCAGATAAAATCAACATGTATCTTGTAATCCAAAAAATCCATCAAAAACAGCAACAACATCAGTACAACAATTTAACACTTTCATCCCTCTACCCTGGGACTTCATCAGAACCATTGATAAACTTTAATTACACCTTTCTATGATCAATTTAAAAACAGTCATGTGACTCCATCAATTAAAAACTTAAATCAATATTTTAAAGCTGTACATTATATTACTGAAGCCTATTTGACATTACAACTTAAATCATACTTTAAAACAAATAAATAAATATCCATGAATCCATGAATAAGTAATCTAACCTTCTAAGTCCTAAAAATAATAAAATAACTATTTTGCTAGTCAATAGTGTTGCATATGTACAAAAGGTGGAAGCATACGTATGTAGTATAAAATCTATAAAAAGTAGAGGTATATAAAAATAAATACACATTTAAAAATATGTAGGAATGTATAGTAAAAAAATTGCATTGAAATGAATGTCTAACCTACTGAATTTATAACCTAGGTCATCTAAACTTTAAGAATTGGTGCAATGGAAGTGTGTTCATTTAATCCAGGTTTAATTGTGGCATTAAGTCTGAGTTGCGACTGCAACCAAACCCAAGGTATCACACACGTGGGATCAGCGTGCACGGTCCAAAAAGCACCGAAAACTCAGAAACCAAAACGGACCAGCATGTAGGATGTAAAGTAATAGTAATAGTTTATTGCTTCAATAAATCCATGTGTCAGCAATAGTAAAAAACATGCTGAATAAGTGTTAGCCTTTCTCAATGCCAAATATCCATGAAAATAAAACACCACCATTTTGAAACATATTTATAATCCCTCTCTTAAAGAGATATTGCCCAATTGTAAAAGTGTTAAATGTACTCACCAGATACAAATATCCACATAATATGCACCACATGTTCAAAAATCAATTATATATTTAAACAAAAAATAAATATAAATATATCCCATACAGAAAATTCTGGCAGATATAAAACATATACTCCAAAAATATGATGTTATATAACAAATATAACAAATATAACACCAAGCAAATAACCTGCCATTATAAATATATAACAATGCATATGAGGCTGGAATATAATGTTAAATATAGATAATATAAAAAAAAGACCACCCATAATAGATGCATTGAAAATACATATAGCATGGTTATTTGCAACCATAAAAAATGAAAATGAACATGTGTTTGGAACTTAATAAATTGGTTCCAATGTGTTCAATCCTGGTCTGAAAAGACCCCCTAACCTGATAATCCATTTGTTCTCCATGTCATTGAGTTTCTTGTGCCATCCTGCTTTAAATTTTCGATGTAAAGTAATTCTATCTATAATAATAAATGTAAAATGAGCAGAAGGGTGTTCAAGGGTGTGTTTGTACAGAGCGTTGGTCATACGTTTATTTCTAATCGCACTTATATGTTCACAAACCCTAAATTTAACAGGCCTGGAGGTCTGTCCCACATAAAATGCGGAGCAGTTACAAGTGGCCAAATATATAGCCCAGTCTGAACCACAATTAGCAAACATCCTAATCTCAAAAACCTGAGATGTATTTCTGCTAGAAAACTCACAAGTTTTAGGCATGTGTTTACAAAATGAGCAATGGCCACATGGAAAACTTCCCTTAAGTGTTTTTCCCTCCAAAGTGGTCTGTAATGGGTTATGTGAACTATATCTCTTGTAATGAGTTAGAAAAGAATTTAAATTTCTTCCCCTGCGATAAGAAAAGGAACATGGTTGAGGTAATATACGGTTCAGGACTTCATGGACCAGCATGTAGGATGTAAAGTAATAGTAATAGTTTATTGCTTCAATAAATCCATGTGTCAGCAATAGTAAAAACCATGCTGAATAAGCAAACCGGTTTCGGCTAGTGTTAGCCTTTCTCAATGCCAAATATCCATGAAAATGAAACACCACCATTTTGAAACATATTTATAATCCCTCTCTTAAAGAGATATTGCCCAATTGTAAAAGTATTAAATGTACTCACCAATTACAAATATCCACATAATATGCACCACATGTTCAAAAATCAATTATATATTTAAACAAAAAATAAATATAAATATATCCCATACAGAAAATTCTGACAGATATAAAACATATACTCCAAACATATGATGTTATATAACAAATATAACAAATATAACACCAAGCAAATAACCTGCCATTATAAATATATAACAATGCATATGAGGCTGGAATATAGTATTAAATATAAATAATATAAATAAAAAAGACCACCCATAATAGATGCATTGAAAATACTTTACATCCTACATGCTGGTCCGTTTTGGTTTCTGAGTTTTCGGTGCTTTTTGGACCGTGCACGCTGATCCCACGTGCGTGATACCTTGGGTTTGGTTGCAGTCGCAAGTTTCTTTTTCACGCTGGGGACACCTGGATGTTTGTGCTTCTTCATCATTCCTTCTTTGGATATTGCCCATTGGATTCTTTTTCTTTGGACATTTGGGGTTTATTTTGGTAAGACTTTGGTTTTTGAACCCTATCAACATTGATAGATCCATTTTCGGTTGAGTTTGGTCGCGGATTAGTTTGGGCTCATTTTACTTTTTCAAGTCATCTTGTGGGGCCTGGACATTGGATTATACATGATGGTTTGACTTGGCGGCCTTATCCGCTGATCGGATGGTTCGGAAATTACAGTTGGGCACTAATCTCTTTTGTCTAGTTTTGATCGAACAGTCTATCGGAATGCATGCTTATTTTCATAAGGTACTGTTGGGAACTATTTCATCTTAAATCTTTGAGGGGCGTTTTGTCTTTATGACTCTTTACAGTTCCTTACTGATAAGAAAATTATAACATTGAACATTGTATATCAGCATTGGCATCGGGATATTTTCCAAGCATTTCGGCTTTAGACTGGGCCATCTAAATGTGTGTTTTCAAACTGGACATATTTGTGCAATAACAGTTCTTTCAAGATTCGGAGGAGCGGTGGCCATTTTGACTTTTTTGGTTGTTCATTCATGGACAAATTTATATTAATACTATGTGTTTATTGTGAATACATGTATGTCACATTTTTGCAGAAAGGTTTTTTCATATTCAGGGATTGTTTTTTACAGCTGCAGCAGGTCTTGAATATATGTTAGGAGGGTGTTATACTCATGTTATAAGGTTTTTTTATGTCGCATGGGTTTAAACAGCGGTTTGCAAGGATGGTTTGCGGTTGGGGGAAATGATCATTACGATCGGTTTGCTGTTTTGTAACAGTGGTTAGGGCCGGTCAGTGAAACTTTCAGGACCACGGATTATTCAAACTATGGGACTTGCCTGCCCTTGACATTATTTATTTAACAGACAGACAGGGGTTATTACATAGTGAATTATATATACCCAGTTTCTTTTGGGTTTTATTAGATACAGGTTGTAGGAAGTACACTGTTCAATACTGTTTTTTAGATAGTAACTGGCATCATTGGTTGGGATACAGTCATTTCTTACTAATAAGAGTATTTTTTCATTGGATCTCAATTTTTCTGGAACATTCTCAGCAGGAAAATATTTGGGTACAAAATTTATTATTGTATTGGTTTGGTTATGGGTGGTCAAAATTTGTTCAACACTGCATTTATAACACTTTGAGATTTGAATAAGCTGACCCAATAATTTTATTGTTGGGCAACATTGGCTACTATTATACCAGATGAGATGAAGGTCGATCTGGTTTAAAATCATTTATTGCTCATTTGAATTTTGTTTAACATAGACCATATCAGTACCAGATGAGACAAAAGTCATTCTGGTTTACAATTATTATTCTTGCTTCTTTGAAGTTGGAAATTACTTTAATACCAGAGGAGATGAAGGTCGATCTGGTTTAAAATTAAAATTATTCATCTGGCTTATTTCAATCTTGTCTAACACAGGCTATATCAGTACCAGATGAGACGAATGTCATTCTGGTTTATAACTATTATTTTTGTTTCTTTGAACGTGTCAAACCAGTTATATTTTCTATCAGGGAATTGGTTCCCTTTGAGGTTGCGCCCCATTTATTAGTATTGTGATACTGGTTGAGACGAATGTTAGTGCCTGAGACACTAATTCACCTTTTGTTATATGTAACTATATGGGTTCTTATTATTATGGACAGGTAGTGTTATGGTTTTGACTACAACATTCTAGAAATGTCTATAGAACATTTCTTTCAACAATAGATAGATTTCCCTTTTTTCTGTCTGTGACTGTTTCAGAAATTTTACAATATTGTTTTTTTGTATCCTATTGGCTTTTTTGAATTATTCCAATATGGATTTAAATGATATCTTACATGGACTAGCAGCTGATAAGGATAATTTGGAGGTGTTTGGCCTGACTACCAATGCCAGTCTAAATATGACTGATTCTATAACCAATGATGAACAAAAATGTAGTTATACATTTACTAAACTAGGGAGACAGATGAGAATCTTACGGACGAATGTTTGGCATATGAAGCTGTTCAAGGCTTATCAAGCCAAGAACATAACACCAAGGGGGTTGAGGGTACGGCTACAACCTTTGGTGGCACATATTGATGAGGAGTTATCTAAAGATTGGGTAGAAGCACAACATTCAGCATCCATGCTTTTTGTAGGTTGTTTGTTAAAATATTATGACAGAATAATCACTACTAATCTGTCAGATATTCAATGTTTGTGCTTGGAGGCTGAACAATTTAATAAGCAGCAGTATTATTCTCAGCATATCTCCAATCTGGCTAAAGATTTGTCTATTCTTGAAAAACAACTGATGAAAAGAAAGATCAATAAATTTCAGCGTGATCTCATGGACTATGAAAAAGGGAAGCCTTTTATTAGTCAGAAAACAGTTAGATTCAGTGAACCAAAAACCACTCAGAGGGGTAACAATAACAAGAAAAGACCCAGGTCAATTCTTAGACATCAACATACCTCTTCAGATGGTACTTCTGAGGAAGAAACTTCTTCCACCACTGATGGAGAAGTGTCCTCACGCCAGGCGTCCCCAGTGGCGAAAAGAAGACAGATGCCCCCTTTAGATCAAAGGGTAGGAGGAGGGGGGGCAGAAAACACAGATCTAGGTTCAAATACCCCAACTCTACAGAATCTGTTGAAACAAATGATACAATAATTCATAATGTTCATAATATTTCTTCTATTGTTCTTTCCCCTGCTCAGATCACACTTTTAAATAAAGGATTGAACTTTGTTCCAAGTTCTGTGGTTCCGGAACATGATTTATTAAATGATGTCAACAATTTTTGTAGATTACTCAATCTGAAAATATTTTTTTCAGACAAGAATGATTCTCAAAGATCTGCTGAATTTAGATTCAGAAAATCCACTTTTGTTGCTCCAATGAACAAACATGTTTCTATTTTCAGGGAATGTATCATGAAGGAGTTACACTATGCCAATGTATATCAACCACAATTTAATAATTTATGCCCCATGGAAAGACAGGCCTTATCAGATCTTAAAAACAATCATCAGCTAGTTATTACAATGGCTGACAAAGGAGGTGCCATAGTGGTAATGGACTATCAAGCCTATACTAATGAAGCTCTTCGACAACTATCTGACTCTAGTTATTACAAACAGCTAAAGGTGGATCCTACTCTACGTTTCAAGGCTGAAATAGATAGGTTTTTGGAAGTGTCTACTACTCAGGGGGTGATTACGGAAAAGGTAGCTAAGGAGTTACAGGTGGAGGAACCTTTCCCCCAATACCTGTATTTGTTACCTAAAATTCACAAGGATGCAAAAAACCCCCCAGGCAGACCCATTGTTTCTGGGCGTGGTTCTTTAACTGAACCTCTATCGACCTTCCTTACTGTATATTTAAAACCATTATTGAAACAGATTCGATCGCGTATACAGGACACAACTGAGTTTCTTAATATAGTTCAAGATTCACAACTAGAATCCTCGTGGTGGTTATGTACCCTTGATGTAGCCTCATTATATACTAGCATACCGCATGAATCAGGCATTTTAGCTGTTTCATATTGGCTTTATAAGTCTAATTTATATTCTACAGAATTTAACAATTTTCTGACTAAACTGACCGAATTTGTACTATGCAAAAATATTTTTCATTACAATGGCCAAGTTTATTGGCAAATTAATGGTACAGCAATGGGGTCATTATATAGATCTGTTCATGGGTTATTTTGAGGCGACATACATATATGATACACATCATAACTTCTTTTTGCCACATCTAGATATTTGGAGGAGATATTTGGATGATTGTTGGATGGTGTGGCGTGGAAATAAGGAACAACTTTCTAATTTTGTGAACTATCTAAATGACAACAGTTTTGGAATTCGATTTTCAGCCAATATAGAACATGGTAGCATTGTGTTTTTGGATGTTTTGGTTACCAGACTTGAGGATCATACCTTAGCCACGTCGGTTTACAGGAAATTTCCTCAGTACAACACTCTGCTACATGCGGACAGTTGTCATCCACGCCACATCATCCACAACATCCCCAAATCTCAGTTTATGAGGATGAAAAGAATATGTTCTTCTCCACAGGATGGCTCCAATTTTTGTGATGACCTTGTTAATAGATTTGTTGATCATGGATATCAAAAATACACCATTTTCAAAGCTTTGAAAACAGTTAACAAGTTATCACGTTCTGATTTATTACAATACAAATCTAAACAACAGTTCCTGTCTGGTTCACGGAAGAATTCCACTTTGAGGTTAGTCACTACATATGGGGCTAATACTAATCGATTTGTTGATATAATTAATCAACATTGGGACATTCTACGTTCCCATGAAGTCCTGAACCGTATATTACCTCAACAATGTTCCTTTTCTTACCGCAGGGGAAGAAATTTAAATTCTTTTCTAACTCATTACAAGAGATATAGCTCACATAACCCACTACAGACCACTTTGGAGGGAAAAACACTTAAGGGAAGTTTTCCATGTGGCCATTGCTCATTTTGTAAACACATGCCTAAAACTTGTGAGTTTTCTAGCAGAAACACATCTCAGGTTTTTGAGATTAGGATGTTTGCTAATTGTGGTTCAGACTGGGCTAAATATTTGGCCACTTGTAACTGCTCCGCATTTTATGTGGGACAGACCTCCAGGCCTGTTAAATTTAGGGTTTGTGAACATAAAAGTGCGATTAGAAATAAACGTATGACCAACGCTCTGTACAAACACACCCTTGAACACCCTTCTGCTCATTTTACATTTATTATTATAGATAGAATTACTTTACATCGAAAATTTAAAGCAGGATGGCACAAGAAACTCAATGACATGGAGAACAAATGGATTATCAGGTTAGGGGGTCTTTTCAGACCAGGATTGAATACATTGGAACCAATTTATTAGGTTCCAAACACATGTTCATTTTCATTTTTTATGGTTGCAAATAACCATGCTATATGTATTTTCAATGCATCTATTATGGGTGGTCTTTTTTATTTATATTATTTATATTTAATACTATATTCCAGCCTCATATGCATTGTTATATATTTATAATGGCAGGTTATTTGCTTGGTGTTATATTTGTTATATTTGTTATATAACATCATATGTTTGGAGTATATGTTTTATATCTGTCAGAATTTTCTGTATGGGATATATTTACATTTATTTTTTGTTTAAATATATAATTGATTTTTGAACATGTGGTGCATATTATGTGGATATTTGTAATTGGTGAGTACATTTAATACTTTTACAATTGGGCAATATCTCTTTAAGAGAGGGATTATAAATATGTTTCAAAATGGTGGTGTTTTATTTTCATGGATATTTGGCATTGAGAAAGGCTAACACTAGCCGAAACCGGTTTGCTTATTCAGCATGGTTTTTACTATTGCTGACACATGGATTTATTGAAGCAATAAACTATTACTATTACTTTACATCCTACATGCTGGTCCGTTTTGGTTATTAAGTCTGAGTTGCCAAATTAACTCTCTTTTCTCAAACCTCATCTCCCATGCACCTCACCTGATAGATTTAGGAATGGTTTCCAGTATACCAAATAAAAATTTAGTAAAGGATGGGCAACTGAAAATGTTTGTATAAACAGTTGTTGACGTTTTTCTTAGTGATGTTATAAGTATGTTCATAGATCCTTCTGCTAAATTGCCTTTCAGTCTTCGCTACATAATAATTGTTACAACCTTCACATATGACAAGGTATACTAACACTTTAGAGGTGCAGTTCCCATCTCCAAGTTTGATATCAGTGGCTGGTGAACCTACCAAAATGTTAGTCTATTGTAAGAAGTATCTGCATTGGTTACATGCACCACATAGATTGGTGCCCTTAGCCTTGTTGTTAGAAATGCCTTGAAAGGCTGCTCTAACAAATATTTTAGATTCCTTCCTGTTTTAAATACAAAGTTAGGGCCATCCTTTAAGGCTGTAAAAATCTCAGTGTTTCCTTTAAGCATACACCAATTTTAATTAGAATATTCCTGATACTCTTAGAAAAATTGCCATAGGGAATTACCATAGAGTTGAAAAAAACATTTGAAACAATAGTATTGTTTGATATTGTTAGTTGTTTGTCTGGGGTGTTGGTTCCCAACAAGGGTTTGTATCTAACACCACATCCATTTAAAATTTCTTCACCTATTCTTTGCAAGAAACTAAATGGATATTCTCTTTCTTCAAACATTCTAATCAAAATCCTCATTTCATATCTGAAATTCTGTATGTCAGAACACATTCTAGCCACTCTGACCAGTTGTCCTTTAAAAATGTTCTTCATAAACCACAGATGGCTACTATTGTATTCTAAATAACTATTTGAAAATGTGGGCTTCCTAAATATTTTTGAACCAAAATGTTTGCTAGTTACATCTTTAAAAATGGTTACATTGAGGTAGTCAACTTTATCCACAGAATGGATGTGGGTAAACCTGAGAAAAGGGGTTGTAGTACCATTAATGTAGGATAGAAATTCTTCCTTAAATGTCCCTTGATCTATTTGACAGAGTAAGCTGGGATTTTATGAGCAGGGCAGTGGAAGCATTTGCATTTCCTGCAAAAAAATTATAAGGTTGATTAGGAGGAAATATGAGGGATCAGAGGTGAAACTTAAAGTGGGTGGGGTCCTCTCTGATAATTTCTGCTTGAGCAGAGGAACCAGGCAGGGGTGCCATCTCTCCCTTTTGCTATTTGCATTATATTTAGAACCACTGGCAAAGCAAATAAGGGACTCAGAAACTCAAGGATATAATTGGTACGGTAGTCAAGAAAAGTTAGTTCTATTTGCAGATGATATTATTTTATACCTGACAAAACCAGAAAGAGACATTACAGTGTTGTGGAACATTTTGAGACAGTTTCAGATCTTTTTGGAATACAAAGTTAATGAAGCTAAAACAAAGCCAATAGAGGTAAATTATTTACCCACATACTAATTGGCTTAGCAATATCCGTATTTATGGGGACATGATAAAGTTAAGTATTTAGGAGTAAGGATATATCACTGGATATATCTAGGCACCGGAACTGTGACTTCAGAATCCCAAACACACACTCTATGATGTTTTTAGTTTGAGAATGTGCCTCATTATGGCGTTTTTCCCTGGGTCCATGCACTTCTGATGGATGTCATCAGCCACGGTTCCAGGGCATAGCCAGTATCCCCCAGTAAATGTCACTTTGGGATGTCCCCCATAACAAACATCTGGTACAGCTGTGATGTGGGCCAGATATGGGAGTCATGATAACTGCCAGGGTTGCCAGCACAGACATTCAAGATAATTCTCTAGGCATTACACACAACTTGGCAGTTGATGGAGTGGTATCCCTTGTGGTTAATGTAGATTCTACCCTGCTCACCAGGGGGTAAAATGTGTACATGAGTGCAATCTATGGCACCCTGTACTTCAGGGTAGTGTGCTACATGGTGAAATAGTTGCATATTGCTGGCCCTCCTTCAAAACTACTGGGAAAAAATATGTGTTCACTGGCATGTATGGGCATAGCATCCAGAAATTGCTAGAGGATCCTAGATGTTGATGCCTGTGACACACCCATCATGTCCCCAATTGGTCTTTGGAAAGTACCAGTGGCTAATATTCTAAGGTATACATACCTTAGTTTCCACTGGGATGGGTTCCTCTCAGTTGGCTCTGGCTGTAAGTTGAGGGCGGCGGAGTTCACAGAGTTTTTGTAATGTGTCCCTGTTCAGCCTGTAGTGCTCTACAGTCTCCAGCTCACGTAGCACCTAGAAAGTTACCCTGGGCCTGAACACTCTTTTCCTCTGCCTGTTGTCAGCAGCACCAGCAGTACTGGCTTCAGCCTCTAGCACATGCAGATGTAGAATAGCTGCAGCAGCCCTTAGCATTGTGTCAGTTAAAATGTCCTTGTCTCTACTCCAGTGGTATTGAAGGATGAAAGAAAAAACAGAATAGAGGCCACATGGATACTTTATACATTGTTGAATAGCTCCACCTTGTTGGATTGGTTGATTACCATGCAATTCACCTGCTTATGCTATAAGTAGCATCTATTAAACACACCTGTTGCTTGATCATTAGTCCACTATGTGCAGCTATGCACACCTCCACTCACCTCTGGGCACCTTCGCATAAATAAGATAAGCACAGGCAAAATTTATATTTCCTCCATTCTTGGGATATCAGACAAACATGAACCATAAAAACTGAAGGAAAGGTTGTGCACCCTGGAGTCGAACCCAGGATCATCTATATTCCAGCCCTAACACATACATGTGCTGCCACAGGAATAGTTACATAACAACACAGAGAAACCTGCCATTCATTACTCTTTTTCTTGTGGTTGTGCTAAGTGCCCTATCGCATAAACAAGGACGAAAATTAAAAAATTTATTTTACATTAATGTAGACAGAGCTGATACATTTTAATGGACAGTAAAGAGGATGACACAGAACTTAGAAACTGTGCCCTGCTTATATGCATTTTCACCCTTCACAGCCCTACATATTCACCTCTGCAAGGGTAATCTGACACACTCCCTCAATTACATCTTCACCATACTGACAGCCCAGAATCTACATGGTTAGTAACCATGCTGGCAGGGAAACTGCACGGGAGCCCAATGATGTAACAGAGGAATACTGTAATCCATCAGCTACATCCTGCATATGCTTACATTACTGCGTAATACTTTGTTTCATGGAGGCTTACACATTTTAGCAGCCTGCATTACTTACAACTATATTCTTCATTTAGGAATGGGGGAGTCATGGCACTTACAATAGAATTATTATGATTGTCGCATTGATATTCTAGCATCCACCCTGTGTAATTAGGCCAGAATATGTGTGGTGTTACATGTTAAAGGCAGTTCTGTACAAATGTAAGAGCTTTTACTTGCTCTTGTTTCTGTGTAGACTCATTTCCTTGGCTGTATTTGGAACGTTTTGGAATACATGGCCAACACGAACATGGAGTCTACATGGTTGGTTTAGAGGTTGTTGAAAAGCTCCATCATGTTAACGTGCTTCATTACCATAAAATGCAGTTACTTATGCTGTAATTTGCATGTCACAAAAGTTTCTGTATTTGTGAGTGAGTGTGTGCCACTGTGCACTGCTATACAGAGTTTATTGAATCTAAAAGTTTTCACGCCCATGTGCACATTGCATCATGATGCACACATGGTAAAAATTATCATGTAACCTTTATTGAATTCCCCTGTTTAAAGTCATAATTTAAAGGTGCTACTCTGTGTTTTGTGGTAGCCTGTCATTTAATTTGCAAATTTGGTACTTTCTATGAAATAGCAGACAGTTGAGAGGCATTCAACTATCTAATTTTATTCACTGTCACCATGACATCATATTATAACACAAACTGTAAATGGTCACCCATCACCTTCAAATAACACATTTGATAAAATCTAAATCTTAAGGCATTTATTCACTAATTTACTTTGTAATTCAATTGTCCCAGTGAAGGTCACACAGGTAACATGCTATACATAGTAGAAGAGGCTTTTATAGCCTTAGCAAAAGTCTTCTGCTCATCCTGTGTGACCCCAGGCACTCTGATGCAAGCTGAGAGAGATGAAGCATCCACTATGTGCTGAGTCTGCCTTGGAGTCTCCATACTGTGGGATGTGCCTGGCATACTTCTACAGCCAGTGAGAAGCTAAGAGATATAATTTGTCCACTGTGTGCTGAGTCTGCTTTGGAATCTGCTCCCTGTGGAATGTGGCTGGTATACTTCCTATGGCAAATGAGAAATGAAGAGATATAGTTCATCCAATTTATGCTGAATCTGCTTTGGATTCTCTGCCCTTCTCATATGTGCCTTGTACACTTACTATAGCAAATGGGAAGCTAAGAGATATAACTCATTCACTATGTGCACTGGATCTGAGTTAGAGTCTCTGCCCCGTGGAATGTGGCTGGTACATGTCCTATGGCGGATACCCAGCAGACCATCCATCCACCCCCAACCCCTTTTCCTATTTTTGCACATGGGGTCGGGGTGTCACTTCAAGGTTTACACTGCCAGGTGGCTAGCCCTGCTGCAGTAGTTCTTCTGCACCACACTCACACAGACACTCCCACCTATGGCCAGTTTAGAGTGTCCAGTTCACCTACTGCATGTTTTTGTAATATGGGAGGAAGCCAGTGCAACTGGAGGAAACCCACGCAAACACAGGAAGGATATGCAGATGCCACACAGAAGGCATGCCACCTGAGAATCAAACCAGGGACCCACTTGCCATAGGCAATAATGCTATCCACTGTGCTGCCCATCTTCACAAAATGCCCAAAACATCTTAACTGCCTCATTTAAACATGAAGGCTGCATTCCACTATCCTCACCTTATTATGGACAACTACCCTGTGAAGCAACCCCTTTTCTGCCACTTGTTGTCTTTATGACTTCAGTATTTCAATCAGTACCCAAAGCTCATGACCATAGGTGAAAGTGGGAACACAGACTTAATGGCAGACTAACCTCTCTGTGTTATGATCAGTTCTTGTTTCATAACCACAGTCTAGTACAACTTGTACTGTACTTCCATTGCTGCTGCTGCTGTACCCAACCACTGATGAATCTGCATTCATTTGAAAAATACCTTACAATACTCAAAATCCCTCACCAGAGCCACATCTCTTCCCCTTTCACCTGCAGACAGAAATCTACCCTTTTCATGGACAGGACCATGACGTCTGTTTTGATACTGCAGATGTCACATTTACCTCACACTCAGCAGCAAATCATTCCAGTGTATGACAGTGATCGACAGTCACTTGAGGCTAAAAGGACATCATCATATAGAAATAATAAAGAGGCAGCTCTCATATCCCCAAACTGAATGTTATCCATGCCCTGGATGTGTATTAATACCCTATCCATGAAAATCACAAACAGGAACTGAGACTACGTCCTTAACAGAGTCTTACACACATCATGAATGTGTTTGACTTAACATTGACAATATAGACATATATTTCACTCCAAAAATTCAAGGACAAAATGGCACAGAAGTAGTGGCCATCGGACTCCGTACTGTTGTAGCAGTTCCAACAAGACATTTTAGGGTAGACAATCATGTCCATTCTCCAAGTCCGCAAAACACATGTAGACTGTACTGGTAAACTCCCATGACCCCTTCAATATCTGTGCAAGAACGGAGTTCATCCATGTTCTACTGCCAGCACAGGAGCCACATTGCTCCTCCTGAGTCTAAGGCTCAGCTGCTGTTTATATAAAAACATATTTAACATTATTACATTTTTGCAATTTTTATGAGTAAACTTAGTTTTGGAACTGCTGACTCCAAAGATTGGAAGCTTGAAAACACAGTATTTGGACTACATTTTGCATTAAACCAAGAAGCACATTTAAACAACATTTACAATCTTTTTCTTCTTTCGGCTGCTCCCGTCAGGGGTCGCCACAGCAGATCAGCTGTTTCAATTTCTTCCTGTCCTCTGCATCCTGCTCTGTCACACCAACCAGTTGCATGTCCTCTCTCACCACATCCATAAACCTTATCTTAGGCCTTCCTCTTTTCCTGTTACCTGGCAGCTTCATCCTTAGCATCTTTTTCCCAATATACTCTGCATCCCTCCTCAGCACATGTCCAAACCAACGTAATCTTGCCTATCTGGCTTTATCTCCAAACCTTCCAACCTGGGCTGACCCTCTAATATACTTATTCCTAATCCTGTCCATCCTCGTCACACCCAGTGCAAATCTTAACATCTTCAACTCTGCCACGTCAAGCTCTGACTCCTGCCTTTTTGTCAATGCCACTGTCTCCAACCCATATAACATAGCTTGTCTCACTACCCTCTTGTAGACCTTCCCTTTCACTCTTACTGGTACTCGTCTGTCACAAATCACTCCTGACACTCTTCTCCACCCACTCCATCCTGCCTGTACTCTCTTCTTCACCTCTCTTCCACACTCACCATTACTCTGAACTGTTGATCCCAAGTATTTAAACTCATCCACCTTCACCACCTCAACTCCCTGCATCCTCACCATTCCTCTATCCTCCCTCTCATTCACACACATATATTCTGTCTTAGTCCTGCTGACCTTCATTCCTCTTCTCTCTAGAGCATATCTCCACCTCTCCAGGGTCTCCTACATCTGTTCTCTACTCTCACTACAGATCACAATGTCATCTGCAAACATCATAGTCCACGGGGACTCCTGTCTGATCTCGTCTGTCAACCTGTCCATCACCATTACAAACAAGAAAGGGCTCAGAGCTGAACCTTGATGTAATCCCACCTCCACCTTAAACGCATCTATCACTCCCACCGCAGACCTCACCGCTGTCACACTACCCTCATACATATCCTGTACCACTCTTACATACTTCTCTGACACTCCCGACTTCCTCATACAATACCACAACTCCTCTCTAGGCACCCTGTCATGTGCTTTCTCTAAATCCACAAAGACACAATGCAACTCCTTCTGACATTCTCTGTACTTCTCCATCAACAATCTCAAAGCAAACATTGCATCTGTAGTGCTCTTTCCTGGCATGAAACCATACTGTTGATCACTAATCATCACCTCCCTTCTTAACCTAGCTTCCACTACTCTTTCCGATAACTTCATGCTGTGACTGATCAGTTTAATCCCGCTGTAGTTACTACAGCTCTGCACATCACCCTTATTCTTAAAAATCGGTACCAATACACTTTTTCTCAATTCCTCAGGCATCCTCTCACTTTCCAAAATTTCATTAAACAATCTAGTTAAAAACTCCACTGCCATTTCACCTGAACACCTCCATGCTTCCACAGGTATGTAATCTGGACCAACAGCCTTTCCGTTCTTCATCCTCTTCATATCTATCCTTACTTCTTCCTTTCTAATCCACTGCACTTCATGATTCACTATCCACACATCATCCAACCTTCTCTCCCTCTCATTCTCTTCATTCATCAGCCCCTCAAAGTACTGTTTCCATCTGCTCAACACACTCTCCTCGCTTGTGAGTACATATCCCTCATTATCCTTTATCACCCTTACCTGCTGCACATCTTTACTAGCTCAGTCCCTCTGTCTAGCCAATCGGTACAGGTCCTTTTCTCCCTCCTTAGTGTTCAACCTTTTATACAACTCGTCATACGCCTTATCCTTAGCCTTCGCCACCTCTCTCTTTGCCATGCACCTCATCTCCTTATACTCTTGTCTACTTTCTTCATCTCTCTGTTAATCCCACTTCTTCTTCGCCAACCTCTTCCTCTGTATACTCTCCTGTACTTCTTCATTCCACCACCAGGTCTCCTTGTCCTTCTTCCTCTTTCCAGATGTCACACCAAGCACCTTTCTAGCCATCTCTCTTACTAGCTCTGCTGTAGTTACCCAGCTATTCGGTAACTCTTCACTGCCAACCATTGCCTGTCTTAGCTCTTCCCTGAACATCACCTCACAATTATCATTTTTCAGTTTCCACCATTTGATCCTTGGTGCTGCCCTCACACTCATCCTCCTCTTCTTGATCACCAGTGTCATCCTACAAACCACCATCCCATGCTGCCTAACTGCACTTTCCCCTGCCACCACTTTACAGTCTCCAATTTCCTTCAGACTGGCCCTTCTACATAAGATATAATCCACCTGTGTGCATCTTCCTCCACTCTTGTATGTCACCCTATGCTCCTCCCTCTTGTTAAAATACATATTCAACACAGCCATGTCCATCCTTTTCGCAAAATCCACTACCATTTGACCTTCTGCATTCCTTTACTTAACACCATACCTACCCATCACTTCCTCCTCCCCTCTGTTCCCTTCACCAACATGCCCATTGAAATCTGCTCCAATCACCAGTCTCTCACCCTTGGGTACAGTCATCACCACTTCATCCAACTCACTCCAAAATGTTTATTTCGCATCCATCACACACTCAACTTGTAGAGCATATGCACTAACAACATTCATCATTACACCATCAATTTCCAGCTTCATAAACATCACTCTATCTGACACTTTTTTCACCTCCAAAACACTCTTAGCATACTGTTCCTTCAGGATAATGCCTACGCCATTTCTCCTCCTATCCACACCATGATAAAACAATTTGAACCCACCTCCGATACACTTAGCCTTGCTCCTCTTCCATCTGGTCTCTTGCACACACAATATACCAACCTTCCTTCGGTCCATCGTATCAGCTAGCTCTCTCCCTGTACCACTCATAAGGAAAACATTCAAAGTTCCGACCCTCACTATCACAGTCCTAGCCTTTACCTGAATTCGGCCATGCCGTCCGCCTCTTCTCCTCCTTCAACATTTACAATATTGCAATTATATTACCTTTTAAATCAGATTAGTTGTGTTTGCTCTTTATCTGTAGTTAAAGCTATTAATTTAAGGCATTTTTATAGTGTGCAGTGCTTTTTTGGTATCTGCGCTGTGTCTAGATGTTCTGAATGAGCCCTCATTATGTTGCATTTTTACTAGAGCTCTCTTCTGAATTTGAATTTACAGCTATACTCTGGTTTGGCTTTTACAGTATCTATTATTATTTCTCTGAGCTCTTAAGTAGATTATCAGTATTGATCATCTAATTCTGTGCTGTAATCACGTTCCAAACTTAAAGCAAAAAGCCAGCTTTGGCCAGTTGTGTGAGTTGTAACTGGAGCCTTTGGTAATGAACCCAGCCCCCAGTATTATACATTATGCAAGCAATCAGCCATCTTAATCCTGGGATTGCTGGAAGTGTAGAAGCTTAAAAACAAGGCATGTGGACTATATTTTACATTCAGGGAAGTATATTTAAACTACATTAACAATACTGTGTGTATCTTAACTTTTAAATCAGTTTTTTTTGTTGTGTTTGCACTTTATTTGAAGTTAAAGCTATTAATTTAAGGCATTTTTATAGTCTGCAAAATATATGTATATTATATATATATATATATATATATATGTATATATATATATATATATATATATATATATATATATATATATATATATATATATATATACATATATATATTTTTTTTTTGGGGGGGGGGTTCTGTGCTAGGCCCAGGTGTTCCGACTGGGCCCTCATTTTATTGCATTTTTACTAGCTCTGTTCTGAATTTGGTCCCCACCCATCCTGTTCCTGTTGTGCTTTTATACTTGAAGGATTTTGAGCTGCCTGCCCTTACTGTATATCTGACCCTAGAAGCTCCTCCCAGTCTTATTCCCTCTGCACATCTTACTGGTTACTGACAGAAGAAACTGGAAAGACCCTTCCTTAGACGGTAGTGTGTTCCTCATTGCTGGCGTGTCTGCCTTTGTATCACCTTTTAATTGCCTTTTAATTACTTGTAGCAGAGCTGGATCCAGCAGTCTGTGACATAGGGTGCCGTGGCTGGGGGGCCCACTCTGGCCAGAAGACTTCAACAAATACGAATTTAAAAAAAAATTCCTCTCACGAGTGCAGAATGTGTTTACATCCACTGTGGTGGTGACTTCTTCTTTAAGAGAAGACACCACCATGTGCCATGCATGCAAGCCAGAGCAAATGTAAACATAATCTGCACTCGCGTGTGGAATTTAAACTATCTGTTCCACTGAGAGAGGGTGAGTGTGTATGTGTGTGTGTGTGTGTGTGTGTGTGTATGTGTGTGTGTGTGTGTGAGTGACATGTGTGCAAGAAGAGCATTGTGTATTTTGTATTTTTAGCTTGCATTCTATGACATATGTTTAAAAAAAATGTGGTGTACTTATTTTATTAGTCAGCTTTGGCTGCAAGGGCCTTTGCTGGTGGATGCTTGCAAGAATCCTGCCAACCACCTAAAGGGAGGACTGTCATTTGCAGTATCACCATTAACTTCAAACACAGGGACACAAACTGAACATGTGGGGGTGCCTGTTCATGACTAATTGACCTCAAACTTTCCCTGGACCAAGCGAACAGGTCAGTGCTGTTTTCATCTTTGTCATTTTTATTGCTATGCCATGGGATACTTTGTGTGTGTGTGTGTGTGTGTGTGTGTGTGTGTGTGTGTGTGTGTGTGTGTGTGTGTGTGTGTGTGTGTGTGTGTCTTTCTGTGCTGTGTGAGAGAAGGTAGGTGTGTGTCTGGTGTGTGCATGTTTTTAAAATGCTTCTCAACTGTCCAGATTTCGCCTTACAAATTTGATCTGTTTATCTTAAAGTTTGTGGTTTTCTGCCAATTCACGGAGGATTATAGTCACTAAATAATGACATATGAGTTTGACTTCATATCCTTCAGAAAATGCATGCTAACACAAATCCTGTTATTTTAGCAACTAAGTTAAAAATAGCAGTATTTAAAATCTGTCCCTATTTGGGGCCATTGTAACCCATTATTTCAGGCTTTGTCCAGATTTCTTGCACTAAGAGGTCGAGAGGTATGCTTACCTCAACTGTCTCGATTTTTGCCTCATATTTTTGGCCTATTCCTCATAAAATTAGTAGTTTTCTGGCAATTCACAGAGGATTAAACTCACTAAATAATTACATATATATGTTTGAGACTTCATAGCCTTCAGAAAATGGATGTTAACACAAATCCTGTTATTCTAGCAACTTTCTAAGTCTGTAAGAGCAATATTTAAAATCTGTCCCTATTTTTGGGCCATTGTCCCCCTGTTATTTTAGGCTTTGCCCAGATTTCTTATACTAAAAGTTTGAGAGGTATGGAGGTAGGTATGTAATGCCCTAGTTTGGGGGGGGGGGGGCAGGATAGTCAATTAACTTAATCGGGCTTGACCCTGAAACTTGGTTACAGGAGACTATAGCCTGAATCCTCTACACCAACTACCAGACTGCAGAAGGAATTGTGAGCTTCAGTGGAGACAAGATCCCGAATACTCTATCAGCTTGTTGAAGGAATTGTAAGTTTCAATACAGACCCGAACCTGGATCCTCTACACCAACTACCAGACTGCTGACAGAATTGTGAGTTTGAGTTTCAGTACATTTTCAGGGAATTATGGGTTTCAGTGCATTTTCATGGAATTATGAAGTTCAAGGAAAAGAGAAGTTTACTGTTGCTTATGCTAAGTCTGTTTTCACTGTTCAACTAACTGTTTTATTTAGCAAATGGTAGTCACTGTTTGCACTGTAGAATTTGAATGTAGTGTTTGTAGCATAATTGCCTTTGGTGCAGAAGGCTGTGGATTCTACTCCCACACTATGCAGATGCAGTGTTGGTATTGCAGTGTCCTTTTGATTGCTGATTATTTGGTGCATTTTAAGGAGGGATAGGGGTTCTGCACTCCAGTGTGCCTCCTTTGAAGGAGATGCTGTTAACTATGAACTTGTCGGTTTGTCAGTCATTCCCTATTGCAATATTACCAGCTTACCATTTTTTAATGTAACATCAGCAATTTAATTCTTTAAGGGCAGCAGGCACTGAATTTGTAGATGAAATACTGAAATGTAAACTTGTTTGCCAGTAGCAGCATCTTCATTAGTTACAGTTCTCTTTAATGTGGAATTATTCAGATGACTTTTATTTCTGCAGGGATTGTGTTTATTGACTAATATTGATAGATTGTAATGACAGATGTCTGAATGGCCTTTTATGGTTGAAATTTTCTGAAATGGGTAGTTTTGTCATTATTGGTTCCTACATTTGTTTCACTGCTTACTGAAAGAATGTTCAAAACTAGAAATTTAAAACACATTCTAACAAGTGGTGTTGTACTATTCAATTAATATAATTCAATACAATCGAAGAATGTGTATGCATGGCCCTAAAAATGTGTGCAAGGAACCTATGGTTTGAAAACAGCCCAAAGGTAAACTTAAACCTCCACTGGCCAGGTGTATTTTCTTTGAATGTGAGTTTTAATGCTGCTTCAATTAATGTGAGTTTCAAGGACTGAGAAGTTTACTGCTCATGCTAAGTCAATTTTCATTGCGAGACTATATTGTTTGTTTAGCAAATGACTATCAGTATTTGTGCTATTTTATTTCAATATCTGTAATCACTGTAGAAGTAAATAAGAAAACAGTATGCACACTGACAGGTTTGAACAGTGTTTGTGGTAATGGGAGAATAGCAAAGTAATATAACACTGGAATGTTTGGGGAGGGGGCAGCTTGGGGGGGTAGAGGGTTGCCGTAGGAGGGGCTGTTCTGGGAGGCCCCATCTATTACTCCGCCTAGGGCCCCATTTGACCTTGATCCAGCCCTGACTTGTAGCTAGTTGTTAGATTTGTTTATGATACCTTTTCACTTGTGTCTAACTCATGTGATTTTACATATGCGATGACTCAGAATGCAGTTCTAGTGGGAGTAGAAAAGCTAGACTGGTCTATCAGAGTTGAAAAACGCAAGCAGTCTTAAAGCAAGAACTACTTGTTGTAGCTACTTATTTGTTCTGTTTCTGATACCTTCCACTTTTGGCTAACTAAAGTGTGTTTTTACATTAAAAGGCTGGGAATGCAATTCTAGTGAGAGCAGAAAGGTAGTCTGGTCTATCTGAGTTGGGAAACACACAAGAGGGCTTAAAGGGACAATTACTTGTTATAGCTAGTTGGTACCTTTTTGTGTTTTTATATTAAGGAGACTGAGACTGCAATTCTAGTGGCAGTTGTAAAATAGACTGGTCAGTCTGAGCTGGGAAACACACAGGGAGGCTTAGCAGAGGGCTTATATGGACTTAAGTTGTTTGGTGTTAATCCGCACTTGAGAGCTACTTTTGCTGTGTTTTTACATTAAGAATTTCCAGGATCATCCATCTTGTGGAAGAAAGTGTTTATGTGGTCTCTCTGAGTTGTGAAGCATTCAAGGGAGCTCAAAGTGTAGTTTTTTATTGGCCGGAGGGCATGGGAGGAGTTAGTTTTCAGCTTTTTTTCTGTCTGCTATAAATTAGGTGCTTTTTCACTGAACTGTGCAGTAACAGTTAGCAGTACTCTGTATAGTAGCAAACCTATACAGCTAGTACTTAGGACTTTAACCAGTAACACAGATAGTCTTTGCATGGAACTAAGCTTAGAGCAGCTAGTTAGTCAGACAGTAAGCATAATATCATATCATAGCACCATCTAACATCTAGCCTTAATCCTAAACACCATGCAGGTGACCTCTGTAAAACCAGTTCCCTAAACCATAATAGCCCAACCCTAATACATGTCTGCATTATCAACAAATGCAATACGAAGCTCACAAATCTTACCTAGACCTACTAGAGGCGCTCAACCTCCAACCAAATACCCTAGTCATTGGAAACTTTAACTACCCCTTAATAGACTGGGAAACATTTAGAGCAACAGCAGCACAGAAAGGGTCTAAAGGTATTGGTGTCTCGATCTACGTTATCAACAAATGCAATATGAAGCTCACAAATCTTACCTAGACTTACTAGAGGCGCTCAACCTCCAACCAAATACCCTAGTCATTGGAGACTTTAACTACCCCTTAATAGACTGTGGAACACACACACTGCCTGTAACTCACAGGGACAACATTTCCTGGTTTTTATCAACAGAAACACCCCAGACCAGAGAGTACGCTCTCCAACCAGAGAATCAAACATATTGGACCTAGTACTCACAAACATGGGAGAGGGTTGCACCCCCCCCCCATGTGTCATGTCTTTACTGGTGAGTTTGGACCACAACACTGTCTCCCTCAAAATAAAACTCAACCCAGAAAACCCACCTAAACCCATAACAGTCAGGAGCTATTCTAAAGTGGCAGTTTGTCAAAATTCACAACTTCCCCAAACCCCAACAACACAGCTTCCTATACATTTATAAAACCCTGCACAAACATGTAAATGGTGGCATAGAAGCTACCATACATACCAGAAGTAAGCCCAGATCAAACCAAAAAATAAATCCCACCAGTAGAATCCTTACCATAATAGGTATATAACAAAAGAAAAAAAATCATGGCCAATATCAGAAAAAGCAACTCTCATAGATACAGGAGCTGTCTGAGTCAAGTAAACAAGAAACAAAGAGGTCTAATAAAGTCCATCAAGGCCAGTTACAAGGTCGTGATAGCCAGGCTATGGACAATCACAGGACCTTCTTTAGCTGTGTCTGGAACCTTAAAGGTAACACTCAACAGTGTGCAGAACTGGTGGTAAATGGCACAACCTTCTCTGACTAGGGTGACATAATGAATCCACTGGCTGATAAATTTAGCTCTAACATCATGCTCCACTCCCCCCACTTCCCCCTGTGAAACCCCTTCTAGCATATGCCCCCCCAAACTATCAGCAGGGAGCAGGTCCTGATGGAGCTCACTAAGACCAAAAACACTACTTCAGTGGACCCTGACAACATCTCCAATTGCCTTCTAAATAACCCAAAACAAAACATAACATGACCACTTGAGGCAATCTTCAACAACGGCCCCAGAACCGGTTACATGATAGGTGAAGGGAGGGCAGCAACTGTCATCCCTCTTCATAAGGGGAGACCATCAACTGATCCCAGAAACTACAAATCCATTAGTTTTACAAGTCTGATATGCAAAGTCATGGAACAAATTATCATGGAAATGATCAAAAAGGCCATTGGCAACCTACAAATACTGGACCCATACCAGTTTGGCTTTGTTAAGGGAAAATTTTGCCTACTCGACCTGGTAGATTTCTTTGAAAGGGTCATCAAGGCTATGGATTAGGGGAAACAGTGCACACTGCCTACCTTGACCTGGTCAAGGTGCTCGATACAATACCCCACACAGGTATTGTTGAAAACTCTCAGAACTAGACATAAATCCCTATATAACTTGCTGGATTTCGGGCTGGCTCACAGACAGGACCCAAGAAGCCAGGATTGGTGAGACTACCTCCACCAGGAGACCTGTCACCTGCTGAGTACCCCAGGACTCTGTGTTGGACCCACTCCTGTTTGGCATCTACTTATCAGAAGTAAAGGCTAATGTGAAAGGCCTCTGCCTGACCAAATTCATAGATTCCCCAATGACAGCAATATCCTACAAGAGGGTCTAACACAGAGAAATGATTGGTGCCAAAGCCACAAATTAAAACTCAACATGAAGAAATTCATTATAGTGCCTTTTGGGAAATCATCCACCTAAGCAAAATGCACCATTGATAAAGCACCCCTAAGAGCTGACCTAATAGTTAGGGATCTGGAAACATATGTAGACAGTAATATGGCTTTCGACTAGCATGTAGCCAAGATAGTAAGAAAATCATTATTTGTTGCCCAACTCATATGCAAGGGTACAGTATCCAACAGTTGGAATGCCCTCAAACATTCCTTACTAGGAAAATCCAGAGTATGAATACCCTCTCCTATGCAGACTGTCTTAAGAACCCATCTCTGTACTCAGTTTCCAACAGGTTACTGAGAGGCAGTCTATGCCTAGTATGTAAGGCATCGTCAGATCCATCTCCAATGAATATCTTGCACATCCTCAAAACAAACAGCACTAGAAACACTATATCCAATGACTTGAATTTTGCCTGTGACATAAACAGAACATGCTGTAGAGACGATATGTGTCTGAAAGGATTCCACTGTTATGGATTAAGTTCCTTGTCTATGTTTAACATAGTTCATCCCTGACCTATTCAAAAGAAACCTTGATCATTGGATGGTAAATCACAAATTCACCCCAGTCTTCCCCCCATGCTCTGATGGTCAGAGGTCAACAGTAAGTGAATTAATCGCACACATAACCCTTACCTACCTTCCTTAATAACACACCCCGCAATATAGGTGTCTAAGGAACTTGGGGGAAAAACCATGTTGGATTGTATGGTTAGGCTTTTAAAAACCCTGGTGGTTCTTAGCCTAGTCTAAGCCTATGAACCTATGAAAAATGGCTCCGTTTTTGCTGTGGAAAAAAAAGAAAACAATTCCTTTCTTATATTACAAAGTTCCACTAGAGGTCCCCCTTTCTTTATAAATCAACTAACCATCTGTCTTTCAAAGGGATTTCATTTAAAAATGTTAAAGAAGACATGCTGTAGGTGGATTGGACACTCTAAATTGGCCCTAGGCATGAGTGCGTGCATGTGTGTGCCTTCTGTGGAAGGTTGGCTGCTGGGCTGGCAACTCAACACCGTAAAACTCCACTGCCAGTCATGAGCGGACAGGTGATCCGCTGTGGCTACCCCTAACAAGGAAAGGCCGAAAGAAGAAGCAGAAGATTTAAAGTATAACTCCAAAAATGTTCTCAAATGCAATGGAAGTTGTCAAACTCACCTTTTCTTTGTCTAATGTGCAACATGTCAATACCTAAAAATGAAAAACTACAACCTGTTTTTTTTTCACAAAGATGTTAAAGGTTTTATTTTGTCTGCAGATCCTCATACCACTCAAGTGTTCTGTATTACTATTGCTTTAAAACCTCTGGTGGTCTTTCATACAGAAAAAAATTTGCCACACAACTACATGTAATGAAATACTTACCAAGCACTCAAACTGGCAGTAAATAAATTGATTTATTATGCATGATTTAGTTCCTACCAGAATATTTTCTACTGTTCAAATACATTTTACATGTCCTTCAATGCCCATTTTTAAAAAGTGTAGTTACCTCATTTCCTAACTCCTGCCTTAATGTAGGACTTGAATATGTCAAAATGTTTTAAAATGTTAATGCTTTACCTGACAATATTTTCCCTTGGAGTACATGTTGCAGTGAAGACCATGTTATGTTTTACCATACTGTTCTTAATACTTTTCTCTATCGGCATCTTATTATTTCTGTCTTTCTTATGTGTTCATCTAATATCATTTCATCATATCTTTTTTTTAAACTGTCTATCACAGCACTTATACATTTATAAACTCTGGGGGGGATTCAGTAATCCTCCAAGTAAGACTAACCAAGTCTTACTGGGAGGCCGCCGTTTAAGACTATGACGTCAGCGAGTCATGCATATGCATGAGGGCGCTGACTCAACTGGAAGGCTAACACGGAGCATGTAAGACTGCAGGGGGCGTGTTGGACTGCCGAGCAGTCCAAATATCCATGCCCCTGCAACCATATAAAGTGAAAATGACAAATGCAATGAGCTGAAATGTACACATAGCAAACAGTACACATCTGCACATACTAAACCCCTTTGTAATTGTAAAATGTAAACTATTTTTTTTTTATAATTCCCAATATAGCTGCCCGTATTTGCACGTGTTTGCACGGGTGTGCCCATTGTTTAGCTGCAGTTAGCAATTTCGACATCGAAGAGCATAATAAGAAATATTTATGCAAATCAAGCCAAATAGCAATAGTGTAGTGGTAGAGCGTTCGCACAAAGAGGAGGCATTCCCGGTTCTAGTCCCATCACTCCTCTGTCTATTTATGTTTTAAATTAGTATATAAAATAATTCCTGACATATATGAATGAAATTTTAGTAAAAAGCATTGAAATGTCCTATGTATTAGTGAACAAAATGTATATATATAAAGATAAGAAGGTGAGCAGCATTAAGGATATTGACATATAATTGCCCATAGCTAAGCAGCGTTTTACCTAGTGCAATATAATTGCCCATGGCTAAGCAGCGTTTTAGGTAGCGCAATATAATTGGCCATGGCTAAGCAGCGTTTTACCTAGCGCAATAAAATTGCCCATAGCCAAGCAGCGCTTTACCCAGCACACTATAATTGGCCATAGCTAAGCATCGCTTTACGTAGCGCAATAGGTTTGCGCAGAGCTGCGCACAGCGCTAACCGGCAACGTGGAGCAAAGTAAAGCAAAGTTGCCTAAACACAGCCACACCCCCTAGCCTGTCTGGACAATAGTAAAATAAAAAGCAATGACAAGTTTCGAGCCCGGGACACTGTGCACCATAATCAAAGTACTGAACCACTAAGCCATGACAGCTTAGCATCAACATGCACTGTTAACATACATATACTTATAAATGGAAGATTAACCATTGCTAAGCAGGTTTGCTGTTAGCCGAGAATTTTCAAAAATGGCCAATCATAAATAAGTGTGGGAAATGCTGCATATTTAAGCTCCATAGGCGGGAATACTCACCATAACTGATTGTAGCTCCCATCTGTAGTCAGAATGGCTGGTGCTGGAGAGGGTACTCGCTTTCGAGCGCAACGCTGGGGCATCGAGGAGTCAAAATACATGGTTTGGCTCCTTGTCCACCATCATGAGTCAAGACTCCTGCAGGGCCAGTTTTAAGGGACGGAGTACAAAGCAAAGGCTTGGAACCGGTTAGCTCATGATCTCACCAGTGCCACAGGCGTCCCTTGAACTGGTGAGCAGGTCCGTCACCACCATGCAGACCTGGAGAGATGGAAGCAGGACCTACTGAACCGAAGGATACAGGAGGCCCGTGACATGCAAGATGCCCCACTACTGAGTAGGTAGCCATGGAATGAAGTATGTAAGACATGCTATTGTAGTCTATATAATGGATAGGTATGTCTCAATATCCCTTCATTTACTTCACAGCTGCAGGTGCCCGTGCTACGAATCAGCAAGCCTATGCAGATAGGCTGCTAAGGCTGCGCCACCAGGCAGGTTAGTAATTATTCTGCATGTATTGTTATATAAAATAAGTGAGAGATCCTGAAAAAAAAGTGTTGTAGCCCAATAATAAAGCCATAAAATGCCCTGAATAATTTATCTGCATGTACTGTTATATAAAATAAGTCAGAGAGCCAGAAAAAGAGTGTTGTAACCCATTAATAAAAGTAAAATAAGTCCTGAATAATATCTCTGCCTGTACTGCTATATAAAATAAGTGAGCGAGCCTGAAAAAGAGTGTTGTAACCTATTAATAAAGGTATAACACGTCTTGAATAAGTCTTCTGCATGCAGTGTAATATCAAATAAATGAGAGAGCCTCTAGAAAAGTGTGTAATGTAATTAATAAAGGTATAATACTTGGAGTGTGTCTGTGTCACTTACTTTGAAATGTTGTTGTACCCTTGCATTATATAAATAGTACTGTTGTATTAACTGCTGTCAACCCACAGTTGGGCAGTCCCATATAAAGTGGATGAAGGAAGTGCCAGTAGCTGTGAAGCATATATACAGTCCTCAACAGTTGGTTAATGGCTGGCATGCATAGGTAAATCTGGCACATGAGTAGCTTGTTAATGTGTTCACCAGAAATGTGAGTGTGCTACTTGAAATGTAGGGTTCTGTAGAAATATAACTGAAAATGTCACGTGAACACATCCAGATATGTAGATATATAAATATAAATAAAATATATAACTATGTAGCAGTAACATCTGCATCTTGGACAGTTAGTATGTCAGATATAGGTCAGGTATATAATGAACTAGCCAAACCCATTACACAACCTAATGCACGTTGCCTAGTGTAATAATACATGTAGGGGATATACACCTGCAGTCAATAGGAATGTAGTGTAAACTATAAGTACTTATAAGATGTTAATGGAGGTATCTTTTTACACCCTACTGTATGTGCATAAACAATGCAATTCCACACCTCAATGGGTATGTCTAATCTCAAAACATTTGTTGGGACATATGTCCTATTGTTCTATAAATATCTGCATTTACTTTGATGCATGTGCCCTGTTCAAACACCACAATCTTGGTGGCCTGTTGCCACCAATCATCCTTGCATGCTGTTGGAATGTCCACTGTCATTCAATATATGCATGTGTTATGCTTGCTGTTCAACTGTTGGAACCCTGGTGTGTTGGGTTAATGGGAATATTACTGCATGCTGTTACAACTAATTTGGAATTCTGTTGTCTATGTTGTAATTAAACACACCTAAACACAGAACGTATGGGAAGGCTGGTCCCAGGGGACCCACCTGTCCCTCCTCAGCTGGCGATTGCACCTGGCACCAGCAGGTCCGGTGCCCAGCCCGGGCTCCCCTCCTCCATTGGTCCTGTGCCACCTTTGGGTGGAAGCGCTGCAGGGGATGGGGCTCGTCCCCCCTGTGCAAGCGTGGGTGGAGAAGGGCCACCTGTCACCCTCCGAAGGGTCCGGGCTGTGGTGCGTAGGGAGATCCAGCGTTCAGTCGCTGATCCCCTACGCCAGCTCGAGGCAAGATTGGCGCGACTCACGGGTGAGCCTTCCCCTCTTACACAGCCCCCAGCACAGCCACCCTCTGGGCTGTGAAGGTGCAGTGGTGACTGCCCATGGGTGGGGATCTCAGTTCCACTGTTACCATCTGTGGGCTCATGGGCTTGCGATTTCCAAACATCCTTCCCCGTCAGTTGTGTTCACCCACCCCATGTGTCATATTCCGCCCCTGTATGTGTCTTGTTTGTCTTGTCTGTTTACCTCCCCAACCTACCTCCCCAAATATACCTACTTCCTCTACATCACATTCCACTCTCACCTGGAAAAAAAAAAGGGGCAATCTGTTCCCACAAAAAAATTATGCCCCATACATAGCTGCCCATTTCGCACACATGTCCGATGGACATGTAAACTGATAATTATAATTGGCAGTACAACATACTTTGTTGTCCTCACCCCTCTCTCAGGGGTGGAAGGTTTCAAATTTCACTCCAAATGTCTAACATATGCACAGCTGTTGCTGGTAAAGAAATGGGCATCTATGGACCTTCCCTACACCCGTCCTGCACATCCTGAGCTGGTTTCCCTACTGTCTTTCCCTCTTTCTGCCCCCTTTTTCACCATTTTCCTATCTCCCCATTTTCTTTTCTTTCAAAGAAATTAGCGCGGGGGTTAGCGGGAGTAAGCACTTTTAAGCAGTAGTTAGCAGGTTTGAGTGAGTGTGCGCATGTGTGCACTTAGCTAAGTATTGCTAAGCTTCGCGCAAACCCACGCAAACCCGCTTACAACTGCTTAAAAGTGCCTTAGTCACTCTGCATGGCAGGGCCCTTGTTCTTCTGAGCAGCAAAATAAAACACCTCTGTCAGTCTTGAACCTCGGACACACTTCACTGCATTAAGTACCACTAAGCCATACAAGTTGGGCTGTAATAAATATATCATGCATTACAATGAGTGAATGTAAAGGGAAAATAGGAATGCCATAACACAAATCTTGTTCTGTGGATCTTTACCAGCAGTTGTGGAATTGCATGACATGACTGTGAAAAGAGAACCAGCCATTCTAGCAGGAAATAATGTTACAGTAGCACTTTACAAACCCCACACAGTATCAGAGCAGGATAAACACTGGCATATTTGAATAGGGCAGAGGCCATACTTCCCAACTGTGACTGCTTTTCAGGGATGTCCCTGATTCGTAAACAAATGTTAGCTGTGTCCCTCAGAATCCCTCTGAAAAGTACTGATGTTAGGCAGAAAAGTGGGGAATTACACTTAATGAATAATGTCAATAAGTAAGAATACACACTGCTTGCACGTCAGAAAAGGTGTATTAATACATATGCTCTGATACTCTCACAGTCTCAACTTAATATATGTAATATATTACAGGTGTACCTCACTTATATGTACCTTTCCCTGAGGCTGTTCAAATATATACCTGAGTGTATCAGAGGCTTGGCAGGGACAGAAACACACAGGCATGTCAGCTTTTCTGCTGTTATACACTCTGCAAATAGCTTTGGAAGGAGTCCCACAAGCATACCCTTATGTAGGAGTACAACACAGAAATATCAAAGGATGTAGCCATGTACTGGTAGCAACCAGCTGTGACAATGCCATTGTTCCAGTGCAGAAAAACCTGTGTGGTGCACAGACAAAGAATAATAGGCTAACCTCTGGCTACCATCTGGATATGTCCACAGGTGGGAGCTACGCAGACAGACTACTTGCCTTGATAGACTAACAGGTACACAGCAACCCTGTATGTTCAGCATGACAAACATCACACAATAATATATAATGCTCTCTATACTTCTGCACCCCTACCCAAAAGAACAATATACCTGTGTATTCAGGCTCTACCAAGGATGTAGGTAGGCATACTCAGTACTGAAATTTGTCCAGTTGTCTTGAGCAGCCTGTGCTAATGTCAACACAAATAAACAACAAACTGTTCAGAAGTGAGTTAATTAATATTTACAGTATAGTAGTTCACAAACAGTTCATGTGCCAGAAGAATAAATTGCAATAACTACTTTTGTATGGCAGTTAATTGTCTAATTAGAAAAGAAAGTACATACTCCCATGTATCTTGGTAAGCATTTGGAGGGGTGAGTAAAATTCGACACTGACAAGTGTGTACTAGAAGCAGCAACATTCAGATTTGAGTACAACATGCAAATCACTGGCTACAACCCTAGCTTCAGATATAAGAAGTATACCAACCTTCTGACTGACACAATGGTGTCCACAGCAAACAAGCATGGGCCTCACTTTGGAAAGCTGAAAGGGCTACGCCTACCTAACTTAGCATTTTATAGCAGTGAGCTGCTATGACAGTGAGTACTGCAATTACCACACAGCAGGCTGCATGCAATTAGTAAATGGCGGGCACCAATTGGTACAGAGGCCATCACATGCACATGTGCAGATACCTAGAAAAGCAGGCTGTACTTGCTGTCCACACATGCAATAATCTCATTGCAGCAACAGAGAGAGAGAGAGAGAGAGAGAGAGAGAGACAGAGACACAGCCAAAGAGACAGAAACAGAGAGACACAGAAAAAGAAAGAGCAACATCAACAGACAGAGGAAACCTAAACAAAAAAAAAATATTTCCTTTAAAAACAGACGGAACAGAGAAATACAAAGGAAAGGTATGTAACACATATGTATTTACTGGCATGTAGTAGATGTTTTTGAAGAGTACTCTACATACTGTGAATCATCCATATGTGGCAGCAGTACGTATCTATTTGTATCTGTACATGTGCATAGGGCAAGGGACATACTGCAATGGTTTGTGAAGGGTGTGTATATATATATATATATATATATATATATATATATATATATATATATGTTGTTGAAGGCTGTTATGTGCATATTTCTATGTAGGTTGTAGTGTGTGGCAAAGAAAACAGCATGCAGTGCTGGTATATGACATGTGGTGGTTAAACGCTGTGGGTATGCTCTGTCAGTTTTGCAGTGTTGCAGCCAGTGAGGCCTGCTAAAGCTACATGGGCTGAGGACACCTTCAATGCAGTCTGCACAACACTGTGCAATATTATTACATAACTGTATATCTCACAACTGTGGCATAATTGATATTCCCACCATGAAAAGTGGACTGTATATGTGCCTATATGTGCATCTATATGTACAGCAATGGATGTTTATATGTATGTGTGTGTGTGTATATATATATATATATATATATATATATATATATATATATATATATATATATATATATATATATATATATATATATATATATATATATATAGATATATATATATATATATATATATATATATATATATATATATATATATATATATATATATATATATATATATAGAGAGAGAGAGAGAGACACATGGGGCATACTTACTGTGACAGGTGCCTGGTGACCAAGGTATGGACTGAAGCTCAGTGTTGACACTGCAGTGCCATCCCTTCTTGCCAAAACACTGTACCCATTAACTACCACATAGGTGGTAGTCTACCTAACACCGAAGGTGTGATAAGGGAACATGGAACACAGGTGGACAGTAGCCCCCCTTTGATAATCACAGTGCCATACTAGTCATGTACTCTGTCTACGTGGTACACATCATCACAAAAGTTGTGTCATCTAGGGAAATATAGGTCAGTGTTCCCCTCTACTAGTCACACTTAAAACCCATTATAGAGTACAATGCCCCATGCAGTATGTACCTCACATGACAACTAGAGCAACTGGAAAGGCCACAGACATACCTCACAAAGAGTAATACCGGCCTCAAACAGATGCCCTATGCAGACTGACTCACAAAACCACAGCTACACTGTGTTGCATACCACCTACCCAGAGGTGACCTCTGCCTAACATACAGAGCTATGTCACACCCATAGCTGTTGGACATCCTCCACGTAAACATATTACAATCCCTCCCAGATACATGCTCTAGGGTCCTAAACCTTGTCAGCTCACTAAACAGCACATGCTGGAGGGATAGAGTCCTATCTCAGAGACATGCCATACTCTGGAACAAACCACCTATCAATAGCAAACAAAGCTCCTCATTAGCAGTTGTCATAAATACTCCTGATGATTGGTTGGGAGATAGGAAATACACCCCGGGAATCACCTCTGTAGCTCTGGTTGACAGGGGCAAGTGAAATTAAATTACATGTGTGTCAAAGGCCAGGGTAGCATATGGCTAGGCTGCTGTAGGCCTTAGGGCCAATAGCGTATTACCTACCTATGATACGATGCACACACACATGTACTTAGTTCAATAATTGCTATGTGAGGTTGACTGAGTGTGATGGTGAATGTGTTGGTGAATGTGTGCAAGGTCTGTAAAGGTGTGATAGCTTAGTGTGAAATTGTTTCTGTCATGGTAGTTTGTGTCCTAGCTGTGATCCCAGCAAAAGATGTGTATGCTATTGCTAGGCAGAAAAAGTGGTATGGCATACGGTGTTACATAGTCTCTTGTTGTCGACTGTGTTGTCCCATTGTAGGCTAAAGCAATACATGTATGCTTAGTGAATGGTACTGCTGGTGAATCCAACTCCCATATGAACTGTAGTACTACCTGAAGCTGTAGGCCTAAACAGTACAGTATGGTGTATGTTTACATTGCTTGGAAACACTGTTTTGTGTGTTCCTTGTAGTCCTCACAGATTACATACCTCAGGCATAAGGTTTTGTAAGTAGTGACACACAGTACTGTATGGTACACAGGTAAAGCTCATCTGGGTTGGCATACATTTGTGTGTTGTATGTATGTTTGATGTGTGTGTAATTATGCCTGTACCATGCCCTCAATCATATCTGTGTTACAGGGTATACGTGTGTATCTAGCAACATGTATAGTCTAGTACAGCAGTATGTCACCTATATTAACAACTGTGCACATATGTTAGGCAGGGGTTTGCCATCAACGACTACTGTGGTATACTGGTAATACTGTAACTGTACTTTAAATTCATTGCAATGGATGACATCTTTCTTTATGCATTAGCTTGATATATACCTCCTGTGGCTAGGTGGTGCATTGTGTCACATACAGTGTTCCATGTACTGGTGTATAGTCTTACATACTGGCTTATCTTTGCTGCTGTGCAGAACATGGTTTGATATATAGAGCGTGCCAGGCACTGTCAGCCAGTTGTGGCTTGAGCACTAATATGTGGTATTGAACATGTGTATCCTCTGACAACCAATCAGATGCTAAATATGGCAGTTAATTGATATCTGTACTTTAGGATGTTAAGTGTGCCACATGACTTGCTCACACATCTTGTTTAATTGTCTTCCAGGGCCATGTCCCACCAAAGAAATCCGTGTTATACAGCTGTGGAGGAAGCCGAAATACACAGCAGCCTGGTGCAGCACTACATCCTGTTGTTCTCTAGAACCAGCCAGGACCAGCATGAGCGGACTGCACTGTGGCAAGATCTTGTTCGTCAGGTAAATGACATAGGCATGCATAACCGCACATATGAGCAGGTACGCCATCCCTGCATTGATTTAATTAGACATGTCCGGCGGCATGCATCTGATATCCATCGACAACAGCTTGCCACAGGTGGTGGGGTAGCCATTCATCCCCCCTCTCACCAGAGTGGAGGAGCTGCTCCTAAGCGTGGTGGCTCCTGGCCAACAACAGGAACAGCAACTTACATGTATCATCATGGAGGCCAGAGCCACCCAGCATGTTGACATGGAGCGTGCAGGTAACATGACCTAACTGTAGACTGCTATTACCTGTATTGGTAGATTATGCATATGTGAGATGTGTACTGTGTGTTTAGCAGTTGTGCTGCATAGTGTTGTGCAATACTGATATTTGGAATATAATCTGTACGCCTGTGACTGTCGACTGTTGTACTACTGTAGTTTAGCAAACTCACAGTAGCAATGGCACAGTTGTGGCCACTGACAAACTGTCTCATATTCTTGTAGGTCCCTCTGGTGTGACAGCAAGGCAGCCGGTCGATGCTGGTGAGTGTGTTATAATTTTAATATTGCTAATGAAATGTGCATGTAATAGGTGAGGTGTAGGCCATGTACATGTAACACACCTATGCATAATGCATGCTGTGCATGTTTGCTGTGAGACTATGCACATCTCAGTAATGACAGTAGCTGCCTCAATCACATGCAATACACAGAGCATCACACTCACCTGTGGCAACACCGTACTGGACATTGGATAGGCATAGTTGATACACATCTACACAACATACACAACTTTGTCATGCGCAGTACACCTTAACATGCTACACATATCATATCCAGACACCCGCTGTAATGTCACACTTCAGTATCCCACATGTCATCCACACAGCACACATAATATATCTGAGGGGTAGAGGCCTATCATTGAGCTGTGCGACACTCTTCAACACATAACACATTCATGTTAGTCAATGCTCCCTATTGGGCACCTTACAAACCCATGTAACAAGTGGCTGTGTAATTGTGACTGTAGACACAGTACTGCAGTTCAGGTACAGCATGCTAGGTGGCAGTCTGGCACACATTAGTAGCCTTGAGTAACCACATGATGCATGATGATGATGGCTCATGGTACTACACCCCATCCAGTTACAGTGACCACAGTACTACATATAGTAGTCATTGCTATGCACCTCAATGTTGTGTGTGTGCAAACATATGTACCTATACACAATATGCATAGCAATCACCATTTGTACAAAGTGACACATATATGTCTTGTAATGCTATTGAGTGTATAGGTCACATGACACACATTGGGTATGTGTGATGTTTAATGTCGCAGTCATGTTGTAGCATGCCATGTCATGGCTGGCACTGGCATGTCCACAGTATGTCCTACACTCACCATACCCACTGTACATTGGCCATGTTGAGCAATGGTATTCCAGCACGTATACATGCACCACTCATCCTGTGTGTATACATAGCATGCATGTGCTAAACCTGTGTCCACAATTATCTGCTACAGACACAGACAATGTAATCAGAAATGGATATCTATGTGACACACAGATACACATCCAGCCATGGTATGTATACCTGTGAGTGATGGCGCACAGGACATTGCAGACCTTTTAATACTTGCACAGCAATGTTGTGTCCATGTACACATTGCGTTCCATGGTGAGGCCAATCACTGAACAACAACACACATGCATCAAAGCTATGTATACTGTTATTAACACGGGCTGTCTACACTTGCAATGCATGGTCTTGAGCAACAAACTTTCTGCATGCTGACATGTGTGATATGACTGTTTGCCTTGTTATACTGTAACCCACCTTCAACCACTATTAAGTATGTTTTGGATTGCTGGTGGTATGTGTGGGTATCTGTTGTAGTGAGGAGTGTATTTGTATGCATGTGTTCATGTGTGCATGTGTTCATGTGTGCATGTGTGCAACAGCAGGGAAACTAATGTCACTGAGCCACATAGTGATAATAAAGATAAGTGTGTTGAGGCACAGGCGTGTTTTCCAGGGTCTGTCATTGGGCCACCAATCGACAGTACACAGCTGTCCACCCGATCCATGCATACAGTCATACTGCCAATACATCCATCACCAATGCCCATAGCTGAGGGACAGTGTACAGTTGGCATTGGCCAGGACAGTGTGGTATCCATGGCACATGCATCCCAACACAGCAGCCATACCCAGATGTCTGGAATGGTACCACAGGGGTTCTCATAGGAGCACTGCTGCTCATCATGCCACTGGCAGATGTGCCACAGGTCTGACAATGTCACGCATGTTCCGGGTTGTCATGGAGGCACAGGCATGTATGGAATGGTACACCAGACAGGGACTAAGGGCACAGAGGGCCCATAATACCGCCGTCATTGACAGCATCCGTGACCTAGCAGGTGTCATCTGTCATTACACCGAGGTCACTGATAGACATTGGGGAGAGACATTAGATATCCTCTGCAATGTCATGTCCATGTGTCAGGACAGTGCGGGACAGTTGAGATGTGGACGTGGACGTATGCCAGCAACATCAGCATCTGGCGGACGTCCCTCAAGCCACAGCCGCTCCCGTAGTGCCAGTACCAGCCCCAGCAATGTTGGGGGTGGGCTGTCCATAGAATGTCCTAGAAGACCACATGCACGTGGCTCTGGACAGTCCCAGCAGGGACCTGTGTCCAGTGTACATCCATCCACCTCTGGGGATAGTACCCAGTCTGGTTTAGTACCTGATAGTGTCAGTAGCACCCCTGCCAAGCACAGGTACCGTATCCGTGGCCAGAGACGGTGATCTGTAAAGCCTCGCAGGTACAGTCTGTGACTGTCCCACAAATACCCGTATATGGCAGCCACATGGTGGAACTGTGTGCATGCAGACACACACACATACTCCAGACACCTAGGGCTAACACATACCCACACATATTACAACAACATTGGCCCATTCCAGTATCCTTGCCCCCCCCCCCCCACACACACACACACACACACACACACACACACACACATACATACATGTCAATTGGATGGCTCACCGTAGGCCTCTGGTGAGCCAACAACACAACCTGTGCATATGATGAAACCTGTGCCGCCTCCTGTCATCTGTAACATCGATGCAGGAACAGGCTACCATGGTGCTGATGCACAGGGTGTCTATATAGCAGTATAGCAATGTTGTCAGCTGTAGAGTGTAATGATATGCTTGAAGGTGTAGCTGAGCAGGCATGATGCATTAAAGCTATGGTTGTCATTGTAGTGTTGTTTACACCAGTGTTGGTTCCAATTGTGTATTGTCCAGCCATGTGCCACTTGGCTGATGTGTGCAGTATTGGCAGCATGTGTTAGAGAGTGGACAGTATGTGTGGGATGTGTGTAGCACAGATTTGCAGGTGTACAGTTGTGAACATGGTGGAGGTGCACTGTCTGCATGTATGTGCATAGTGGACACATGGCCAGGGTGTCATGCTCTGTATTACACAGTAACACTCCACTGTTTGTATTGGTGGCCAGTATGCATTGTACTAAACACATTCTGGAACCTGACTACACATGTGTGTATGACATGGTTTGACACTGTGCTGTGGGTGATACTGTTACTATCTGTCATTGTTTTGCATTCTGGTGGTATACATCACTTCAACAGCCTGACCATAACCAATTGTTAGATGATGTCTTGACAACTGACACACAGATGTAGGACACACAGCAACATTTGGATCCTTTGGGTACTATACAATGCCAGTAACCACTGGTATTCACCTGCACCCATTACTGAGACCACTCCTGTTTGGCATATAGCTCTCTTAGGTACAAGCAATCACAGTAGGGATATGTCCGTCCACGTCTGGTAATGCATACTGTGGCCTATAATGCATTCTCCAGATGACACACGCATCCTCCACAAGGGTATCATACAGGCAGATGCCTGTTGTCAAATCCATGCTGTAAAGCTATAAGCCAAACTAAGCATAGTCATCCACCTTTAAGGAACATATTATCCCCACAGTACCACATAGGTAGTAGCCACCAGCATGATGAACAGGTACCGATGTGTACATGCAACCAAATGTTATGTCATCTCTCCTGTGTTAATCACATTTCCAAAGGTATTTTGGAATCCCTTGGTGGATCACATAAGCAATAAGGGGTCTGCATGCATATCCACTGTTTGTTCTACACCTATGAATAGTCATCATGGACAGACTTTGCTGCGTTTGAACAGGTCTGGCATATACCTCGGCCATAGATCCTCACTCACACATTCCAATAGGAATCGTAATGACTTTGTGTGACACAGATGACCTAGGCCAGGGATCACTGCAGTGGCTGGCCTTGTCACAAGCATACAGATGTGACCTAAGGTCTGGGAAGCAGCAGCACAGTCTGGCAAGAATGACAGCTGTGTTCTTGGAGAAAGCAGGGTTCCCATACATGCAATCATTGAGGTAATGTACAGCTATGTATTTGACACACAGCTAGCTCACATGTGCAATGCATACTGATATGTCATACAGTGGTAAAAGCAAAACCCACAACACATTGACCAACAGTGTCACACACATATAGCACACACACTCACCAAGTGCAGGATTCAAACCCCTACCTAACTACTTCATGATACTAGAGGAGTACGCATTAACACGACAAGCTATGCACATTACTGTCAGTTCTCTTTTCCACAGGTATATTTGTAGGATGGTGACATCATCAGACTTGACAAAGGTTACGTTACCACTTTTGAGGTGTTTCACTACTCTCCTAAAAGGTTGTTCTTTCCCAAGGGGAACACACTTGCCAGGTGCAGGATTCAAACCCCTACCTAACTACTTCATGATACTAGAGGAGTACACATTAACACCACGTGCTATACAGATTACTGGGTGTATTCTTTTCCACAGGTATATTTTTAGGATGGTGACATCATCAGACTATACGAAGTGTGTTACATTAGGTGACATTAGATGGCCTACATTGAAGGAATGTCTAAACACGTTGGCCATGTGATCATCAAAGGTGAGTTTACTATCTACCTGTGTCCCCAGGGCCATAATTACTTTCTCAGTACATGCTGGATTACCACATATGTGGTAATTTGTGTGCACTTTGTATTACCCAAAGGGGATGACTATGCATTCTTTGCCATTCAGCTTGAGGGCATTGTTTTGAAACCAGGTATCCGTCTCTGTAAGACACTTCTGGAGGATGTCTGTGTCAGCTGTGCAGTCAATTATGGACCACAGTTTCCAGTCATCTGCAAATCTGTTCAGCCTTACACCTGTTGTGCTTGCCTGTACCTCTAAGCAGTATCAACTGAACAGGTGGGGTCCCAGGACCAAGACCTGTGTGATGCCATTTGTGACTGGCTTAGAGTTGGATATGGCACCCGCAACTATGAACATGTGTGTTTGATCTGTGAGCCACTTGGCCACCCATCCTGTGACATAGCTGTTCATGTTCAAGCTGGTACACTTGTCCATGATGATGGAGTGGGGAATGGTGTGGTAAGCCCTTAGTGAGGTCCAGGTGGGCTCTGTGGACTACTTTCTCCTCCATCTATGTTCATGGTAACTGTTTTAAATAAGTCAACTAGGTTTGGGAGTCAGGCTCTGCCTTTAACAAGGTGAAGTTGTGTAGAGTCCAGTGTCTGGAGATCTCCAATGTCTCAGTGTATGGGTTCCGTGATGATTTTCTCAATAGCTCTGTAGACCAGACTGTGTACACATGTTGGGCAATGGTTTCTAGGTTCTGTTTTGGCACACCCTTTGTGGAGCTGGATGACTGTTAGTGTATGCCATTCTTTGGGTACATGGCCTGTGATACGCTTGAGTCTGGACAGTGAATGTAGGTGAGGGTGTAGTTCCTTGTGGGCCTAGTGTAAGACACAGCCTGGGAAAACTTACAGTCACACTGATGCTATGTTCTTAGCTTTGGTGAGGGTTGTCTTTACCTGCATGTCCGTGACGTCTGTGTCTCTGCATCCTTCTGTGATGGACACAGGCCCTTTTGGGGGTGATTGGGGGGGGGGTTTACACTGCACTTGTCCCCCTGGGTGTGGGCAATGAAAGTTGGTTTGGTGTATGTCATTACTTTTTTCAGTAGCTGACAGCATATTTGGAAGTTGACACCTACATGTCTGATATAGCTACTGAAGGCTTTGTGGTTGTTATTCTTACATTCCTTGGCAATTTGTCTTTAGAAACTGTGCTTGGATTATTTTATGAGCGATCATTGTTTCATCCTAATAATGATCAGTGATGCCTTTCCTTTAGTGAAGTTGGCTCTATCAGGTGTTAGTTTCCTCCTTCTGTTGTCTAGCTTATTTATGGGCAACGACCACCAGATTGTTTTCTTATTTTTGGAGGAGTGCATCTTGGTTTTATTTGTGATGTCTCTATCCATGCATCCCTATAGATGCTCATAAGATGCACTTGTAAATGATTTGGCAGATTGTATACCATTATCCTATAGCAAGAGGGCTTTGGAACTTTCCACTTTGGTCTTGGGAAGTGTGCAGTTTGCTTTTGAAAATGTCTTCACAGTGGTTTCATTGACTGGGTGCGGAGGCGGGATGTGGATGTCCAGTGTGATTACTTAATGATCTGATATTACCAGCGAGGGGGTTATCTCTGTTGTGGAACACTGGTACCCCATGTTGGTGATGATCATGTCCAGTATGTTGTCACCTCTAGTGGGCGTGCTGACCAGCTGTTCCAGGGTGTTAGAGTTTCTTAACTCTAGGACATATTGGGCAAAGGACGTTGTATAGGAGTAATTCACCCACTCAATGTTTGGGTAGTTGTAATCTCCTCATATAATGGTGTTTGATAGAACCTTTATATTTGCCATTGTTCTCCAGAATACTGAGTGAGGTTCCTGAGACAAGGTACATGATCTGTAGCAGGCTACAATCTGATGGGCAGCTTTGCCCAATGTTAGTTGCACTTGCATGGTCTCCCAGGCCTCATGCTGTGGCAGTAACTCACATATGACACATACACACACCTATGTCAGTTTGGAAGACTGCCAGTTCACCTACAGTATATCTTTGAAATGTGGAAAGAGTCAGGAGCACACAGCAACAACCCACACAGACCCAGGGGGACATACAGACTCTGCACAGATAGCACTGCAGATGGGAAATGAGCTGAAGAAGCAGAGCTGTGAGGCAGTGCTAACAGGTGCATTACTCTGCCACCTCCAATGTTAAAGAAAATCTCCTTATTTTTATTCATCACATAGTTCTTCTTGATCTGACCTATATTCAACTGCATTCCTACCAACAGTGTCAGAGTGAAGGGTATAAAGCTCTTAACATCTAATTTTACTATTGTCCAACTATTCCCTACCTGTATGTCACGTGTCACTTACTAATCTGTAATACCTATGCAGTATCCCTTAACTGAAGTGATAGTTTCACTAAAAGGGAATAATCTAAGTGCTAAACAGGAGTTCAGTCATATTGCCTATTACTGATATGACAGGGCATCCTACAAAATTTGCTAAACATTGATGTATTTTGGGCAACACATGGATTAGTGGTATGATAAGATTATTCAGTGCCAAGAAATCATGTCTAAACGTCGACCACTTTTTAATAGCCTTCTGTAACAAAAAGAAAAAGGATAAATATGTGTCTGTTCATATCCATTTAGTGTCTGTAAGTTTGGCTAATGCTTTTTCTGAAAGACAGTCCATGAAGTTTTTCAAGTAACCATCCATGTTCTGTAACACATTATTATTTAGTTTATGCACCTTATTGATTGCTATAACTTTGTCCCTGCTTAACAATTTCAACAGACTTCTTTCACCATCTGTTAAACTGAGATTTCTAATATAGTGCAATACATTATATGTTTTCTAAGACATCCATCTCAAAAACTTTCACAAACAGACAAGTCATAGGACAAATACTGACATTTCATTTGAAATCCATGTGCCAGAGTTACTTTTCCCATTATTTTGGTGACCTGAAAGAACAATTTCAAATTAAAGATCCAACAAGCTTTGCTTTCAAACCCAGAAATAATTCAAAACTATTTGCAACAGTTGTTAGCATGAAGGACAAGTCTTAAGGCAACACTGAAAGCTCATCTGCAGTCAAAGTTTGCTTAGAAAGATTAATAACCATAATTAGTTTTCCCTCTCAGTTTTGTTCTGTAAGAGTTCTTGGGTGAATTGCATTAAGTGCCCAGTGGCTTCTGCACTTTTACCTTTCAGATGTTGAGCACTTTCCCCTCTGAAAGAAATGAATGAATGCCTTTACCATATGTTTCTACTGAATGGATTGGGTGAATCTCCCATGTCTTCCACTGTGAAACTGAGCCTTTACAGCTGCAGCTGAGCAGACTGTGAATCAAGAAGCCCATGCTAGCATGTTGAAAAGGCTGTGTTGTGAGGCTGTTGAGTAAAAATCCTGCTTGTAGTAGTCATACGAAATAAATATAAAGTAGTAGAAAGTCACCTGGCAGTATAAAAACTGTGTATGGGTTGTACTGAATAAACCAGACAATATGACACTAGTAGTCCCATATAGGTCATATTTCAATTAAACCATAACTGCCTGGCAATAAAGTTCTAAATCCTGGACTGGTTGTGTTTACTTTGGTATTGTATGGCATTTAGTGTTGCAGTCTCTGAATATTAATGTTGTGTTAACCACTGTTAACCACACTTGCTCCATGACAGTGTCTGTATGAAAGAATCAAGCTGTTCCTTGGTCCCCTTCCAAACAAAAAAGATATTGTCAATATAACAACAGTAAAGGGGAGTAAGCTCAAAACCTTGTAAATACTTTAAAGTCTCCTGTTCCCAAGTACTCAGGACAAGATTTGAAAATGGTTTTCTGAAATTTGTACTGTCAGGTTGTGGACACAAAGTTTCCTTTTTGGATGTACAACTGGTAATTGATTCTGATAAAGGCACAATGACATCTAATGTTTTTAGGAGAAGCACCTTTAGGAATAATTATTTAGATTTTTCTAGTTTGCACACCTTTTATAACAAGAAGAATATTGTTCATGGACAATTTATTAGATTGTCTAGACTAATTTCTGATGATGCTGTATTTCACAGTGAAGCGAACTTTCTTAAACAAATGTTTGTGCACAAGAACTACCCTCACAATTTGCTTGATGCTATTTTTGCTGAAGTAGCAAGGGCTCGGCATATCAAGTTCCAGCCCATTCTCCTGTCTGGTTTCCAAAACAAGGACACTGGTACCCCATCAGCGGATAAACAGCTTAGTTTTCCATTTCCGATTTGTAGAACATTAGAGAAGTTATCACTAACAACTGGGATGTGATTGCTAGTGACAGGCAACTCAGTAGAATATTAGGCAATGCACCTGGTTTCTGTGTGAACCACTCTCAAACTCTGAGGCATTTCTTTGAGAATAAAAATGACCATTTCTTATTGGACAGTCCAGCAACTGCAGCTAACCCACTGGGTATGTTTAACTGTGGCCATTGTGTGATTTGTGATTTTATATACAGGGGCCGCAGTTACTTCTTTACACATTGCAGATATCTAGCAGTTTTTAAAAAGTTCTATAATTGTCATTCCACTTTTGTTGTTTATGTTGCTTTCTGTGATGCCTGTAAAGCATTCTACATTGGCAAGATTTGAAGGAGACTGCTGGACCGGGTGAAGGAACATCTTGCTGTGATGCAGTCTGGAGATGTGCACAATGCTTTGGGAAATCAACCCAACATCTTTCAGCTAATATGGCTTACTGGTAACTTGTTGTGCAGGGTCCTGGGTTCAGGACTTGCAAGTGCTGGTTATTTTGTTTCAAGGCAGAACAGTTCAGCTGTAGAGGAAGGCATAGAAGCAATAATTACAAGAGATCCCTATTTTGGGCCCCTTCACCCCCATTTACAGTGCCTTTGGTCAGATATTTTGCAGTGAGAGGTTCAGAGTGTGGATCTAATGTCCAAATGCTCTCTCTCTCTCTCTCTCTCTATATATATATATATATATATATATATATATATATCACAACGACACTGACTGAAGAAAAACTTAATTATTAGAAAAGAAATACAAAAACTTCCAAACAAAACTTCTAGGCTACTTAAAAAAAAAAATAAATAAGGACACTGGAGACCAAGCTCGTATTGAGCACTTTCATCCATTTATTAGTATCAGGACTTCATCAGAACTAAAGTGAAAACTCAGAAAGTTTGGCATTAAATGCAGTAAAAACAAATAAAACTTAATAAACATGACAGCAGTGCAGATTCAGAAACCCAATCAAGTGAAGCAATAAAGTTGCAAACAGCAATCAACAATCACCTGCAAGAGGCTAGGCGTGGTTAAACATACCAGCGCAGAGCACTGGAAACATTAATATTTTCATTTAAACCAGGGGCAGCTTCTGCATTCAAAAAAAGCTGCCATTTTATTTCTTTAAGTTCTAAATAAGCATCATGATCACCAAAGAAATTGTCCACTTGTTTCAACACACAAAAAAACAGAATTTGGAGAAGGCAGGGCATTCCAAACACTGAAAGGTCATACTGGGCATGCTCACACACTTAAACAAACGAAGCAAATGTCGGGCAGGAAGATACTGAAAGGTCATACTGGGCTTGCTCACACACAGGCTAAATACGGATATGATGATAAGGGATCTATGGACAAATGTGTATAGTCATCTCTACTTCCAGAAACACATTCACAAAGTGGTCTGAAAATCCTGCTATGTGTACACACAAACTGCCAAGGTCTGTGCAGGTAGGTCAAAATAGGTTGCCACTACTCAGCAGTCATCAGACCTATCAGAGACTACCACAACATACTTGCGAGGAATCTGACTAGGCACGTTCAGCAACTGGAAAGACCAATGAAGAACCTTAACAAGAGGATTAGTGGCCTTAAATAATTGCCCCATGCAACAAGAATGAATGCAACCCAAGCTGTACTCAGTTGCATACTGTCTACGCAGGAGATCTCTGCCCAACATTAAGGTCCATGTCATGGTTACACTCAGATCTGTTCTGAGTTACAGCTCAATGGCACTAAATGTACAGAGCCAACTGATATTGGCAACATCCTGGCAGATACGATCAGTGTTAACTTTCCCCCCCTCTCACCCATGAAAGAGCACATGTCTATAATGGAAGACGGCAAAGTTGCTGTCATCATGGCTGCACAGGTAAAAAACACTCTCCAAAGCCAGTATCACAGCAGCCAGGGACTAGATAACTCCCCAGGCTGTGTAGTATCTACTTCCCTGAAGTAAACATTAACATGGAAGTTCTGTGGCTACTGAAGTTTCCAGAGGACTGCAAACTAGGAGCCATAATTGTAAACACTAAAGTTGTGGACATCCTACAAAAGCGCCTCACTGAGACAGATGGCTGTTGTCCAAGCCATGGGCTGTAGCTCAATGTCAAAAGATGCATTATCATCACCTTTGTTAAAATCTCTGTAGCCAAGAACTATAACATAGGTGGTAGTATACCTCATACTTTAAGTGTGACAAGAGACCCTGGGTCATGGGTGGACAGTGGATACAACTGTGATAAGCATATTCCCACAGTAGTCAGGAAACCCTCTTATATGGCACACCTTATCACAAAATGTGTCTCATGCAGAATAAAAGAGGACATTGTTCCCCTCTACTCACCACTCACTAGAACTATAAAAGAGTACAACGCCACTGTTGCTATGTACCTCACAAGACAACTACAACAACTGGAAAGCCAGCAGCAATACCTCACAAAGAGCATTAGTGGCCTAAAATACATGCCATATACAGACCATCGCAAAATGCTCCATCCATACTCCCTTGCATATCGCCTACTCAGAGGTATTCACTACGTAACATCCAAAGCTATGTCAAACATGCAGCTGTTGGATATGATCCACGTAAAACACTCACAATCACCCTGACCTTTGGACCCAAGACCATGAGTGAAATACAAAAGGAAGTGGTGTAGCCATTTACCTTATGGATATCCACACCTCCAGGTTACTGCCACAGCATGAGGCCTTGGAGACCATGCAAGTGCAACTAACATTGGGCAAAGCTGCCCATCAGATTGTAGCCTGCTACAGATCATGTACCTTGTCTCAGGAACCTCACTCAGTATTCTGGAGAACAATGGCAAATATAAAGGTTCTATCAAACACCATTATATGAGGAGATTACAACTACCCAAACATTGAGTGGGTGAATTACTCCTATACAACGTCCTTTGCCCAATGTGTCCTAGAGTTAAGAAACTCTAACACCCTGGAACAGCTGGTCAGCACGCCCACTAGAGGTGACAACATACTGGACATGATCATCACCAACATGGGGTACCAGTGTTCCACAACAGAGATAGACCCCTCGCTGGTAATATCAGATCATTAAGTAATCACACTGGACATCCACATCCCGCCTCCGCACCCAGTCAATGAAACCACTGTGAAGACATTTTCAAAAGCAAACTGCACACTTCCCAAGACCAAAGTGGAAAGTTCCAAAGCCCTCTTGCTATAGGATAATGGTATACAATCTGCCAAATCATTTACAAGTGCATCTTATGAGCATCTATAGGGATGCATGGATAGAGACATCACAAATAAAACCAAGATGCACTCCTCCAAAAATAAGAAAACAATCTGGTGGTCGTTGCCCATAAATAAGCTAGACAACAGAAGGAGGAAACTAACACCTGATAGAGCCAACTTCACTAAAGGAAAGGCATCACTGATCATTATTAGGATGAAACAATGATCGCTCATAAAATAATCCAAGCACAGTTTCTAAAGACAAATTGCCAAGGAATGTAAGAATAACAACCACAAAGCCTTCAGTAGCTATATCAGACATGTAGGTGTCAACTTCCAAATATGCTGTCAGCTACTGAAAAAAGTAATGACATACACCAAACCAACTTTCATTGCCCACACCCAGGGGGACAAGTGCAGTGTAACCCCCCCCCCCCAATCACCCCCAAAAGGGCCTGTGTCCATCACAGAAGGATGCAGAGACACAGACGTCATAGACATGCAGGTAAAGACAACCCTCACCAAAGCTAAGAACATAGCATCAGTGTGACTGTAAGTTTTCCCAGGCTGTGTCTTACACTAGGCCCACAAGGAACTACACCCTCACCTACATTCACTGTCCAGACTCAAGCGTATCACAGGCTATGTACCCAAAGAATGGCATACACTAACAGTCATCCAGCTCCACAAAGGGTGTGCCAAAACAGAACCTAGAAACCATTGCCCAACATGTGTACACAGTCTGGTCTACAGAGCTATTGAGAAAATCGTTACGGAACCCATACACTGAGACACTGCAGATCTCCAGACACTGGACTCTAAACAACTTCACCTTGTTAAAGGCAGAGCCTGGCTCCCAAACCTAGTTGACTTATTTAAAACAGTTACCATGAACATAGATGGAGGAGAAAGTAGTCCACACAGCCCATCTGGACCTCACTAAGGGCTTACCACACCATTCCCCACTCCATCATCATGGACAAGTGTACCAGCTTGAACATGAACAGCTATGTCACAGGATGGGTGGCCAAGTGGCTCACAGATCAAACACACATGTTCATAGTTGCGGGTGCCATATCCAACTCTAAGCCAGTCACAAATGGCATCACACAGGTCTTGGTCCTGGGACCCCACCTGTTCAGTTGATAATGCTTAGAGGTACAGGCAAGCACAACAGGTGTAAGGCTGAACAGATTTGCAGATGACTGGAAACTGTGGTCCATAATTGACTGTACAGCTGACACAGACATCCTCCAGAAGTGTCTTACAGAGACGGATATCTGGTTTCAAAACAATGCCCTCAAGCTGAATGGCAAAGAATGCATAGTCATCCCCTTTGGGTAATACAAAGTGCACACAAATTACCACATAGGTGGTAATCCAGCATGTACTGAGAAAGTAATTATGGCCCTGGGGACACAGGTAGATAGTAAACTCACCTTTGATGATCACATGGCCAACGTGTTTAGACATTCCTTCAATGTAGGCCATCTAATGTCACCTAATGTAGCACACTTCGTATAGTCTGATGATGTCACCATCCTAAAAATATACCTGTGGAAAAGAATACACCCAGTAATCTGTATAGCACGTCGTGTTAATGTGTACTCCTCTAGTATCATGAAGTAGTTAGGTAGGGGTTTGAATCCTGCACCTGGCAAGTGTGTTCCCCTTGGGAAAGAACAACCTTTTAGGAGAGTAGTGAAATGTGGATCCGAATGCACTATATATATATATATATATATATATATATATATATATATATACGTGTGTGTATGTGTGTGTGTGTGTGTGTGTACATATAAATACATTTTTCCTACTGTTGAATGTGCTGCATAATATGTTTGAGAAAACAGCACACATATCTACAGCTCAGATGGCTTAGTGTTAAATTGCAGTGGCTATGGTGTGCAGGGTCCTGGGTTTGAGACTGGCAAGAGCTGATTATTTTGTTGCTGGGCAGAACAAGGGCTGTTGGATATAGAGTGATTAAGGCACGTTTAAACAGTTGTAAGTGGGTTTGACCGATGGTAAGCAATGCTAGCTGCCGGTTAAATATGCTTACAGACAGTTACCAGAAAAGTGCTTAATCTGTGTAGTCATTGCTTAGCGCCATGCAAACAGGATTAATCCCGCTTACTACTGCTTAAAAGAGCTTACTCCCACTTGTCCCCACACTAATTTTTTTAATAGAAAAGAAAAAAAGGGGTGACAGGAAAGTGATGAAAAAGGGGGCACAAAGAGGGAAAGACAATAGGGAAAGTAGCTAGGGATGTGTAGGATGGTGTAGGGAAGATCCATAGCTGTCCATTTTTTCTGCAGCAACAGCTGTGCATATATACTGAATTTGGAGATATATTTGGCCACTCAAACCCCCGAGAGAGGGCTGAGGACAACAGTAATGTGTTTTGAAGCCAATTAGACCAGATTACATGTGTCCAGTGGACACGTGTGCAAAATGGACAGTTATGTATGGGGCAAAATTTTTTTTTGGGAACAGATTGACCTTTTTTTAAGGTGAGAGTGGGATGTTGGGAAGGATAGTAGGTATATTTGGGGAAGTAGGTTGGGTTGGAAGACAGACAAGACAGCATACATGGGTGGTATATAACACATGCGGGGGGTAAACACCTTGGACAGGGAGGGGTGTTTGAAAATCAGAAGGCCATGAGCCCCTAAACAGAAACAGTGGGACTGAGGTCCCTGCTCATGGGCAGTCACCACTGCACCTTCATGGCCCTGGTGGTGCCTGTGACTGAGCAGGAGGGGCAGGCTGACCCTCTAATTGCACCACACAGCCTTCAAGCTGGCATAGCAGATCTCCAAACTCCCTTTGGAGCTCACTATGCACCAATCCCCAAACCTGAATTTGGGTGACAGGATCCTGTCTGCACCTGCTCCCAGGGGTGGGATGAACCCCATCCCCTGAGGCAGTTCCACTAGAAGGTGGTGCAGGACCAGCGGATGAGGAGTTCCCTTTGAGTTTCCCAGACATGCTGTGGCCCAGTGCCATGGCCAGATGAGGTGGCAGAGGTGGGTCCGCTGAGAATGGCCTTCCCAAACGTGCTATGGTGTTGCAGTTTTAGAACATATGTGGGTTAGTAATTGTCAACACAATCCAGGATTAGTTATAACAGCATGCATACATATTCCCATTAACCCAAAACACCAGATTTGAAACAGTTGCATAGCAAACAGAACACATGCAGATATGAAACCACAGTGGCCATTACAACAGCAGGCAGGTTACATTGATAGCAACAGGCCACCAATAATAGTGTTTCAACATGGAGCATTGATAGAAACACATTGCAATATTTGTTGAACATTAGGACATATGTCCCAACAGTAGGTTTGGTGTAAAGATACCCATTGATTTGTGTGTTTAGATTATTGTTGCAGATATGGTGGGGGGAGAGAGAGATGTCAATCAACAACTTATATATCCTTGCAGTATGAGGTCCTCTGACCTTTTTTCCTGTTTATGTCTTCCAGGTACAATGTCACAGGAACACCTCCCTGCTTTCACAGCACAAGAAAATGATATAATAATCCATTTTGTGGTATTCCATCATGCCATCCTATTTGGGTGCAGGGCTCATGATCTGCAGGAGAGGACCACTCTGTGGAATGAGCTCATCCACAGGGTGAATGATGTTGGCCTGCATAACCGCAGTTATGAGCAGGTGCGGAACAGGATCACCAACTTGATCCGCCATTCCCATCAGAGTGCTGCTGCCATTAGGAGGGACCAGCTAGCCACAGATGGGGGTCAAGCCATCCAGCCCCCACATGCTGAGGAGCTCCTCACCACCCTTTAGCACATGCACGCCAGCCAAGCCAGCAACTTGCAGATAGCATTGTGGAGGTGGGTGCCACTCACCCAATGGACGAGGAGCACCCAGGTAAGGCCCTGGGGCACATTAGTAGACCACTGTTGCTTATCCAGCTTCATCTGTAAAGTATCTACATGCATATGTCAGGTAAGATAGTCTGTTCCTGCAGTGTAGTAATGAACAGATGTGCATAATCTCTAGTATTGTGGGTTTGTACTGTCGATGTACTGAAATGCTGCTCCCACTCTGTACCAATGCCAAAGGTGTGGCTACTGACATTATGTCTCTCACATAACTGTCTAGGTCCCTCTGGTATACAAGTAGGGCAGCAGCCTGTAGCTGGTGAATATGGAGTTGTTTTGTTCAGGTTTGCCAATACACCGGCCATGTTATGGCCATGGTATTTGCCATGCACACAGTTAACATACCTACCCATAATACATGCTGTACATGTTCACTTATTACTGCTGTTAACTGCACTGCATCACAGTGGTCACCATGGTGGCATATCTGAAGGGTATGTAAGAGTCCTGCAGTATACCTAAAAACCTGTCAGTGCAAGATGTGTGGACAGAGATGAACATAATGGGGGGACAAATGGCCTACAGTAGGGACATGTCTGAAACATTACCCTTGTACAGTGGCTACAACAGTGTACACACCACTATTACAATGGCAACTGTTCCTGATCTAAACAACCGCAAAACAGAACACCACATTCCACACCTTTTACAACCTGTAATGTGATGCTAACATGAGCAATGAATGTGTAATATGGAATCCTACGTTAGGACAACAAATATGGGGAATATATTACCTTAACAAACACTGGAAGCATATGTGTTCACACACATCAAATAACATGTTGTGGAAGCAGCTTGTGAGGTACTGACAGCATTCACTCTTCTTGAGTACACACCTTCCATCTAGTACAGGGCCTCAATGTCACACCAAGTGATGGTCTGCTATCCAAGAAGTATGTCCATGACATCTGCCCACTCACCTGCAACAAAGGCAGCCATGGCTTGCACACATCTTACAAACCATGGAATGGATCCCATATCCGAAAGGTAGCACTCAGGAGTGGGAGAAGTATCCTTATCTCACCATTGCATATACCATGGCAAACAGTGCAGACAGTCATGTATGCATGTATGAAGTATGGGACAACATTAATGAAGAAAATAAACAGATGCTCATCCAAGACAGATGACAACACATGTTGCAAACTGGTCACAGAGGCTGCCCAGAAACATGCAGCAACACTGAAGGACATACGGGAATGTCTAGCAAGTACTGCCTGTGCAGTACCTGTGTTGACAATTGCCTGGAATCTGCATACATGTGGCCTATGGGTTAGGGAAATCAGATGGAAGAATTGTTCCACAGGAAACCTCATCCATGGCTCTCTACAGGTAGCATATGCATAAATAACATCAGGTATCCCAAAGGCATGTGTTGCAATGTGTAATGGAGTACTGAGACCAAGGCTGAAACCTACAGACAGTATTAATAAAGATACATGTGGTGCACAAGCAACACCTCACGCCACCTCGGGCCCACCATCTCCATTTTTACCTTGCTTGTGCCAGTGTACACCTTTAGGTTTGCTGTTCATTAGCAAGAACTAGGCCAGTAAACATGGCATTCTGAATTTGGAACACTGCCAAATAACACTCATGTGCGGCCCATAGTTGTCAAGTATCTGCAATAAGGCCGAGGATGGGGAGGGGTGTCATCCAGAAACACAACAGTGAACTAAAGCATACATCCAAAGCTCCCTAGGAATGGCTGTATCTGAACACAGTCAAGGTCATGAATTGTGCCAGATATGACCCTGACTCCACAGCAATAGTGAAGGCACTGTGTGACCTCCAAGGGCTGTGCACATGAGCTGACCTTGCAATCTGGCAGAGTTTGGGGACATTTGTAGAGGGAATGACCAACTAATGACAAGTGAGGATGGGCCATGCTAGTATACCCCTTCCTGGAATAGTGACTGCTGTAGTTCACTTAACAGGTGCTGCAACAAACCATTGTGTTCAGGGTGTGCACAGTTATGCAACCCACATATTGTATGCATCTCATTCAGCCTCTGCACAACTAACACATTTGTTTGATACTGCATGCGATTGCACAGGTCATATGTCACATATCAGGTGTGTGTAATGTTAACATATGCAGTATTGTGGCACCATTGAATATCATGGAAGAGGCTGGCATGTCAACAAGGGTGTGTACACTCCTCATATCCACATTAAAGCTTTGAAGGTTCTCAGTGTGATTGGATTTTATTGCTCATACATGCTCTGCTGATGATGAGATCTGCAAATCAGAGGTCAGGCATTAACTATTGACATCAGTCCTCATATCATCCCAGGTATGTGTCAGACAAACATATAGGGGCTTTGAGCAACAGAGCAAACATAACTGCCACACATATACACATTCAGCAATGGTGTGTACACTCATGAGGTATGATGCACAGTACATGCCAGGGTGCTGTACAGGTGCACAGCAATACTGTGCACATGGGTACAGTGTGTTCCAGGGGAAGGGGCATCACCTACTAACACAACTCATGCATCACAGAGCTGTATAAAGCTGGTAACAAGGAGTGAGTATAGCTGCAGTGCATGCTGTTGAGTGCCATATGTCATGCATGTTGACTGTTGGGTAATGAGAGGTCTGTGTAATATCTTTGTGCCACCTCAACTGTAAGTGTGTGTGTGTGTGTGTGTGTGTGTGTGTGTGTGTGTGTGAGTGTGTGTAGAGGTAAGCAATAATGTACAGGTCTTAAATCACATTTTTTGTTTTCCCCTCACAGGTGGTGAGGTGGGTCAGGGTCCCTCCTGCAGGCAAACTGATGCTAGTGTCCATACAGACTCTGACAACGATGATAGGTATGGTGAGGCACAGGCAGGGTTGTCAGGGGCTGAAGCTGTGCCATCGGTTGACATCCCACTTTTATCCACCCCTTCCCCACACACAGTCACAATGCCCATACATACCCGATCACCAGGGGCCATAGATGAGGGACAGTTGGTGGATGGTGGCATGGGACAGGACAGTGTGGGGGCTATGGCAAGTGTGTCTGTACACAGCAGCCATAGCTGGATGACTGGCGAGGTACCACAAGGCCAGAGGTACAGGGGTGCTCATAGGAGGGCTGCTGGCCATCATACCCCTGGCAGAAATGCCACAGCAGGTGACACCAGACACGTGTTTTGGGCTGTCATGGAGGCACAGGCAAGTATGGAATGTTATACCAGACAGAGTCTGAGGCTCCAGAGGGCTACTCATTCTGCTGTACTTGACAACATCTGTGATCTTGCAGGTGCCCACCATTATTTTGCAGAGGTCCTGGATAGATGGTTGGGTGAGATGGTGGGAATCCTCGACCATGTGGTGTCTGTGTTGGAGCATGTGGTGGGAACAGGATGTTATCCAAGTGGATGTAGATCAGCAACACCAACAGGTGGAGGTCTACGTGGACATGCAACTACTCACAGCTGCTCCTGTAGTGGCAGCACCAGCATTGCAGGGGGCTGCTGACCACACCACAATGCAGCAGGCCATGTGCACGTGGTCCTGGCCAGTCCCAACAGGGATGCGGATCTAGCAGACAATTGTCATTATCGGGGGAGAGTACCATATCTGGGCTTTTACCTGGTAGTGCCCATGGAACCCCTGGCAGGCACAGTTTCTGTGTCAGTGGCCAGAGATGGTGAACTGTACACCCTGCCATGTACGGTCTGCAGCTGTCCAACAAACTCCCGTATAAGGCAACCACATGGCAGAATTGTGTGCATACATACACACACACACACATCACCAACACAGCTAGGGCACCTCCATACCTACACTCACCACATCTGCACAGCCCAATTGTTAAAGAACCCCCTAACACACACACATGATGTCAACCAAACTGCTCAGCCTAGGCCTTTGGCAAACCCACCACACACCCTGTGCATATGATGATACCTGTGCCACATCCCTGTCATCCATACTGTCAGTGCAGGGACATGCTAATATGGTTTTGATGCACAAGGTGAATGTATTAAGGTTTAGCAATGTAATGCTATTTAACATGTTTTCAGCTGGAATGTTTAATGCTTACATGTCAGGGTGTGTAGCTATCCAGCCATGATGCATTATAGCTGTTATTAAAACTGACTGATTGTTAAAATGTTACCTTTTGCCAGCTCATTCTCAGGCAAGTGATCTCCTGGGACATATAATTTCAGCAAACTGAAGTAGATCCCTTCACATACACACACACTTTGCAACACTAAGAGTAGAACCCCTACCTAGGTACTTATTGCAACTAATTTGTTTGGCCTTAATTGCACACACCACAAAGCTTTTAGGATGAGGTGTGCCCCGAGTTTTCTGTTAAGTGAAGAACATCACCAGGCCTTGTACAGTATGGTAATGGGGGAATGTACTGATAACAGTACATAGTATGACATGCTGTCATATACACATTGACAAACACATACAGTCATAGACACATTTGACAGACCTGGGTTCAGCAGTCCTAACTACCTTGCCAGTGAGTCCATACTTTTAGGGAGTTTTTGCACACAGCACATGCATCACTGGGCTGGATAGTGTAATCAGTTAACTGTATGGTTGATGGTGACATAGGTCCTCATACAGCGGACCTTGGGACATGTACTGGGGGCACCATGGTGTAAAGACAGTATACCCAGCAACCACACCCCACATTGGAAATTGTACTCACTGAAATCCATGATAATGCTCTCACATACCCACAATCACACATTGACCAGGACTGCAATACAAACCCTTGTCTATCTAATTAGTGCTACTACAGGGATATGCATTTATTGCACATGCCACAGAGATAGCAGGGTGAGGGTTTATCATGGCTCTTCTGATGTCAGCAACATCACCATCCCTTATAATGTATGGCAAGGTTTATTGCATTTGGAGAATGTGGCCTCAGAATGCTGTCTCATACAAATATGCACAGTCATATACAATTGCACACACACACACACACACACACACACACACACACACACACACACACACACACACACACACACACATACCCACATTTGCCAGGACTCAGAGGGTAACCCTCACCTATCTACCCATTTGTAGAACAGTGAAATGCTGGTACTGCAAGCTCCAGGTAGCCCATAGGGTGAAGAGTGTGACAAGGTCCATGTAATGTGAATTACAACAGCAGCCATTTCTAAGTATAGCAATGAGGGGTGTAGTGGATGAGAAGGCCCTCAGAGGATTTTCAACTACAAGTTTACAAACAGACACTGTTATACTCAATAATGCACACACACATTTCTCAGTACTGAGGTCCATAGGTGTAGGTGTTGCTAGGTGTGTACCAGCCTAATGTCCATGGAGAGGTGACAAAAGTAGGGCATGTGAGTACACTGTTAGCATGCCACCTGACATTTGTCAGCAGGCCATCTATCAACCGATGCCACATGAGTGATCCACAGACAGTTAAAGTCAACATCCACTCCTCTGGTTTTCTCTTGAAGAGGGCCAGTGAGGTGCTCCAATTGACATGTATGCAACATATATTGCATAACATGGCCAATGTCTGGGTTAGGGATCTGTACCCAAACATGTTCTGTCGACTGTGGTAGTCTGTTTGAGGTATCCATGGCATGTGGTGCATACAGAGTGGGGTTTCCTAGCTGTGGCATTCATAAGACAGCTGGGCAAACATAAAAGTTTCAGTCAATCAGAGATTGCCTGTAAGCAGCCAAGATGAAGACCTGACATCTGCACATCTGTACAGAGAACAGACAGAAAGTAGCTAGCCAACAGGTTATGCATTAGGATGAATATTCTGACAGACATCTGAAACTGATAGGTATGCCATTACTACATGACAGCAGTCCTCAATGACATGTCCTAACACATAGTAGTCTACAGTTAATACCAACATATCAGATCAATATCCAGTATGAGATGCATAAAAACATACAGGTCACACACCAAGAGCATGATAGTCAGTACAAAGAGTCCAGCTTTGCATGCAGGGGTCTATGGTTCCAGTACTAAAATCTGCAATCTGCTCTTACTTGGAAAAGCACTATTAAAAGTGGTAATGTAATGCTACAATACATGCATGTATGACTGCATATAACCTGGGATACTACCCAAGTATGAAACAAATACAAAGAGAAAAGATTGTGGCACTACCCATGTATACTCAGGTGTTCCATACAGTATACTCACACCCCTTGCTACTTTAATGACAGTGCATAGAAGCATGGTATGTACATGGAATTAAATACACTAATTAAATATCATTACCCTGCTATTTTATCAGATGTGAATGTGATCAGTGGTTACCAGGGCTGAGCTAATGTAAATGCTAAGAAAATTTGCGCACTGGTAAGCGAAGCCTACACAGTGTAAGCACCTATTCGTTTAACCGTATGTTAGCAGTGCTTACCATCACACAAACCCGCTTAAAGCTGCTGAAGACTGTCTTAACCACTCTGTATCCAACAGTCCTTGTTCTGCCTAGCAACAAAATAAACAGCCCTTGCAGGTCTTGAACACAGGACCCTGTACACTAAAGTCACATCTGTTAACCACCAACCCATCTAAGCTGTGAAAATGTCTGTTTTTCAAATATATCATTCAGTACACATACTGAATAGTAGTGAACAACTGGTCTGACTACTACAATTGTTTAGTACTTGTAAGTGAAAAAGGTGTTGAATCAGTTGTTGTGTCTTTCAGCTTTTCCCGGTTAGGGGTCGCCACAGCGGAACTCCGGTCCGCTAATGATTGGCAGTGGATTTTTACGTGCGAGTTGCCAGCTCTGATGCACAACCTTCAACTAAGGTACGCCCATTCACGCATGTCTCCACACAGAAGACGCTCTAGCTGAGAATCGAACAGGACAACGTCTTACTGTGAGGCGACAAAGCTACCACAGCACCATCACCGCAGTTGAATCAGAATTGTTCTTAATCCCACCATATTAATCTTATATGTGTATATTTACATATAAGAACATGAATCAGTAATGTTCTTATATGTAAATATACACATATCAGATTAATATGGTGGGATACATCTGAGAAGGTATACACAGCACTCATGTTTACACATAAAAGGATATATATATATATATATATATATATATATATATATATATATATGTTTATACATATGATATATATATATATATATGTATGTATATACATATTCATCCACACACACACATATATATATATATTTGTATACATTTCTATATTTCTCTCTCTCTCTATACGTATATATGAATATATGTATGTATTTATATATATATATATATATATATATATATATATATATATATATATATATATATAAAACATAGGCCCATGACATATAGTGGAGTCATACCTCAGCACCTTAACTCTCAACCTGTTAGTGCAAGGGAACGTAATGTATGTATTGCAGTTATAAATGTACAATGTTGCTACAGTGACAGCGGTTGTGTCAACCTACCTGCTGTAACGGAAAGCTCTTCTGAAACTGACGTACTCCATCAGTTACTGACAGACACCATAAAATCATTGTAGTGAAGTACCACACAAATCACAGCAATGATCCTATGGAACACAGAAGCAATATGAGCAATAAACATGGACAGTCTGAAACAATATGGTCAGTCAGGTGGTATAAACAGAACGCTTTAGTGCAAGAAATGTGGAAGAAGCCTGACAAAGGGGATGTTTAGGGCCATGAAAATGGGGATATATCACAAAAACTGGACTAGATATGCTCACACAGTTGATGTATTCACTCCCTCCTGTCTGTCCTAACACATATTAACTGGAGGAGTAGAGATTCCCAAGCCACATACTTCACACTAGTTAGTGACATACATCTTTACACCAGGCCACTGCTTTGTCAGAAGTACACAACACTTATGGTGGCCAGGCAACAGTACATCTGACAAATATCTGGACATAACATCACACTAGGGTAAATACACTGTGCTGCTAGGCATGTCACCAAGCACTGTGCTACACTACAGACAGACTGCCACAACACTAACCAATTTACCTATAGGGGAATGCACATGTAATTGCAAATATAGCAGGCACTACAGGTGTGTAACATGGGTAAAAGACACCAGTGTGAAAGTGCATACCCACAACCGATCTCAACACAGTCACATAATGGTAAGCCTAAGTAATAGTACAGTTGATGCCCTGTGTGAACAAAAGTCATCATGTTTACCACTCACACAGTAGCCCTACATATACTGGCCCAATACACAGTGTAGTTTGACACCTGACTGTGGTATGGGACATGTCTCAGTCTGGCCCTACAAACATATAGGCTGATAGGGTATCAGGAACTGGAGCAGCATGCACTGTCAGATAAAACAGGACCAAGAACACTGACATCTACCCCAGTCTGTACACAGGCCAAATAACATGATCACAATACACTGCTCCATAATACGGACACTCTGTCAACAATCACCATAAGTACACAGACCTCACTACTGTACAGACTACCACAGAATATCCAGGTTTTGTCCACAACTATTAGGTCTCCTTTACATTACATGTTTGGCAGTCTGATATATCACTGGCTTGATATCAGGAATTATTTAATTAAATAATGGTATACTGTATATATATCCACCTGTCACTGCATGACATATGAACAAAGGGTGACATACTTGGGGGACAGAGGCACAAACACAGGGCCAATATTGGCATATTTCAGTTATAAACTGAGAACATTGCTGGTGTAACATAGTTTGTTGTGACATATCTCTTCTGAGGGATATGAAGTCAGTAACACACATGGATGTTACAATTTCCTGAGTACAATAATCAGAATATGCTACTGCATTTATGAAGACAGAAAATGTGTGAGTAACAAACCAAATCTCAGGTTCCAAACTCTGGCCAGTCTGCAGATAGCCCTACAAGTGAGAGTTTTCTCAACCACATAACACTGTCATGCCAGACTTTAAATCATGCATAACAGCCATATGCACACAAACCCTGTTAAATCAACATTACTTCAAATGTAGAACAGCAATACTTACATTCTGTCCCCATGTCTGGAACATCCCCTCCATTTTGTTGGCCTGTCTCCACAGTGTTTGTTGCAAGAGGTATTTCCAACTACCCTCTGTGATGCTGTTTGTTACACACCCATATGAAGTCCTGCTCACAGTGAGGGATAAGGACCAACACCCACTTGCACTGCTTACTTATAGGGGTGTGTTTCCATGCAGTTGGCTATAGGAATGATACCACAGGTGTTCCACATGCAATTAGCAAGTGGAGGACTCCAATTCGTGCACAGGCCATCAGCTGATCATGAGCATTACCTATCAAAGTCAAGGTGCTGCCTACGCAAAACAGATGCATTTTTCCACATCTACCAGAGAGGGGGTGAGAGAGAGCCAGAGGGAAAGAAAGACAGGAAGAGAGAAAGAGCCAAGCGTGTTTGTGTATGATGTGTGGGTAGAGAGAGGTTTCTGGGTATTATAATGGTTGCCTATATATAAATGTATGTCTGTGTATTGTCTACAACAAACTCTACGGTGTTTGACAACTGTTGGCCTTGTAATGTGACATTGGGACATATGAGTCCTCAATATGAAAATGTAGCAAAACCCACCCTGTAATGGATCCTGTTATTTACACAATCACACCCACACCCACCCAGGATACTGATGACACACACACTTGCCAGTATGGAGTTTCAAACCTCTACCTAGCTGTATATTGGTACTACAGTGTTATGCAGTTATCGCAAGCGCCACGGCAGTTATATGTTGGAGAGCTGTCCAATGGCATCTTTGAAGGTGAGTGACATCAGCTGCAGTGCTCAAAGGAGGGGTGAGGGAAGTGCAGTAAGTGTGAATGACCCCAAAAACAGGTGTCAATAAAGACTCACACACTTGCCAGGACCAGGATTAGAACTCCTACCTAACTCGTTTGCTACACTATGGTATTACGCAGCTATCACAAGTGCCACAGTAGTTATATGTTGGAGAGCTGTCCAAAGGCATCTTTGAAGGTGAGTGACATCAGCTGCAGTGCTCAAAGGAGGGGTGAGGGAAGTGCAGTAAGTGTGAATGACCACAAAAGCAGTTGTCAACAAAGACTCACACATTCTCACACATTTGCCAGGACCAGGATTAGAATTCCTACCTAACTAGTTTGCTACACTATGGTATTACGCAGTTATCACAAGCACCATGGCAGTGATATGTTGGAGAGCTCTCCAAAGGCATCGTTGAATGTGAGTGACATCAGCTGCAGTGAACAAAGGAGGGGTGAGGGAAGTGCAGTAAGTGTGAATGACCACAAATGCATGTCTCAACAAAGACTCACACACTCTCACACACAAACACACACATTTTCACAGTTGCCAGGACCAGGATTAGAACTCCTACCTAACTAGTTTGCTACACTATGGTATTACACAGTTATCGCAAGTGCTACAGAGATTATAGGACTGAGACTTGGCCAAAGGGTTATTTCAAGGTGACTGACATCAGCAGGAGTGGTAACATGGGAAATGGAAAGTGCAGTGTGTGTGAGTGGGTCATCGATCATTCCTCTGGAAACACACACACAGACACGCACACACACTCAGTCACATACAACTTTACATTTGACAGGACTGAGTATACAAATGCTATATGAATACTGTTTTTTACTGTTGTGTTACACAGTTATCACAAGCACCACAGACACTGTAAGGCTGAGGGCTACCACAAGGAGTGTCTACAGTGATTGACATCTCACATCATGCAGTATTGGCCAATTGGATGTCTGGTGAGTGGAACAGATCTTATAATGGAATTTTATCTGTCACTGTCTGTCTCTCTCTTCCCCACATCTGTGTGTGTGTATGTTTGACATATTATAGTGTGTTGGCCTTGGATATGTGTGAATATTCCTATCCAATGTGTGTGTGAAGCATAAATGGTGTACCAATTGATGTGTGTGCACAGACATCTGCAAATGACAGATATGTATATTCCATGTGTGTTGTCAGACATGGGCTTCATTTCTCTAAGGGTAGGAGCATGCCCAGTATGACCTTCTGTATTGAGTGTGTGAATCCATTCCAGGTAGGGTTCTACACCAGTCCAGTGTTTGGTGTTCTCAACCTACAGATAGCAACTTGTTTCTGCAGGATATCTGTAGATAGGTTGACAATATGGAGTTACAATGGGCGACAGATAGGGGGATACTGTAACTATTGCTGTCTGTGCTGCTTGTGTTACATGGTTGGTGTAAGCAGAGATATTCAGACATATGTACTGTTTTACACTGTGATGTATTATGTCATTGACTACTGACAGATGTAAATTATTTGCTGATAGGTGTTTACTGGGAAATACAAGATGAATGAAGCTTAGTCCAGTATTGTGGTCCGCAGCTTACACATTCTTGCACACTCCTGCCATTCTGGAGGGGTAGCTGCAGACACTTGCTGATGGGTCTGTGTAAATAGTCCAGCACCTTGGTAGTATGGTGGCTGAGGATCCCCTTGTTATACATATATCAACTTAACAGAATGGCCATATCCTGCTGTGGCCTTACCCCTCAGCTGTACAGATTCACCCAGGTTACCCAGAGGCGGGGCTCATATATCTGGTCAGTTCCCCTTCACATTGTGGTTTACGAGCAGGTTTGTAGCCACCCATTACTGGGTTTGCAGGCAGGGGTAGTATGCGCACACATCAGAGTTTCAGACTTCGCACACTCCATGACGTCCATGCATCCCCCCAATCTGTTATTCTATCCTCGTGCTAACATTATGCAAGCAGTATCTGGGAAGTATCCCTATAGTTGGCCCTTCATCCTAGCAGTATTTATGGATTGGCCCCCAGTTCGTGCAGTAGGACATGGGGGCATGCTACTGGGATTTGTTAATATGGCCTTGCATTTGTCCACTAAATCCACCAAGAAAAGCACTGAAGAAGCTAAGAAAGTTCTTTTTAGCGTAGTTAAAATTTAATGTTCGCTATTCATCCCAAAGACTACATCAGAAAATTGATGTAGTCTTTGGGGCGAATAGCGAACATTAAATTTTAGCCACACTAAAAAAAGAAAAGAAATTTATTAGCTTCTCCAGTGCTTTTCTTGGTGGATTATGTGTTTTTTGTACTGTGGACACCTGGGGCCTGCTTGTGTGCTGCTTTTCTCCTTTTCTTGGCCTTGCATTTGTGTTCTGTTGACTGTGTTAGTTTGTTATTTGGGATCCCATGAGATACCATACATTGGCACTATGGCTGAGGCACAGGCCTTTGACAGAGGACTGTAGGCAATTTGGTAGTAATGCAGGCCATCTGTAGCAGGCCAGTGCATTCTGTCACTCCTACATTCCCAGGCTGTGAGCCAGTGGATTCCCCTGGGGTGACAGGGTAAGTGTCTGAGGTGTTAATGGCAATAGTTCCTGTACATATTGGCCTGTTGGTCTGGATGTATGCGGGGGGTACTTACAGCTAGGGACACACCTGCATAAGACACCTCTTTGGCATGCTGCATTCTGTGGGTATTCCCATACAGAAGTGAGGTCATACTGTACTCATTCCCAACAGCAAGGATATGACCTTGACCTGTGATAAACCTGTGGCTGATGGTGGGGTGAGCTGAGTGAATGTGTGATATGGAAGCTAATTGCAGCTGACTCACAGATTTACCTGGGACATTCTCCTTATGCTGCCTTGTGCAGGGACATAAGTAGTCCCTCATTACTTCATAACTGTGCTTTTTGTGGTCTGCCAGTGATTGTCCAGACTACATATGTATTCCATACCACACAGACAACTAATGTGCTGCTAACCTGTATGTACAATTCCAAAGTTGTGTGCAGTTGGTTGTTAAATTTTATGCACTCTGTTTAGGGTACTTCCACCTGTGTACTGTGTGTATGTATGGGTCCACATTCATGGCATGTCCATGTTTCAGACAGTGACAGATATTGACATCTGGACAGTGAGTATGGATGACTGCTGATATGGGTATTGCTGAGAAGCATTGTGGTTGGCACTGCAGTTGTCAGAACATGGCTCTGTCATCCACAGCACTACCCATAGGCCACCAACACACAGACCTCCATGCCTACAAGCTGACCATTTCCACACAATATTGAACACATGACAACCTAACATATGGACCCCTGCATATTGTACAGATGCAACAATCTAGCCTGTAGATTGGGCCAGCTCAGGTAATCTGTGCTCCACTGTTATTACACCTCATACTTACATGTTACTGCATTTCTACATGGGATTGGGGGGGGGGCACACCTGATGACTTTAAACATTTGCTATGACTGTAGTGGTATTTCAAGTACTCTGTTGGCTTCCATTTCATTTTGTATTCTGACCTATCATGCAGACTGGAGGCATAACAGCAGTGTACAGATCTTAGGTTTTATTGACCTACATTTCAGTTTCAGACTTCTTACCCTTCAGAGCTGACATACAACTGCCAGACCTGTTGTCCTCTGTCTCTGTAGGTCTGGAGGGGGACTGTTAACCATTGCCATCAATTGGAGGCCTTAGACCAGCCTTTCTTTATGGTCATCTACACCTGTCCTACTGGCTGAGGCTGGTGGTGGGTATGTGAGCTGCACTGACAAGCATGTGTGTGTCCTATAGACACACATTTGGGCCACGACATGTACTGCAGTGGAATTTGTCAGCTTATCTAGTACTGCCTAGTATGCTGACAGCAGTATTTGTTATGGATTTCATGATGCCCATATAGGTGTCCACTATCTGCTGCCATGCCATTCAGCCACCCGATTCCCTTGCGTGCTTACAACCATACCATAGATACAACTATCAGAATATACTACTCCATTCAGCAACTGATAGGAAGACTGACTTAACTTGTGTCTGTGCCAGTATTGAGGATGGTGCTGGAGGGCTGACTATGTCGGATAAAAATAGTACACTCCCTATCCTTGGCAAAGCACAGGTAGTGTCATGTTTGGCATCCCTTTTACTGTATGTGCAAGTCAGAGAGAGGTGTCATTCCCTGGGTCCCTACAGTGTCAGTGTATGTGTTATGCATTGTCTCTTTGCCAAGGCCTGGGCATACTGGGCAGTCTCCTTCTGCCTACATGGGCAGGCTCAGGTAGTTCCTCCTCCAAGTCACTATGTGCCTGTGATGGCCTTGGCAATGGTAGGGGGCTGTGTTGCCTTGCCCCATGCTGTTCCTGCTGCAGCTGTTTCCACAGGATCATATTGTGTAGCATGGCACATAGTATGAACATTTGTGTACATGTAGCTGGAGAGTACTGCAAGGCTCCACAGGATATGTCTAGGCAGCGGAACCATGACTCGAGCATCCCAAACACACACCCTATTATGATTTTGGTTTGTGCATGTGCGTCATTAAGGAGTTCTTGTTTGGGTGTGTGTGCATTTCTGAGGGGTGTCATCAGTCATGGCTCCAGTGCGCAACCAGCATCCCCCACTAGGTGGCCATATGGGATGTCCCCATTGATAAATGACTGCTACAACTGTGTCATATGCCAGATGTGGGAGTTGTGATAGCTTTCAGGGCTCCCAGCACACACATTCAAGATAACGCCGTGGGCATCGCACACAACCTGGCAGGTGGAGGGGAAGCCCTTGCGGTTTATGTAGACCTTACCCCACTGTCCAGGTGGTTCTTTGATGTGTATGCGTGTGCAGTCTGTAGCACCCACTACCTCAGGGTATTCTGCTATTTGGTGGAAGAGACGCATATTGTTGGTCAAAGCCTCATGGGTGTTGAGGAAATATATGTCCTCACCGACATGTGCTGACATGGCTTGAAGGAAGCCCTCTGGGTGCTGATGCCTGTGAGATCCCCATGATATCCCCAGTTGGTCTTTGGAAAGTACCTGTGGCTATTATTCTTAAGCCTACACATACCTTGGCATCCACTGGGATGGGTTCCCCTCTGTTGGTTCTGTGTGTGAGGCATGGCTAACACAGCTCAACAATTTGCTGTAGGCGATCCCTGTCCTCCCTATAGCACTCCACTATTTCCAGCTCATGTAGCCCCTGGTAGGTTACCTGGGTCTGTACACTCTTCTCCTTCTCCTTACTGTGGGTTGGTCGTCAGCATTCACATCCTCACCACCCTCAGCCTCTTGCACATATTGATGTATGAGAGCGACTGCAGCCCCTAATATTTTGTTCATTTTGTCAGGTAAAATTTCCCTGTCTCTGTACATTGGTGGTGTAAAGTTTGTGGGAAAAACAAGACTGGAAGGTGTTTGCATAGTTTATAGTAGTGTGTTAGGCTATTCCATGTGTAATTGGCTGATTCTGATGCATTTCACCTGCCAGCTATGTTAGTCCTCCTTGATTGCCTTCCTACTGCTGTTTCCCCAAAAAACAGTCTCAAAGGTGTTTGCATAGTTTATAGTAGTGTGCTGGGCTGCTGCATGTGTATTTGGCTGATTCTGATACATTCCAGCTGCCAGCTATGCTAGTTCTCCTTGATTGCCTTCCTGCTGCTGTTTTCCCTTCCCATCAGCTTCCCGTTTAAGCCCAGAAGCGTGCCGCACATACCCAGTGCTCAGATATGAACAGAGCTGGTATTTCCTCTTTTTTTTTTTTTTTTTTTGTTTAAAACCCAGTGCATGGTGCACACACCCATTTAGGCTATGTACACAGTGTTCAGGAACATCTGACACAGACCCTTCCTTAGCTGTGCTTAGCTAAGGGCAAACACAAAACCACAGAGCTCCAATGAGCTTACAGCAAGCATGACACACCCCCTTATGAAGTCATTCAGCTCTTAGACTTGCACTGTTGTATTGCTGCACCTACACAGTTGGGTGCAAACTAACACTGAGAGGAAATCTGTGATTCAGTATCAGTCCCTTCATTTGCATAAAACAGAATGCTAATTCATAGGTACCACACTCACACTCAGCCTGCCCCCTTAGCAGCCACTATTCCCTGTTATTGTTGTCCTATGCATGTCATTGACTATCATGGCAAAATGCTGATTTGGGTTTAAAAGCTTATTTGCAACTTTTTTCTTATTTTCGGCCTGATCCCATTTGCGCATTGCTGCCCTACACTTAAACGGCCAAAATCGGCCAAAAATAAAAGTTATTTTTTATAATTTTGCAACTATTTATCATGCCGATAGCCATATATTTAGCCATTGGCATGCCTACTCCATTGAATAGATGCTTTCTTTGGTGCTGTCATGCCTCGGTTTTGTAATTTGCAGAAATGTATTCAGTTAGTAACCGAATACATTTCTGCAGGTTACACTATTCCTGCACAGATGCCTGCCTGCTTCCTGGATCGCTAATTCACCTCATTTGCATGGTTTAAACCTGAAAATGGGATCATTAGCATATAGTAGTGGTGTCCGTGCAGGAATAGTGTAGGAGCGCTCATGCATGTCCCGGGAGCTCATTCCTGGATTGCTCGTTGGCCATATTGCGTGCAGCAGATCTTGCACTATTCCTGCATACCGTGTAGAGCTTGCTGAATCCTGGGGAATAGTTGCAGTGATTTTGAAGCACTCTGTGATTGTTTTTTTTTTCTTTTTTTTTTAAGTGGCTCCCCAGGTTTGCATCTGAGCTCCTCTCCTCCATCCCCACCCCCTATTTCAGAAGAAGACGTCAAAGGATGTTTCTTTTTTGAGTAGGTAGTGCTAGCTGCTTGAGGCTAACATTTTAGACATGCAAAATGCCTCCTACATTTGTGGTTGCACTCAATTTGAGCCAGTTAACATCTGCTATACCTAAGTCCTGATACCAATTGTGATGAAAGGAGATACTGCCAGCACAGCTAGCTGGAATTTTGTAAATAATTATATGTCATTGGTGAATATCAAAATTATTTATAGAAGATGCTTGTGTTACAAATGTATTAGAACTGTATGTTGTGTATATTAAACTGCTCTGTACAGATGTTTGTGTTGAAAAGGCATTTGTAAGTGCTGTGTTTAGGATGTATCCACAGTGTGCCCTACTGGAAGAGACCAGAAATGTACATGTACTATTGTAACTCTTTAAATGTATATATTTTAAGAGTGGAAACTGTTATACAGGTGGTTAACCTCAGTCTACCAAACTTTAAAAAATATCTGAAATTAAATTACTTTATAGGCTAGGACATAAAAGATGGTAACTTTCAGTTCTCAGTGCAGCAAGAGATATAAAGTATATGCTAGAAAACTTTCTGCATTGTCTTTAGGGAGAACTAAGTACTAGTCTTGAAAGCATGAAGGAATACAATTATTTTATTACTTCCAGCATCTGCCAAAGATCTGAGCAAAGCCCTTCTCTATGTATTTTTATAGGTAGATGCTAAATGCTACTAGCTGCCACCAATGGCTGTTTTGCCTGAGAATTAGGGTCAGATGACAAGAAGTGACGTCATTCTGCAAGCTATCCCAGCAGTAATATTTTAGATATTATTTTGAGATGTCTCTTAGTGAAACAGAGCATTCTGTATTCTGTCTTGGACCTGGAAACAAAAACAAAAAAAAATCACTACATTTGCCTTGCTCTAATAGGGAATAGTAATTCTCTTAGCTACAGTCAAGAATATAGTGAAACTTAGTTTAGATATTTTTTTTTTATTTGTGTGAACCTGTACTCCAATGTTATTTTAAATATTTTCTGTGGTCTTGAACTGTGATTTCACTGTGAATATATATTTACTATGGTCTTGTTCTTTTATTATTTATTATTAAATATATTTAAATCTTTCATTGTGGTTGATCTTTGTAGAGATATTTAAGTTTTGAGAGTACTTGCATATTTATTTGGTGACACTGTGTGGGCCACTCCTAATAGCCTTGCTCTTGGTCAAACTACCATTTGTATTAATATTAATATTACACAGTAAGATTGGACACCCTTTGTTAAGGGCCTTAAAGTAGCTGATAAGGGGTTCTGGTAGCAGTGGAAACTACTTTATAGCCTGGGCAGAAGTGGCATAGCTTGTAAACCTGTGCCAGCCTTTCCCAGGTGTGTGTGTGTGTGTGTGTGTGTGTGTGTGTGTGTGTGTGTGTGTGTGTGTGTGTGTGTGTGTGTGTGTGTGTGTTTAAATCAAACCTCAAAGAGTGTGTGTGTCAGCTACTTGGGCAGGGACATGAAGCACTGGTTGGACAAAGGGGGGTGCTGGAGGTCTTGGCTTGGTCACTCAACTGAGATCTCAACTCTATAGCTGTGCCATTGGGGAGTCTTACTGGGGATCTGGAGAAAGAGTAAGAAACCAACTGTGAACTGACTGTAGTCTCTGTGTGCTCTTAAGGGAACTTGCACTTGATGCAGAGAGCTGAATCTGGAAATACTGTGTGAGTACCTGTCATCCTCTCAGTGAACATGTCCACTGATGCCAGTGGTGATGATTCAGGCTCCTTGACTGTCACACCAATATACATTTTTTTCTTGTGATGCTAAACCTACCATCCACCCTTTTATTATCATTTTCCTCTTCGTGAAGATGAATCTCAAGATGACCCTGTACAGAGTGAGCTGTTATTTCCAGTGTCAAATGTAACTGTCTTTTTAAAACATTTTTATTATTACTTGGATTTATTCACTTATACACAAAAATGTACTTCTGCATGCTTTGTCCTCCTTAGCTCTCCTATAATTTGTGTAACTGCATTTACTGTGTTTTCATAATGGCATATGTGGCTAGGTATCTTATGTTTCTTGTGGATATTTGCTATTACTGGTCCTATGTTCGTATTTACAATCCATGGCCTGCACACCTCAAAGCAGAGCTGGTTTTACATTAGGTGGGGTCTAAGTTAAAGGTCCCTACTAAACATATGTCAAAACCCAAGCCTGGGATATGAGGCCATCATACCTCTAGAATGTCTGGGGATTTCAATGCTTGGTGATGCATCTTATATCTTATTTTTGAAAGATAATGACTTGTTTACTGATTTTTTTACTGCTACCCAGAATAGTTATGTATTTGTTGCTAATATTGTAAATGCCTACAGATAAAACAAAAATTATGATATTATTTTATCTCTCTCTCCGTTTTACACACACACACACACACACACACACACACACACACACACACACACACACTGCACTACTTTTTCACATACACATTCACATACCCATACTAACACTACCCCTGACAAGCCTGGTCTGTCAAAAGATAGAACACTGCATGCTTACCTACAGGTCATTTGGTGGAATGCCATTTCACTTAAGGTATGTCTTTGGAGTGCTAGTAAAGCCAGACTATCTGGATAAACCCATACTGAAAAAGAAAGGAATAGGTAAATGTAGATCCCACACAAAAGGAATCACAGCCAAGAACTCATTCAGAGAGCCAAGCATTCTCAGAAGGCCACTCATTGTGCCAGTGATCATCCTGTCCAGACCACCATAGATGGTCACTTCTTAAATCCAGTGTGATGTTTCCCCTTGCATATCATGTATGTACACCCCAATCCTCCAAATGTCACACTGGAGCAAGTACTTATAAGGTAATTAAATGTGAAAATGCTGGCACTGTGGATCCTGATAATGTGGCGGGCTGCTTCCTTGTCAGTACAATGCACTGTCTCACTAGCCACACCTAAATCTGCTCAGGCTCAGCTTCTCAATTGGTTTCACTCCAGAGACATCGAAAACAGCTCTAGCCATCCCTTTCCTCAAGGGTGGCTACACCACTGATCCTGGAAACTATGGACCACTAAGCCTTACTTAGCCTTATCTGTAGGGTAAAGAAATACATCATTACAGAACTCAAAAACAAGGATATCAGCAGCCTAGATTCCCTTGACCCTAGCTAGTTTGGGTTTGTGAAATTAACAGCTTGTCTACTTAACCTAGTAAACTTATCTGAAAAAGTCATTGAGGCAGATTACTATGCGCTACCTACGTTGACCTGACCAAGGCCTTTGATACCATTTTGCACTCTGACATAACTGGAAGATTAATCAAACTAAATATATACCATTATGTAACCCAATCAATAGCAAACTGGCTTACAGACAATATCCACTCAGGATTGCGGAAGTACTTTTCTGTAGAAGGCAAAGGGTCCTTCGGGGCTCAGTTTAAGGGTTGTGCCTATTTGGCACTTAATTTTCTGATACCGATGTTTTTGATTTGGACTTTGGCTGACTAAGGTTGCAGATGATTGCAAACTTGGAGCTATCATAAACTCTCTAGAGGACTCCCAGATCTCCCAAGAGGATCTAATACGCACAAACCAGCAGTGTCAATGCCATGGTCTAAACCTAAATGACTTCCTGTGGTCTGCACAAATAATGCTCAAGTCTATAGGCTGCTTTTGCATAGTGTCAAGGGTTCAAATCTAGAAGTATGTCAAACTGTATTTACTAAACAATATCTCAGGATGCCTTCTAAATAGCATGAAACATGACTTATCAGGACCTCTGGAATTGCTATTTAATTGTCACTTTCAAACAAGCTTCATGTCTAACGAATGGCAAACAGCTACATTCATCCCTTTGCACAAAGGTGGGTCATCTACAGATTTCATAAAAGAAAGGGCCAGCACAATGTGTGGAACAAAATAATAAATGTTATGTTATCCTATCTCGCCTTCATTCTTACAATGATGGGTTTGGAGCTGATTCTCGGCTCCAACTCAGCTGAATACACAGCTGAAAGAATCAAACTTGGATTGTGGCATGTAGGTATCCCATAATGCAGTGGTGTAATTCCCCAGATCTCATTTGCCACTTTACGAGGTTGGATGCGCTCATCTTGGCCGTGGCTAAATTGTGAAAACTTTTCTTCATTTTTTTCCTTTAGAACAGTAATCTCTTTCTATATTATAGTAGATACTGTTTTCTTGCATTGTAGTTACATAGTTAGCTTTCAAATTTAGTTAGTTGGTGCTGCTTTTGGCCATCATTTCTTAGGCCTTAGTGTAGCCCTTGTAGTGGTTGTTGTTGTGTCTTGTCATAGATAAAAAGTAGCTCGTTTAAGTTAGAGAGCTATTCGCCCATTTTAGTTAGAGGGCTTGTAGTTAGTGTGTTGTCTTTTTCTGGGAAATAGGGCCATTTGAGCTAGAGGCCCTATTTCATTTCATTGTCTGTCTCCTTAGTGCTTCCTGTAGTTAGCTATAGATTAGTTTAGTTTAGGAAGTTAAATTTCTTGTTACTATATTGTGGTCTTATCTTTATCATGTCCAAAGACCCAAAAGAGAGGGAACATAAGTCTTTGGGCTTCAAAAAATGCCAGAAGTGTTCACAAAAAATGTCTATCACAGACGGTCATGTCATATTTGTGTATTGCCTTGGAGCTATTCATTTACAAGAGGATTGTACATTTTGTTATTCCTTCAGTGCCAGGGTTTTACAAGAAAGGAAAAACAAATTGATCCTTAAAGGGCTCTTAAAGCCAACTTTTGAGGAAGCTATCCACAGTTCTTCTTCCTCTTCTTCTTCTCCTTCTAAAAAGGACAAACCCCAGAAGAGACAATCACCTGCTACATCAGCTCAGTTGGAGCTGCCAGTCAGGTTACCAAATATTTCTAAGGCCACTACCTCCTCGGCTCCACAGTCCTCGGAGCCATTGGAGGTTATACTTATTGACAAGCTTAGTTCTTTGGTTCCAAAGTCTTCGGAGCTGCAAGATACCTCTTCTCAGAGTCGGTCCATGGAAATTTCACCAGTTTCCCCGACACTGAGATCTCCTATTTTGCACAGGTCTCGTTCTCCATCCCTATCCTCCAGGTCCATCAAGAGCTTATCTGATGATGATGTGGGATGTGGTGCACAGACTCTTGAAGTCGCCAGTGCTAACTAAATTATTATCGGCTCCAACCCATTTGGTCCCGGAGCCTACTATACCAATTGTACCCACTCTTGTTCCTCCTCCGAGCAAAGCTGGACCTTCAGAACCGGTGTGCTTGATGCCACTTACTGTGGATCCATCGATTCCAAGACCCCCTTCGGTGTTCATGGAGCCAACTTCTGCTCTGACACTCTCAGTGCCATCCAGAGAGTCTCAGAGCCGGGGTTCCCAAGTCAGCCCTGGGGGGGGATTCTCAGCTCCGATCATCTTCGGTGCTGAGCCTGCCCCTGGGAGCATCAGCCTGGGTTAGCTCGGCTCCTACATTGGCCTCGGGTCTGATCTCGCTGGTTCCGGTGCCTTCCTCTGTCTCCTCAGAGTCAAGGGAGTCTTCGGAGCCAGTGGGATCCACCTTTGAGCTCATGAGAAGTGTGCTGTCTACCCATACAGCTCCACATAAGGATACCAGCACTTGTCCCCCTAAGGCACCGGCTACTGTCTCAGCACCACCCATTCCACAGGACAGCGGAGATCCACAGTCTCAGGATCCCCCATTGGGCGAACCCCTCTCCTCTGAGGCCTCCCCAGAATATCCTTCTGAGGAGCCACCTCGTAAGAGAACTTACAGAAGGAAGCACGTAGACTCTCCAGATGAGTCCATCACTTCAGACACTGACCTCGAGGAGTCTGAAGGGTCTCCACAGTTGTCCTCTGATGATATCTCATTTGCAGATATTCTAGAGATCCTGAAGCAGAGAGGTGGCTGGCAGGCCACCCCCCCTTTTGATGAGGAGTCAGTGTACTTGAAGGCTTTTGGATCTCAACCTTCAGCCTCCTGGGTGTCTCCACCTTTCGATGAGCTAATGGATCTGGTTAGTCAAAAGGCGTGGGAGTCACCTGACACAATTGAACCAATCCCTTGGAGGCCAAACAAGTTCTTAGCTCCTTCGGGAAAGGATTTCCTCACTAAGGGGGTACCTGTAGATGCTATGGTGGTGGCAGCAGCCACCAAGAAGGAACTTTCAGAGACATCCTCATCTGTTCATCCTCTGAATAAAGACTCGAATAATGGACAGATATGGGAAGCATGTCTTTTCATCAGCAACGTTTACACTCCGATCGCTGAACTACCTAACTCACTTTACAAGGCTACAAAGAGATCTCCTGAAAGGGCTAGGAGATAGTCTTCAAGATACATTAGCTGCAGGGTGAATGAGAAGGTCTCCTCCCAGCTATCCACCTTAAATTCCATTGTCAACTCCTCCATGAGGCTGATATCCTACGCAGCTGATGGAGCGAGTAGAGCAGCGAGTTCCGGAGTTTCCCTTAGGAGACACACCTGGATGCGCTTGTGCAATTTTGCGGAGCCCTTTAAGTCTATTTTTACTAATGCCCCTTTTGATGGTTCCTCACTCTTTGGACCCAAAGTAAAAGACACTCTCACCCGATATGAGCAGGAAGGAAAAACTCTCTCTGCCGTTGGAGTACATTTTTCCGTACCTTCAAGACCTTGTCCTAAAGGTCAGAAGAGTGGGAAAATGTGGTTCAAAAGATCCCAGAGAGTTTTCCAGGATGCACAGGGTGATTCCTTCCCCAGGGGCAGAGGAGGAGGCAACAATGGTAGACACCACCCCAGAGGCAGAGGGGTCCCGCAGAACCAGGGTGACAGTGATTTCTTTCATGGACGCCCTTATCAGTGCTCCTGAAAGGAGGCCCGACTGCTGTACTCTGGAGGCAGTCGGGGACATTTGTCTATATACCCAGAAGCCTGGAAAACTATCACAAGAGACAAGTGGGTATTAAGAATAATATCCAGATGATATTCCATTCCCTTCTCCAGTCCTGTTCCACAGACCAGAACAATCCCAGATGTTCAACCCAATCTAAAGGGGCAAGCAACTACAGAGATTCAGAAGTTGCTGCACAAAAGAGTCATCCAAGAAGTCCCTGCAGACCAAATATGATTTGGAACTTACTGAAGATTCTTTTTGGTGCCAAAAAGAACAGGGGACTGGAGACCCATATTAGACCTAAGCAAATTAAACGAATCTGTCAAGAAGTCAAAGTTCTGAATGGTGACATTGCAGTCTATACTTCCCTTTTTAGGGAAAGACAATTGGATGTGCTCGATAGACCTTTAAGATGCTTACTACCACATAAAAATGGACAGGGCATCAAGAAGGTACTTAAGCTTCTGGCTGGGAGCCAGTCATCATCAGTTCTGAGCCCTGCCCTTTGGTCTGACTACAGCCCTCAGAGTGTTCACCAAATGCATGGCAGTAGTCACGGCTCATCTGAGGTGTCTAGGATTTTGAGTGTTTCCCTATCTAGATGACTGGCTCCTATCTGCCACCACTAAGCATCTACTCCAACAAGCCAGGGATCTAACTGGATGTTTGCGCTCAGTTGGGTATTACAGTCAACTTTCAAAAATCTGCCTTGTTGCCCTGTCAACGTATTACATTTATAGCTGCACATCTAGACACCATTTCTATGACAGCACGTTTTCCAACAGACAGAGTCACAGCACTCAGCTCAGACAGCAGATACTTTATCTTCTTCCCAAATCCAAGGTGAAAGTAAAGATAATTCTAAGATTATTAGGGACAATGGCTTCCACAATAACAGGCCAGAATGCACGAGGATCATTCAATGGCTGTTGTTCTCCCAGTGGTCACTTCAAGAGCTTTCTATGTCTCACCCAATCAGAATAACAGAATCATGCAAAAACGACTTAAGATGGTGGCTACACTCCAGCCATGTGACCATAGGGAGACCCTTTGTTCCACAACAACCCATAGCTGTGGTGACCACGGATGCTTCCCAGATAGGGTGGGGGGGGGCATTATCTGGGGAGAACAGTCCAAGGTACATGGCAAGAACATGAGGCTCACTTGCATATAAATGTTCTAGAGATGAAAGTGGTGCTTCTTGCATTGCAAACACTTCACGATTCTCTCCCTCTAGGGACAACTGCGATACAGTCAGACAATATGTCTGTGGTTTGGTACATAAACAAGCAGGGGAGAATCAGATCTTTCCCTCTTTGTTGTGAGGCCCTAAGAGTTTGGCAATGGGCAGTTTCTTCCCAACACTTTCTAATAGCAACGCACATTCTGGGGAGGTCCAATGTGATAGCAGACAAGCTGAGCAGGGCAATTTTAATGCCACACAAGTGGTCTCTCAATCAGAGAAAGGATTTTCTAAGTATGGGGTCTGCCTTGCTGTGATCTTTTTGCCACTCCCATGAATGCCAAGTTCAGCAACTACTTTACCCTAATCCCCCCTCTGGGTGAGACAAAGAGAGATGCACTTGTTCATGATTGGCCCTCAGGACTTCTGTATGCCATTCCTCTGTTTCCTCTCATACCCAGAGTCATTCAGAAAGCATAGTCCTTGGGAAGCAGGATAATTCTCATTGCTCCTTACTGGCCTCGTCAAGTTTGATTCCCCTTTCTTTGGCCTCATCTTCAGGAGAAGCCTTGGACTCTGGACCCAGTCCCAGACCTGCTGACACATATGTCAGGTGCACTTCATCCTTCACTCCACACCCTAAAATTGACAGCTTGGCTGCTCCACTTCCCAATCTAGTCAGGCTTCAGAATTTCTCTCCTACTGTAAAACATATCTTAATGTCCTCTCATAAAGCTTCCACCAGAAAACTGTATTCTAGCAAATGGAGAAGGTTTTCCCTCGGATGCTGTCCCATCATTGTAAGAATAAAGGTGAGATAGGACAACATAACATAAAGAAGTTATGTACTCACCATAACGTTCCATGTTTGTTGTCCATTTTGCCGTTCATTCTTACGAACCCTCCCTCCTTCCCCCTTCCAAAGACTCCTTGTAGACCTGGTGGATGTGTTGCTACCTTCAGGAGTTCTTTGTTTCAGTTTGTTTCTCCTTCCATTGGGGATAGCATATATTTGTATATATAGATATAAATGTATATAGCTTTTTACAATTCGTTTAGTAGTAGCAGCAAACAAGATCTGGGGAATTACACCACTACATTATGGGATACCTACTTGCCATGAGCCAAGTTTTAGTCTTTCAGCTGTGTATTCGGCCAAGTCAGAGCTGAGAATCGACTCCGAACCCGTCATTGTAAGAATGAACGGTGAGATTGACAACAAACATGGAGCGTTATGGTGAGTACATAACTTCTTTTTTTAATTCATAGGCTCAAACTCACAAGAATAGAAAGCACCAACCCATAAAGGGTAGGGGTAAAAAAAGCCCTAAAACCCAAAAAACAAACTGGTTTCGGCTATATCAGCCTTCCTCACTGAGTGCACAGAGCCAATACACTTAACTGCATATAGCAACAGCTATATACCCAACCTAATTAACATGTATATATCCCCATTGGTTGATTATAAATGCTCATTTAATCTGGGAGGAAAAAGACCCCCAATTTAATTATCCACTTTTTCTCCTTGCAATTCAGGATGGAATGCCAACCAGACTTATTCCTTCTGTCCCCAATTATTCTGTCTATAACAGTAAATCTAAAAAATGCAGAATCATGTTTTATGGTATGTTTAAATAGGGCATTGGACTGTCTTTTATTTTTAATATCACTAATGTGTTCACTAATCCTTAGCCTAAGTGGCCTAGAGGCTTGGCCAACATAGAATGCAGAGCAGGAGCATGTGGCCAAATATATTACCCAATCAGAACTACAATTAGCCAGGAATTTGAGGTCAAAAACCACATCAGTATTTCTGCTGGTGTACTGTTTGGTTTTGGACTGTCTTTTATGCCCTATTTAAACATACCATAAAACATGATTCTGCATTTTTTAGATTTACTGTTATAATTGGGGACAAAAGGAATAAGTCTGATTGGCATTCCATCCTGAATTGCAAGGAGGAAAAGTGTATAATTAAATTGGGGGGTCTTTTTCCTCACAGATTAAATGAGCATTTATAATCAACCAATGGGGATATATACATGTTAATTAGGTTGGGTATATAGCTGTTGCTATATGCAGTTAAGTGTATTGGCTCTGTGAACTCACTGAGGAAGGCTGATATAGCCGAAACCGGTTTGGGTTTTTTTTTGGGGGGGGCGTTTGGGGCTTTTTTTACTGCTACCCTTTATGGGTTGGTGTTTTCTATTTTTGTGCTTTTGAGCCTATGAATTAAAATTATTATTTTGTTCCACACTTTGTGCTGGCCCTTTCTTTTTTTAAATGAGTTTGAGGTTTATGGGGCCTTTGCACTTGCCATACTTGTGAGGGCATTCTTCTCACTGGGTTTTTTGGTTCCTCGCTGTTGGCATCTAGTGCGGTTACCATCCACACCAAGATGGATGTATGATTTACTGTTCCCATTGGTCCTTGCTTCAGGATGCATCCTCATGTCCACAGTAATGCTGCTATTTAAATGTCAAGACTTTTTTTGAGTTGGGCTTATTTTGGACTGTTATTTGGACTATTTCTGTGTAGTTTTCTGTTCATGTATCACATTGCTGAAGTCTCTTGACCAACAGGACTACAGGACCAGAAGTTATTTTGGGACATTGTCTTATTTTTCCCATCGAGACAACAGGACATTTGTGGGGGAGGGGGGCCATAAAAAATATTTTTATAGGATCAGTTAATGGCTACATTCTAGTATGGATATATTTTTGTACAACAACGTTCGGGATACTTTGGATTATTCGTGGAGGTAATGCGATTATGCTACATGTGGTGGCTTGGTTTTTTACTACATTCTGGGTCTCTACAATCTTCTAAAGTTGGAAGACATTCTGGCCAAGGGACTTGAGAATTACTTTTTTTGGGACATTGTCTTATTCTTCCCAATTGAGATAACAGGATATTTGTTGGAGGCCATTATTTTTTCCATAAGATCGGCGAACAATGAAACGATTACATCTTGGTACAGATATATTTTTGTATAACAATGTTGGAACACTTGGGACTGTTTGTGGAGGTAACGTGTTTTGTGTTTGGGAACCATTCTACAGCGAAAGTTATGGACAGGGATCTTCGTATTTATGTATTTACAGCTACCTTGGGCCTGCATATGTTTTTTGCATTTGATGTGTATTTATTCTTTTTTCATTGATCAATGTAGGAATCTGTATATTTTTTTTATTTTGTATAACTGGAGGATTGATTAATGGTGTATGCTTCACCCATGTATTCAAATGTTTAATGTGACTCAATTACTTAACGGGTTGAAGAATATTATTCTATGGGTACTGGCTCACATCATTAGGGGTCATCATTGCTATCATTTTGTTGTACCAAATAATCAATAAGAAGGGAACGGAGTGGTCGTGTTTCATCATACTTGGTGGTATTTTGTCACCCTACCTGGTTGAGATTATTTAAATAATACTGTCTTTATTTAAAGTTGAAAACAGGAATATTGCTCAAGTATTTGGGGGATGTCAGCCTGCTTATGAAGCTTGATCCACACAATATATGGGGGAATTAATTTATGTTGGGACCTTAACAGAGGTTTCTGGGATTCTTTTTTCAAATTGTTTATGGTTTGGACATTTGGCCAGTTCTTGTATATGCTAAGTAGCCATTATTAACAGATATTTATATCTTTTATCTAGGGAGCGTAGCAGTGTGTGTCTTTCTGAATTATTTTAGATTCAGATATTCTTTATGCATTTGCTGAGTAGCCATTATTAACAGATATTTATATCTTTTATCTGGGGAACATAGCAGTGTGTGTCTTTCTGAATTATTTTTGATTCAGATATTCTTTATGCATTTTTATGTGTTTTGGTTAGATACCCGCAGTGGTGGTGCTGCGGTAGTGTTGTCACCTCACAGTAAGACGCTGTCCGGTTCGACTCTCAGCTAGAGCATCTTCTGCATGGAGATATGCATGAATGGGCGTACCTTCGTTGAAGGTTGTGCATCAGGGCTGGTAACTTGGCACGTAAAAATCAACTACCAATCATTAGTGGACCGGAGTTCCACTGTGGCAACCCCTAACCGAGAAAAGCCGAAAGACGCAACATGTGTTTTGGTTAGGTTGGGACATACGTTGGCTATTATTGTTCCCTTGTCAATTTGAACTCTTGGTGGTTGGACCCATTGTGTACAAGGGTAACATTTGTAGTGCTAAGGGGAAACATAGCATTGTGGGTGAGCAGTGGGTCTTCTAACCACAAGGGCTATCATGGTTTCCCCTTAGTTGATGACCATTTTGTTTTCCTACAAGCTTGAAATTTTTGGGTCTCCGCCAGCCCAGTTTGAACATTTGGTTACAGGGGTTAATTTGACATATACATTTGGGTCATTTCTTTAGGGGAACATAGCATTCCTCACTCAAATATTTTTTATTAGGGGCAATGCTCATTAGGGCATTATCCCATTGTTTGTTTCAACTGTGATGTGGGATGGCTATTATGCCCCCCCTTTTTTGATTCTTTGGAATTTTATAAATGAAGCATATGTTTTAAGAACCTGAGCCATATTGTTAACATTCCATTGGACTGTTTGTTTGTTTAGGAAATGTTTAAACACAACACAGAACAAATAAGCAATCTGGAGGATCTTCTGAAACTTATGATACAACGTTAAAGGAATGTATGAATGTTCACAATATTTCCTCTATAGCCCTCTGAGAGGTTGAAATACAACTTCTTAATAAAGGCCTCAACTTTGTACTGGGCGTCTTTGTCTCTGAGGATTCCTTGACCCAGGATGTCATGAGTTTTTGTTGTTTGTTGAATTTAAAATTACATTTTGGTTCTGATTCATCTACAAACATGAATACATTCAATTTTCAAATATCTACTTTTATGCCACCTATGTTTCAACACGTTTCCATGTTTCAATCCAGTGTTCTTAAAGATCTGCACTTTAATAACCATGAACACTCTATTTTTCCCCATAATATCTCTAAGTTGGAACAACAGGTGATCAAGAATTTGAAAAACAATAGGAATGTGATGATTCTGCCGGCTGATAAAGGAGGAGCAGTGGTAGTGATAGATCGGGATATGTAGGGGTATGGGGAGGCCCAGAAACAGTTGAAAGATGGGAGCTATTATATGCACATGCCCTTGGATCCAACCTCAAGATTTAAGACTGAGATTGATGCATATTTAGCAGAAGTAAAAGAGGAGGTCATTTTCACTGCTTCACACCTTTATCACCGCACGGTGCAGGACCCCAAATCTCAATATCTTTATTTGCTCCCCAAAATACATAAGGATCCCAAGAATCCACCAGGAAGACATATAGTATTAGGCAGGGGCTCTCTCATCGAACCTTTATCAGAGTTTTTGACTCAATATTTAAAACCCCTTTTGGGTTGTGTCTGGGCTCGTATCCAGGATACCACACAGTTTTTGGGTATTGTCTCAGATATGCAGTTAGAACTGGGGAGGTTCCTTTGTACCTTGGATGTCACTGCTTTATATACCAACATCCCACATTGGGCAGGTTTGCTGGCATTACAATATTGGTTAGAAAAATGTGAACTTTACCAGTCAGGTTTCAACACATTTTTAGTGTGTTTACCAGAACAGGATCTAACCAAGAATGTATTATATTTCCAAGGTGAATGGTTTTGGCAAGTGCAGGGTACAGCCATGGGAGCCTCTTTTGCGCCCATTTATGCTTATTTATTTATGGCGTATTTGGACGAGGAACTCATTTATGACCCCGACCACAACATATATCTCAAGGAGATTGATATCTGGAGACGGTATCTGGATGATTGTTGGATGGTGTGGAAGGCTGATGAGATATATTTGCATAAATTTTGGAATACTTAAATGAAAACAAATGGGGTATTGAGTTCAAGGTTAATTACCATCCACAACAGATCACTGTCCTTGATGTTTTGGTAACTAGGAATGTGGACAATACCTTGGACACTCAGATTTATCATAAATTTCCCCAATATAATTCACTTTCTTCATGCTACTTGTTTCTGCCCCCAGCATATCATCCAGAACATACCAAAGTCACAATTTCTCTGGATTAGAAGGGTATGGTCTAACACACGTACTTATGAACATTACAGAGACAATCTTGTCCATAAATTTAGGCACAGGGATTATAAACCAAGAAACATCACCATGGCATGTCGGTGGGCATCTAGCCAGGACAGGAAAGGGTTACTTAGCACTAAGGAACCACAACCTGGGGATGCATCCAAATTGAGATTTGTTACTACATTTGGCAGGAACACTAGGTCACTCATGGATATTGTTAAAAGACATTGGAACATCCTATTGGCGGATGATAAATTGCCTGAGATTCTTGGGATGAGGTGTTCATTTCTTTCCGTAGGGGCCAAACACTGGGTTCACATTTTAGTTATTACAAAGTTTACCAGGATACCACCTGCCAATCCCAACAACGGACTCTAACAGGAGATATAGTATACGGATGTATGCCATGTGGACACTGTCCACATTGTTTTAGGGTAGGCAAAACCAAACAATTCACCAGCAGAAATACTGCTGTGGTTTCTGACATCAAATTCCTGGCTAATTGCAGTTCCGATTGGGTAATACATTTGGCCGCATGCTCCTGCTCTGCATTCTACATTGGGCAAATCTCTAGGCCATTTAGACTGAGGATTATTAGTGACATTAAAAATAAAAGACAGTCCAATGCCCTATTTAAACATACCATAAAACATAATTCTGCATTTTTTAGATTTATTGTCATAGACAGAATAATTGGGAGCAGAAGGAATAAGTCTGGTTTGCATTCCTTCCTGAATTGCAAGGAGAAAAAGTGGATAATTAAATTGGGGGGTCTTTTTCCTCCCAGATTAAATGAGCATTTATGATCAATCAATGGGGATATATACATATTAATTAGGTTGGGTATATAGCTGTTGCTGTATGCAGTTAAATGTATTGGCTCTGTGCACTCACTGAGGAAGGCTGCTATAGCCGAAACCGGGTTTTTGGGGGGGGTTTGGGGCTTTTTTTACCCCTACCCTTTATGGTTTGGTGCTTTCTATTTTTGTACTTTTGGGCCTATGAATTAAAATTATTATTTTGTTCCACACTTTGTGCTGGCCCTTTCTTTTTTGAAATGAGTTTGAGGTTTATGGGGCCTTTGCACTTACCGTATTTGAGACAGAGTTCTTCTCATTGGGGTCATCTACAGACTCATAAGTCTCACTAATCTCATATGCAAAGCTATGGAAAGAAAGAATTATTCTGGAAGTGAGCAGTAATGACATAGGAAACCTCCAGACACTGGACCCAACCCAGTTTGGTTTTGTTAAGGGCAGGCCATGCCTACTTAACCTGGTGGACTTTTTGAGAAGATCACCAAAGCAATTAATGAGGGCAAAATGATTCACACTGCCAAACTTGACCTGGCCAAGGTATTTGACACAATACTCCACCACTCAGACATTTTTGGCAAACTCAAGGGGGTAGGTATAAACCATTATGTCACCCAGTGAATAGCCAGCTGGCACACAGACAGGACCCAGGAAATTAGAACTGGGGAGTCCACCTCTATGAAGAGGCCAGTCACAAGTGGAGTCCCTCAGGGATTGGATCCGGCACCACCTCTTTTGGCATTTACGTCTCTGAAGTCAAGGTCAATGTCAAGGGCCTCTGGCTGACCACATTTGCAGAAGATTGCAAATTAGGAACACTCATAGAATAACTAATGCTCTCCAGAAAGGGCTGACACAGCAAATAACTTGTGTTCAGAGCCGTGGGTTAAAACTCAATGCCAAGAAATGCATAATAGTATCCTTTGGGAAGTCATCCACCCCTGGTAATGTTCTTATTGACAACACACCCCCTAGGAGTCGACCCAGTAGTCATGAATTTGGGTACACAGACAGAAATATAGCCTTTGACCATCGTGTATCTACAGTAGTGAGGTAATCATTCTATGTTGTGCAACTTTTATAAGCAATGGAATGGCATCTAAGTCTAAGGAGGTCATTGTTCCACTGTATTCAGCATTCATAAGATCTTTTATTGAGTACAAAGCCCCTTTTGGTATGTTCCTAACCCGACACATCCAACAAGTGGAATGTCCACAGATGGTTCCTCGCTTAAAGAATCCAAGGTGTAAGTAACATGTTCTTTGCAGACTGTCTCATACCCTAATGGACCTCCTGCACATCCACAAAACAAACAACACCAGAATTACTCATTCTAAAGACTTAAACCTTGCCTGTTATATAAATAAGACCTGCTGGAGAGACAGGTATGTATCCTAGAGGCTTCCCCTTCTCTGGAACAGACTTGTCATCCATGTGAAGTAGAGTTCCTCCCTAACCCAGTTCAAGTGTAACTAGGACAATTGGATGGAGAACAGAAAAGTCATCACTGGTTTGGCACATATGTCTCTAATGGACACAGGCAGACTGTAGATGTTTCACCTCCCAGGCCCCTGCTTGTAAATCTTTCAGCTCCCAGGCCTTTGCTTACACTTAACAAGGGTACCAGATCTTTTCAGAGATTTGGGTTGCATGACTAGGCTTAAAAAAGCACTAGTCGTCATTAGCCTACTAAACACCTATAAACCTATAAATGCTGAAAAGTATGGTATTTTGTCATCTGAAAAAAAATTAAACATCCATGCACCTACCATACAAATGGCACTCCTGTTTGTTTATCGACCGGGGTACCTTATGACATATCTGTTCTGTTGTCATTAGTTCTTCTCTGTACATGAACTAATTGGCAAAGGTTTATCTTCTGGGTCCAAAGATTACCTCTCTGCTCTACCCTTATCAGGCCCATAATAGAGTGAAGTGCTTTATTTGGCTTATATCTATTCAAAAACTTGCTCCAACTTGAAAGAAAACAGTGCATCTTCAGTAAGAAAACCATGCATCAGTTCCATGAGTGTCAAATAATGCCTTAAACCTTTATCCCTCTTTTTTTCCATCTCTTAGAGACTCCTAGGGAATTACCTATGCCTAGCATACAAGGCTTCAAGTGACCCAGCCCTTTGTGATCTCCCACATACTCACAAAACCTGTAGCATCACAAACACCTTCACAAAAGACTTAAACCTTCACCTCAACATAAACTAATCTTGCCAGAATGGTAATACCTATCTCAAAGAATTTCTGACCTCTAGAACAGACTTCCCCTTTATATTGAACAAACTAGCTTCATATCCCTCTTCAAACACAACCCAGAAGTTTGGATGCTTAATCATAAATTCATGTCAGGTGTGACCCCTAAATTCCTTGTGGAAATGGGTAGCAAGTGATAGGATTTGCAGTGGTTGGGCTACAAATAATCTACCCAATTAATTGCTTAGTATTGACCTACGAACATCTATGCAGAATCTTGTCTACATTATATAAGTAATAGGTAACATGGTGTAGTCCAGGAGACGAGGTAACTGAAGTAGTCCAGAAGGAGTTGCAGTGCTTCATTATGGTTACTAGCCTGTTCAGCAGCTGCTGGTATTTGGCTGAAGATGATTACTATGTCTTACAGGCATTTGTCAAATTATATGGTTCTTGCCAAGTCAGCATAGTTTGGAGATGTGTATTTTATCTGACTTGCAATCACTATGCACCTTTATTCTAGAGATTCTGAAAAATAATTCCTCAAATGCACATAGCCAAATAAGTGCTGACAGACTGCTGCATAGTTTCATTATACTGTCAATTTTCACATCAAGTGCACACCAGTCTGTAGTGCAATTTCAACTATATCATTGTGTTTGCAAAACATAATAAGAGAAACTGATTGGAAATCCTTAGTTTTCATTGTGGTACCTGTCACAAGGTTGCATGAAATCATAACTGTCTTACCTCACTTTGCCAATCAGCAAGACTTAAATTTGGCTGTATGTCACAGTGTATGAAAGTGTTATCGGTTGCACAATGAAATGTTCCCAAATAATGTCAGATAATACTGCAAGAATGTACAAACTTCAAGAGTGAAAAATTAATGATGTAGAGAAGAACATCAGCAGAGCAGACATTAACACTGATACTGAAGTGAAAGAACCTAGAACCTGCATATGCTTATGTCTACCATACACTAAGAGGAGGAGAACTCTGTTGTACAATGTAAGTTCCAAGCAAAGAAGTTGCTGGAAAAATAATCTAATAAACAAAGTTTTAGAGATGAAGGAAGCACTACTAAGACAGAAACAAACTGTGCAAAAGTAACTTGAGCATGTCACTATCTATCTTTATAAATGAGGGTTATTAGAGAAGCTCTGGATAGGTGGACCCTGGTCTTCACATCTCTTTTAAGTGTTGCTTGGGATCTTTTTGTATCTTGCTGCTTTTCCTGTTGCACAGTGTTGCAGAGGTTACAGATTCTGGAGTTTATTATCAAAATAGATGATTGCAACAAAACTGAAAAAGAACAGGTAAGATGAAGGATAACTGTATGACTGAGTGCAGGAAGATACAGCGAAGGACAGTTCACTGGACTGAATTTTCTGAAATGTCTTTGGCCTAAACAACTACTTACAGCCTTATATATACATTTTCCCAAGATAAACAGACTTTAGAATTAATAAGTATTTCAAGGGGGAGCATGAAGAGCACAGTCTCCTGACATAAGAATTTTAGGAGAGGGTGCTCTGCCACTAACACTTGCACATGACACTGTTTTCTTTTAAACTCTTAGTTGGAAAATTATGCTTAATGAATAATCTCATTGAATTTGTTTGATATCAGTTGTAGCATAATTCAGTATGAGCTATAACGTGAAAGAGACAATGAAAAGTAAGTGCTGAAATTTAAAAAAAAATCAGCAGTTTGCAGAGGCATGAGGAACAAATGAGTTGGCACTAAATAATGATTATTTGAGCTGGTACAAAGAATGAAAATGTATTCAGAGACTTTTTTTTAGAAAGCAGGATGTGATGTAGAAGACAAGAATTTGGATGCCCATAAAAATAAAGTTTGCAAAAGTTTAGTTACTTTGTCCTCACACCATACATCTGACCTACAATTTACATACAAGACTGCATGCTCATACATAAGGGATGCAGGGGTACAAAAATCCTTAGAACTTTCTTGCCTCCAGTCTGTGAAGAGAGTCTATCTATATCACAGTCTGTCAGCAATGTGGCCTGTTCTAGCTATGATTGTCTTAGGCAGCTAGTATTCCACTGGGGACCCTTCCTTTTTTTACTTTGTTTTTTTTTCTTGAGAAAAGTCTTAGTTATGTCATCCTAAAAAGGAAAATGTGACTGCAGCTGAGAGATCCTTTACATGAATAAACATTCAGATTGTCTCTTCTGCTTAGGTCCCATTTAAATAGTGTTTCATTTGCCAGACTTTTGTCCCCAAAACTGCTTATAGTCACTTTGCGTTCTCTCAGTCTTCATACTGAAAATTAATGTCTCCAAGCTTTGATGTGTGCTAGGATGGCTTTGGAGTTATCTGCCTTTGATATCTACCATCAACACAGAAAAAAGTAAGACATTGAAAGAAGAGAAAAGAATTATCAGAAATTTCTGCTTCTTTCAGTTGGTTAGAGTCAGACATCTGAATGAAGCACTTGATCATCCCACTGACCATCTGACTACTGTACCTGTTTCTGCTGTTGAGACCCCTCGACAAGCTGACAAGGAGCAAGGTATCAGCACATCCATACTGATCAACTGGATGACTGGCTTGGTCATGAAGAGAAAGACAATGTTGAGTCTCTCCAAGGGAAGTGGGGGTGGGTGATTCCTCAATTTATTGTCTGGTAAGATATACTAGAGAACCTTGTGGAGGTATATCCAGGCTCTGCATCTCCTCATACTGTCTCCTTGGAGACTGATGAAAAGAAATCAGAAAACTGAACATGTTTCTCCTCTAGCCACATCTCTTTCTTCTCCTGGGGATCCTCAGCAGAAGTTGTATAACTTCTCACAAGAGCTTTTTAAAGCCCTTATGGCTTTCCAGACCCTACCATTTCTTTCTCCATCAGTTTCCACTCCTAAAAAAAGAAAGAGGGAGTCCTCTTTTGAAGAAGAGCTAATTTCAGAATTTGAATCTGAAGCTCTGGATTATTCTTCTCAATTTCACTAACCTGTAGGCTATTAGTCTGAAACAAATGCCACTATATTTTCCAATTCTCCTCATGAGGAACTTATAGAAATACTATTCACAAAATATTGGAACACATTAACTGGAAGGGCAAGCAAATATCGGAATCACAGAAAATATATTATGATTTGATGTGTATGGGAATTCCAAAACTCTCTGTTATCCCACCTGTCTTAGAGTTTTTGGAAAATTCATTTCTGTCTTCTCCGGCTCTTGAATCCTAGCCAGCTGTACCTAAAAAGCCAGAGATGTTCTACAAAGTATCTAACAACTATCAATACGTATATGAAAACCCTCCTTCAGACCCAGCAGTTACTTATGTAGAATCACATAAGGATTCCATATTGCTCACCTCACGGATGCTTTTTCAAATGACAAGGACACCAAGGCCAGGGACAGATATGGAAAGAAGGTCTACACTTCTGCTACTATGTTCTTATCCATGCTATTAATTTCCAGACTCACATGACCAGGTGCATACTTTCTACCTTTGATAACATGGTTAAATTAATATCTATCATCCTTGACTCAGGCACCAAAGCTTTTTTACATAATATGCTTAATTCAGTCTCTTACATAGCAAGACATTCTATTAAATGTGGGTATGATGCTGCTGATACTTCCTCCAGAGCAGCTGCTATTGATTCAGTCCTTAAAATGTGCACTTGGTTTATACTGCAGTCTCTGCCTGATGATGTTAAAGCCAAACTGCCGGATGCTTCATTACATAAAATAAGTTATTTGGTTCCTCTTCTGCTGAGATATTCAAGAAAGTAGAAGAAAGAGGAAAGAAAATGCAAGGCTTTAAATTGCCTTTACTTTCCTTCATTTCTAAGTTTCAGAGGAACTACCCCTCCAAGTCTTGCCCTTTTTCCACAAATCTCAAAAATCCTCTCAACAGAAAGGAAAGATGTTTAAAAGAAAAAAATTGCAGGACAAACCCAAATCTGATTTCAAAGGATCCAAGGAATCTTTTTTTTAGACTAAAGGTCCAACTTCTGATTGTATTCTTTCTTCTCTTCCCCCTTCCCTTCACCTTGGCCAAACCCCTCCCAAACTTTGAGGCAGAATTTCTCACTTTCTTCCCATCTGGATACTTGGTTGGTGGATTTGATTCTTTGCAGATAATGCAGCTAGTTAATTAACTCTGAAGCATAGCTGGCTCAACCAGCACACTGTGCTAGTATCACAAACCAGCGTCCTACCCTCTCAGCTCCTCAAGGGAAGAGTAACAGCAAAAAAAAGTCACTGTAATTAGCCGATTGCTAAATTGTAGATCATCCACGCCCTCCCCTCAAGCTCTTCCATTGAGGAGCACAAAAAAAAATCAACCCTTTACTGTAGTAAACATTATAGCCACTGGCTTATTACAATTAGATGTGTCCCCCCACAAACTCTTCCACTGAAGGGCAAAAAAAAAAAAAAAGCACCCATTCCTTCTACTGGAATGCCCCCTCTCCCTCCTGCCTGTCCCAGCCATTCAGATCCAATTTCTGTGCTCTGGCCCTCAACAGTCTTCCAAATTTTTAATAAAATAAAAAAAATGATTTCTTATTTTAAACTGTAGGAAACAGTTGCCACAGTTTATACCCTGCCTGAGCAGGGTGCTACAGTGCTCAGGTTTTAGTTAAAAAATGAGAGATTTACCTTTTTTTTTTTTTGAAACTGTAGCAAACTGCTTGCTACATAGTTGCTACAGTTTAGACTACACATGTAGTGCTACAGCTCTTAGTTTTTACTTCTAATGGAATACCAGCTTTTAAAAGCCAGTATTGCATTAAAGAAAGATCCAGATCAGCTGATCACACCCCAACACTTTGTGCCCAGGGCAGTTGCCCATCTCACCCCACCCTAGTTATGCTACTGAATTAACTCATCATTTATTTAAAAAGACCCTTACTCAATAACAATAATATAAATAAATAATTAAATATTAGCAACAACATCTGCAATAAATGTTCCTTAATTAACTCATTGTTTTTTCCTTTTCATTGTAAGGTATCTAACAAATATAATGCATGATTCTTTCTTTCTTTAATAGTATGTCAGCTATATTGTGTTTATCACAAATAAAGATGAAAAAGCATTTCGTAACCTTGGGATCCTGTCCATGCTATGGAGTTAAGTGTTCATAGGTTCATAAATTCATAGGTGTTTACTAGGCTAATGACCACAAGGGCCTTTTTAAGCGTAGCCATGCATCCCAAAGGTCTGATACCCCTTGATAAATGTAAGCATGGGCCTGGGAGATGAAGCATTTACAGGTTACCTGTTTGCATCAGAGACATGGGTGCCAAACCAGGGATGAATTTCCAGTTTCCCATCCAGTTGTCCAAGTTGCACTTGAATTGGATTAGGGAGAAACACTGCTTCACATGGATGGGGAGCCTATTCCATAGATGGGGTAGTCTCTGTGATACATACCTATCTCTCTAGCAGGTCCTATTTATATCACCAGCAAGGTTTAAGTCTTTAGAATGGGTAATTCTGGTACTGTTTGTTTTGTGCATATGCAAGAGGTCCATCAGAATGGGGTCTGATAATGTCCTGTGTGCCAGGCATAGATCTCCCCTCAAAAGCCTGTAGGAGACAGAATACAGGGATGGAGCCTTTAGGCAGTCTGCATAGGACATATTACTTATGCCCTGTATTCTTTTAGTGAGGAACCTCTGTGGACATTCCAGTTGTTGGATATGCCAGCTCCTAATTTGCAATCATCTGCAAATTTAGTCAGCCAGAGACCACTGACATTGGCCTTGACTTTCTGAGAAGTCAATGCCAAAAAGGAGCAGTCCAAAGACTACTCCCTGAGGGACTCCACTTGTGACTGGCCTCTTTGTGGAGGCGGACTCCCAATTCCAACTTCCTGGGTCCTGTCTGTGAGCCAGTTGGCTATCCACTGGGTGACATATGGGTTTGTACCCAACCTCTTGAGTTTGTCAACAATGCCCAAGTGGGGTACTGTCTCAAATTGTTTTTAGCATATATCAGTGATCTTTGTGGCATTTCTATTGTGTCAAATGCCTTGGCCAGGTCAAGCTAGGCAGTGTGAATGATTTTGCCCTCATCCATTGCTTTGGTGACCTTTTCAAAGAAGTCCACCAGGTTGAGGAGGCATGATCGGCCCTTTATGAAACCAAACTGGGTTGGGTCCAGTGTCTGGAGGTTTACTATATCTTTATTGATCATCTCCATGATAATTTCTTCCATGGCTTTACATATATGACTAGTGAGACTTATGGGTCTGTAGTTTGAAGTGTCTGTAGATGGCCCACCTTTGTACAGAGGGATGACTGTTGCCTTTCTCCTTTCATGAGGCACAAAGCCTGTTTGGAGGTTACAGTTAAATAGTTATTCCAGAGGCCCTGATAGGTCATGTTTCATGCTATTTATAAGGCATCCTGGGATATTGTCTAGGCCCATTGATGCAGTCTTCTTGGTCTTAGAGAGTGAGCATTAAGGACCTGTTCCCTAGTGATAGTAGGGGAAGTTATATCTGATGATATTTCCTGAGGGAAGGTTGAGGGGAGAGAGGAGTAAAGTTGGAGCTGAATTTATAAGCCAGAAGGTTTGCTATATCTTCTGGCTCAGTACAGGTGGTTCCATTTACAATGAGCTCTGCACACAATTGTGTATTGTGCTTGAGGTTGTGGACATAGCTAAAGAATGCTTTATGGTTGTCCTTGGCCTGGGAGGTCAAACATCCCTCAAATTTGGCTTTGGTAGACTTTATTTGTCCTCCGAGTTGTTAGTTTAGTTTAATTAGAGTGCTTTTATCCTGCTGGGTGCTGCACCTCCTAATTTTTGCCATGATTTTCTTCCTCTTGTTATACATCTGATTGATTTTGTGATTCCACTAGGATGGCTTGTTTTTTGGGTTAGTTCTGTACTTCTTCCTGGTGGGTACAGCTGCCTCTATACAGCTATTAACATGCTTGTACAGGGTTTCTCTAAACAGTTCTGCATAGGCAGAATTGTTATCAGGGTTTATAGGGACTTGATATTTTGCCAGGTTCTCATTTAACAGCAGGAGGTTAGCCTTAAAATAGTTCCTGAATATTCCCAGTTTAGCTGGGGGGTCCAGGTTTTATTTTTACTTCAAAGGAGACTATTTTGTAGTCTGACATTACCAAGGAAGGCATTACAGTAGGGGGTTTGCAGCTCTCTCTAAATCCATGATGAGTTAATTGAATGCAGCTATAAAAATTGAAATGTATCTAATGGTGATAGAATCCTGAAAGGGAGCAAGCTGAAGCACTAGCTCTGATTTTAAATTAAATAAAATAAAGTCATTTTTAGTGAAGAAGGTGCCAAGGATGCTCTTTGGAAACCTCAGCTTAAACATTATGATAACACAAAAGAGTAGGAGTTGAACCCACAAGAACCCTCATGACATGGGAGCACAACCTTAACCTCCTGTCTCACTTGTCCATGTATATGGCAGGATGAATGCATAAACACAAACTAATATGATTTAACAGTCATACTGCTAATTTTGACCTATGCCAGTTATTACAGACGTGGCAGAGATTAATGAAAGGTAACCTGCAGCTGCCTATTCACTTCAATGTTTGTGGAAAAAAAAAGAGCTTTATGTAATATCTGTGGATAGCACACAATTGTATGTTGCATGTACGCCTGAGATAAGTTCTATTTACAATACATATATTGTGCCTGCTTTTTTACCTCATTCTACCATTGGCCTAGGGAGATAGGATTGTGATGTCTCATGTCGCTTTGATGGTGATGGCATTGTTTCCTTATGTATGGGATACCAGTGGCACATGAGACAACCTGAACTATACTAGTCTTATACTGAGGTCTTTAATAGACCAACTGTAGAAGCCTCTGGCTGTAATCCTTATGGAGGAGTAGAGAAATATTTCTGACTCCTCTACATACCACCTCTGCACTCAGAAAAGAGTGCTAAACTCTCATTCTCCAGCTAAGACATCTCATCTTTAAGAATATCATTGAAAAATGACAGAAAATTGACTCCCCACTCAAGTCTCACATGTCCCATCTGCTATACACTGATGGGCATTAAAGAGCATCTCATTTGTGTGATGTATGGCAGGCTCAAATAAGATAGTCAGTGTACTATTAAAGTTTACAATGACACATTAAGGTGTGAAACATGGCAATCTTGAATCCCTGTGTATGCTCTTAAAGTTAAACTCCACCTTCTCCTACAGTTTAACTCAACTTGTAGGTTGTTTTTCTCCCTATAATACTATTCTAGTACTGTGTAGGTGCCTGAAGCCTGTTTCTACTTTATACAACTTTCATTTCCTCACTTTAGTGTCAAAGGAAGGGAAATACCACCCACTTTTTTAAGCTTAACTTCTCACATAAGTTGCAGCAGAATTTGTTTACACTTGCCTGACATACCACAGACAGAGAAATTTGTAGTCAGGAGCTCAGGCTGCTGTAAACAAGACAAAGAGGTGTGAAACTGTTTTACATTGTCTTTATTTCAGAGAGGAAGAGAGCTTAGACTGATTCACAGCTGCTTCCAATGTAGGCATGCCTTTCATAGCAAAACAGAGCAATTAGATCAGTCAGTGGTTCAAAGGCAGTTGTCACCTCTTTTGACAAATTTACATAAGCAGCAGCAACAACACGTTATTGAAATGTTAAGTTTTAAACTTTAAATGTTTGTTTTTTATACTACTTTACATTTAAGATGAGTAGTATCGAAGATGTCTGACACATAGAGAAAAGTCAGAAAATTTTTTTTGTAAAGTATCAGCACATTTACGAAGTGCAGGGGGAGGAGCTGTCAATTCATCTTAGACTACAAAAAGATACTTTGAACAAAGGCCTGCAATTTAGCAACTGTTTTGGTTGCAGCTGTATAAATCCTTAGTACACTATAAAACAAGCCCTGAGACGCACACAAATGAGGGCCATTCAAGAAATAAAAGAAGCAGTCCTGTTACAGAAGGTATATAAGATGACAGACACTAGTCCCATTTGTGATGATATGAGGTAGTGCCATCTGTGCCAGGGAGAGTAGGGCAGTGCATATATAACATATGCCAGCATAACTAGCTAGAGTATTGTAAAGAATTTTATGTTAATTGTCTATCACACTGATTTGTATAGATGCTTGTGTTAAAAAAGTATTTGTAAAGTTGCTTGTGTTAAAAATGCATCAACAGTGGGTCCTACTGGACAGAAAAGAGATATAAATGTATGTCAGACAGTATTATTATAACTGATTAAATGTATATGTTTTAACAGAGAATTCTGGAAGGGAAGAGGTTAATCTCAGTCCAGCTAATTTTGAACAATAGGTTGAAAATAAAATGGGTTGGTTTAGGCCATAAAGATTTTATCTTACAGGTCTAATTGCTGCCAGAGACAAAATGTCTGGGAAAACCAGAACTAGGAATCTTACTGTATTGTCCTTAAGGGTGAATTAATTGCTACCCTGCAAGGATGGACATTTTTTAAACTGTTTTAAGGCTTTCAGATGATGTAACAGATCTTAGCAAAGCTCTGGGTGTGTATTGTACCAGAGTCAGGTGACCAGATGTGATGTCATTCTATAACCAGCACTGAAGTTGTTTTCTAAATAGTAGTGAGAGATATGATGGAACTCTCACAGCAGCACTTTGTTTTTCAGAACCTGACAGGAAAGATCTCTCACAGATACCTCACACAACCACACACCATAACTTGCCTTGCTGTAGTAAACAACTCAGCACTCATCATATTGCCTTGCTGTAGTAAGTAACTTATCTAGGGAACAGTAATTCTTTAGTCAGTCAGGAAAATATAGTGAGAGTACTTAAATATTGATTTTCTGCATCTGTGTGAATCTATCTAACTGTGTTATTTTTATATCTCCTGTGAGTGAAACTGTGGTGTCTATTGTGAGTAGATATTCAGTGTTCTTATGTTTTCTATTTTATAATTTATTATTAAATATTTCTATACCTTTCAATGTGGTTGGTCTTTAAGAGAATACTTTTAACACCTTAAGAATACTTATGCTTATTTTAGTGAAATGGTAGCCAGTCCTGAAAGCCTTGCTGCATTGGTCAAACTCTACTATTTGTATTAGTATTAATTTTACTCAGTATTATTGGGTACCCTTGTAAGAGCTTTAGAGTAGCTGACTTACCTTATACCCTGGGGAGAGGGGGCACAGCTAATATATCTATGCCAGCCATTCCTAGGTGTGTGTGTGTGTGTGTGTGTGTGTGTGTGTGTGTGTGTGTGTGTGTGTGTGTGTGTGTGTGTGTGTGTGTGTGAAAATCAAATATCCAAGTATGTGTGTGTCAGCTACTTGGAACAGGGGCACAGTGCTCCAAAGTAGTCAGTGTGGAGTCTTGTTTGGGGCCTGGAGTGAGAGAGAGAGAGAGTGTCCATCCCTAGGTCTGGCATATGCTCCCTGTGTGCTCTTAAGTGAAATTATGCTCGGTGCAGAGAACTGCATCTGAAAATACTGTGTGTATCCCTTTTTGTTGCTAGTGGCCATCCCTCACTGGTGTCAGTGGTAAGGATTGAGGCTCCTTGATTACTGGACTGGAGTAGGGACCATCACACTATTATATGTCAATGGCATGGGAATGCACCACTTCTTTCTTATGTCTAGCATGACTCATGTAAAGCAGACTTGAAATGGATTATGGGAAAGTGAAAGACTTGAAAAAATAAGATCACATTGATATGTCAAGCCCCATTGACAGCCATTTTGCAGAAAACATATTACAATTCTATACAAAGCAGTCAGAGTGATTTTGAGGTGTTAAAATAACTCAGAAAAACAGAAATAGAGTGAAAAAATTTATTTTTTTTTAGTTCTTAGGTGGAGTTTTCCTTTAAGAAATGAGGTACTACAGCAACTCCATTGACAGATGATTTTTAGATTTGGAATTACAAATCCCCACCTGGAGGTATGGTCTGGACTGTGCATGTGCAGTGCCCTGCAGCAACCCAGCTGTGTGCACAGCATCAAGATTTGAGTGTGATGGTCAGCAGGTGTACTCTAGTCATTTTGAGCAATTCAGAAATGATAATGATGTGAGCTCTAATTAGCATAATCTTCATGTCCAGCCAAGTGAATCTGTACAATATAAGTGCAAAGGTAGGCAGATATCCTCATCACACTATGGAAAAAACTATAAAGCAGCCATGTTTGAAAATAGAAAGTTGAATAATCAGAGCATTGATCAAGCAAAACTGCAGGTGTTTTTTACAATGTAAGTGGTACTTTTTACAAGTCTAGCCTTTCATGTAGTGCTGCTTTTCACTGCTGTTAAACTTGTGGATATAATAAGGGATAGGTTTGTCAGTAAATGTATCGGTAAAGTGTATTGAGAGGTGGATTTCAAAGGTAAAGCACAGAGAAACAGTTGTATCAATTTGGTTTCTTAAAACAGTATGCCTAATGTTTTGTGGAGGTCATTTGCTCAGTAAACGTATGTGCCTCTCTTTAATTAAAGACTATGGCTACATAACTATCAGGCACACAAAGGGCATGCTACATGGCCAAAGGTGGAACTGGAGTTAAAGAATTTGGCAGAGCCATGCAGAAATGAGGCCTTTTCCTATAACCATAGAGCAGTGCCCAAAAACAGGGAAAGCAGAAGCACTCTGCTGTCTCCGGTACTTCTGCTGAGACATCCACATTTAGAAAATGAGGTGGTACTCCAGGCTTTCTATTTGCATGGATGTTGGTTCTTTGACCTGCATTAAGCTGACCATGTCTGGGATGATGTGTCAGACATCAATATAGTTAGAGTCACAACAGTAGATATGATATGGTGTGCTGCAGGGCCAGTAATATATGTGCTGCCCAACAAAGAGCTTAACTCTTGGCATGGGAGGGTAGGGAAATGGGTAGGGAGCCATCAAATGTACCATCTCTCATGGAGATGGGGGAGTTTCTGGTCTCTGTCAAAGGTAGTGAAACCTCCACATAGTCCCACAATGTGGTGCTGAATGTTGAGGCTGAGCTGTTTCAGCCCAAAAGACAATTAACTGGAGATAACCCAAGCATGCAGACCTATTTATATGTAAGAATACCTGTGAGTCTTCTGCACCAATTATTCATTATCAAAATTATTAAAGCTGTCTAATTTACAATATACACCTCAACAGAGTCCCACAGTGTAGCTACAATATGTGTTCATCCTCCACAGCCATCTGCACAAAGTATGCAATTTAAGTACTGCTTGTTATTATGCTATTTATAAAACTGTGCTGCATCTATACTTCTGATGCTGGATTAGGCTTACCCCAGATATTTTGTGCTTTGATGTATTCACGGGTGATTCTTTATCTGGCACCAGCACTGGGGTACTGTCCCCCATCTGATGGTAGAGGATCTATAGCCTCTGATAATGATGGTAGGGATGAGCTGGCACAGTCAGGGAATATTGGACATGTGGAATGTGGCCGCTGCATCACCAATACAGACCAGGGACACAGCCTCTATGCCTGCAGATACCCAGGCTAACCACACCTCACAGGGAGGACACTATCAATCAGGGAAGTGTGCTTGCCTCCAGCAGCGGAATTGAGTAATGGTGCTCACTGGGAATTTAGTTGCGACTGTTCCTCTGAGGTCAGTGTGTCAATCACCACAACCCAGCAAATGTGCAGGGTCATTGTGAAGGCACAGGGTAGAACCAACACAGTCATGGTGGAGATAGTGAAGATGATGCAGGGTGTGAGTGATGACCTATGGAAGTGCATGTTCCATATGTGTTATTGCTTGAATAGACTCAGTCACATATTGGAATGTGTGCAATGTCTTCTCTGGCTCACCTGCCAGGGAGTGAGGGACCATCTACATAATTAGTCTACTCATGCATTCACAGATGGTAGCCAATGTGGCCATGAATTTCCAAGATCCCACTTCACAGTGTTAGCACTCCCATGGTGACATGTATTGGAAAAGTATCTACAGCCAGAAGAGGACAATGCTATGGTTGTGGCAATTGGCACAGTGGCACATCTCATAGCAGATGTTGCTCACAGTCACACAGCACACCAACATCTTGCCAGGGATGTGGTTAAGCCACTGCAACTCCTGGTAGAGCCAGCCTCCATGGGTAGGGGCATGAACAAAATGCTGAAACCTCTGCCAGGCATTCCCTGGACCTGTCTAGTAGCTCAAGCCACTGTACTGTATCTGCTACTGAAGCTGTGTTCCAGTAAATCCACACTCACACCAACACAGCCCCCAGTACATCACACACTTCCACTAATGATGGCCTTTCTCAAATATTTTTATGCTAAAGGGCCCCCAGAACTGACAGGTTACATGAAAGCATCTTTTACTTTCATAATCCACAGCACTATCACATTTCCCTATAAATGACATCTACTCCTGTGCTCCCTTCCCCACCTGTGCAAATGATAACTGTGGCCACCTGCTGTTCGTGCATTATTACTTGGATTGCCTATGTGTGATGCACAGCATGGCAAGCCTAAGTATGGGCCCACACACACTGGTTTGGTTTTACTTCTGTCTACAGTTTTGTGAAGCTATATACAAGCCACTGTTTCTTTGTGAGTGTCACAGCATACTGCATCTGCCTCTGTCTGGAAATAGTCATCCCCCTCTTCTGTCTCCTCCACTAATTCCTCATCCTACCCAGCCTGCAATGCCAGGTTTGCTGGGGACTGCTGCTGCTGCTACAAGTGCCCACTCTACTGTAACTGTTTCTAAGTATGACATTGTATAATATTGCATTTTTATGCACAAGCCAGGTTCATACTCCAGGACACTGTAGGGATTGTGTTTGTTGTTCCAAATAAGTCAGGCTGGCAGATATTTTATACAAAAAAGTAGATTGTTAGATTAGGAGCCTTGTTTCCTGATAGTAAATTAATATTTATAGTTAATGTTGTTATTATGGAGCTGGTTATCTGATTACAGCAATATTGCATTATATTTCATAGGAATAGTGACTGTATCAAATTAAACTTTAGTTTATTTTTATGGTTAATGTTTCATATGTAAATATTTGGATAATTAGAAATACTTTTATATATCACAAACTAGTGATTTTGTTTTACAGAGTGATGTTATTTATTGATGGTGTAATTTTTATGTGTCTTATGTACATTGTCTGTGTGCTGCTGTGTTCAAAATATATACTAAAGAAGGCTGTTTGCCCAAACTGGTATAATTTCTTTTTACAGACCTTGGATTATCAATAAAGGATATTTTACAGGATTTTGTGCATTATTCATATCTTGTGTGCAAGTCCATTTGTTTTCATTTTGTTTTGTTTTTTTTGTTTGTTTGTTTTTTATGAAATAAAGAAGATAAATGGAATATATTTTGCAAGAAATAAGATAAACATATTAGGAATCCAGTTTTATGAAAGTGGGAAAATATCAGAACAATGGAGAGTAATTCTGGATGAAATAAAGAAGTTAGTTGGTGGAAAACTTTCTGTTTATCCTTTAAAACGAAGGTATATGTGTTAAATATGTATATGTTGAGAAAAGCAGGATATTTGGAGAGTGTATATACATTTCTTGGAATGGGCGGCCATGGTAGTGCAGCGGTTAGCATTGTTGCCTCACAGCAAGAGGTTCCCTGGTTCGATCCTTGGCTGGGGTGCCTTCTGTGTGGAGTCTGCATGTCCTCCCTGTGGTCACGTGGGTGTGCTCCAGTTTCCTCCCACATCCCAAAGACATGCTGTAGGTGGATTGGACACACTAAATTGGCCCTAGGTGTGTGTGTGTGCCTTCTGTGGAAGGTTGGGTGCTGGGCTGGCAACTCAACACCATAAAACTCCACTGCCAATCATGAGTGGACAGGTGATCTGCTGTGGTGACGCCTAACCAGGAAAAGCCAAAAGAAGAAGATAGACATTTCCTTGAACATGGAAAACTGTTAAAGATGTTTTTCAGTTTTATTTGGAGATCAAGACTGAATCCATTTAGATGGAGACTTGTATATAATAAAAAAAACAGGTTTAAATTAAAAAAAAAAAAATCCCATTTTTTATTTATCATCAATACACCTTTTGTGGGTATTAAATCCATGAAGAAGAAGGAAAATAGTTTGGTAGGGTCCGGGAGCATGCTGTATGTGAAATATAGTGAGACAGAAAAATGAAAAAGAAAAGAAAAGAAGTAAAAAGGAAGAGATTATAAAAAGTAATGTGATGATAAAATGAAATTATGGGAAATTAAAACTAATAAAGTTGAAAAGATAAAAGGAAATGGTTTAAGATGATAATGTATGGAAAGTTCATAAAGATGGGATAAAAAGTCTTGACAAATAGAAGAGAAAGATTTGAAGATTTTTATGAGGCTGGAGAGTTTTTGGGGAGATTATTATTGGATAAGTGGCCTATAAAAAGTTGTATGAAATATAAAGCAATGAAGGAGAGAAAGTACAAATATTGTAACTAATAAGAAATGACAAAGCATTATTTATTTTATTTATTTATTTGTTTATTTATTTATTTGCCTTGCAAAAAGAATGATTTTTTTAGAAAAACATTCAAAATTAGCATAATTGAGAAGGAAGCTTTTCAGCATATAAACATGGATATTGTATGGAAAATATGAAAAATTAAAAAAAAAGTGTAGTTGACAAATTTGGTAAGATACTGATGGTAATAGTATGGGTGTTGTAAAAAAATATGCAATGACTTGCATAATAAAATAGGAGTGATGCAGATCAGTTGCCTGAAATGAAAAGATGGTTATGGAGAAAAGGATGGGGAGATAAAATGAAAGATATTAAAGTTTGTGAAACTGAATTTATTTTTTATTTTATTTATTTTATTTTACATTTGTTTACCGGGCTAGTCTAACTGGATACATGTCCATTTTCAGTAGAGGCCCGGGGAGAAAAGCTCCTAGGTAAATACAGCTAAATTAACAAATTTCTGTGAGTTAAGCATATAAACAAAATCAATACAAAAATACAAGCAAAAACAGACTGATTTACAGGATAAATTCTAACAATTCAAAGTAAATTGTCAGTATAGAATTAACTCTTAACAGTAGATGCAGTTAATATGGCAGAACCAAAAAACATATATTTTTTTTTTTTTTTTTTTTTTTTTTCCTGAAGGAAAGAAGGGAAGATCAGAGTTTAGGGTGACTATAGAGCTAGTCAGGTTTGGAACAGTAACATAGCCAGTGAGATTTGAGATATACTTTCAGATTATTTTTGAAAATGGATAGTGAGGGAAGTGTAGAAATGTCATTTGGTAGGAGATTCCAGGCTTTCCCTACTGTATTTGAAAAAAGAGAGTCACCGGCCTTGTTGTTTGTTTTGGTAGAACTAGCTAAGAGTTTATGTGAAGACCTAAGGGAATGATTAGTGTGGATAGAGCTGGTGTTTTGGATGGTGTGTAAAGGGTTTTGTGAGCTATAGTTAGTTGATTGAATTTGATTAGGTTCTGTAGTTCAAGCCAGCCTAGCTGTTTTAAATTGAGGCAATGATGGGTTCGAAATGGGTTTCCTGTGGCAAATCTGGCGATGTTATTATAGGACCTTTCCAGTTTGCTGAGGTTGTGTTTAGATAGTTTAGTAAAGATGGGTGAGGCATATAGAAGAGGAGATATTAGATGTGTGTGTGCTATTATTGTACGAGCAGAGGGCAGGAGAAAAGATTTAATCTGATACAGGGAAACTGAAGAAGTAAAATACTGAAAATATTGTAAATGTAAATGTAGAAATTTAAATAAAATGGAAGGGGTATGATGTAATAAAATAAATATATATGTGTGTGTGTGTGTGTGTGTGTGTGTGTGTGTGTGTGTGTGTGTGTATGTATAAATAAAGCAACCCCTACTCTTGTTTTGATAAGTTCCATGGGATCTTTTACATCCATGTGAGCTACCACCTACTCAGGCAGATGGGACCCAAGTTTAATGTTTCATCCAAAGGACGGCATGCTCAGGAGTGCAACACCCCCCTTATACTGCACTACAGTGTCAGTCCTGGAAAATTTAATCCAAGTACCAAAGGCAGGTGTACTAACTGTTGAGGAACCAGTGACACTGACATAGAGGGCACTGAGGATGAAGAATTGAAATACAGATTATAGAACAATTATCAAAATGTTAGGAACGATTATGTGTTCTAGGTAATGGCACCGTTGGAGAACCATTTACATTGCAAATATTTTTAATGAAGCCTTGAAAATATTCCTTTAAGAGATACATATATGTTTGTGTGGAAGTTCATTCCAGTGTTTGCCAACAGCATCAGGGAATCTTGTACTGAATCTAGTTTATGTCTTTGGGATGACCACCAATCTGCCTGCAGCTGCTTAGAAGTTATTCAGAGGATTACTGCCAGCTGATATTTGCAGATATGGAAGGGCAGTCAGAGAAGTATAACAATTTCTGAGGAAAACAACTGGAATTACAGATATATGGTGAGTGCACTGCTGTTTCTTAGTGGGGCATCCTATCATGGCAGTCAGTGATAACTCCTGATATTCTGTCATATGCTTATTGTAATCTTTGTTGCTGAGGAGTGACTAGGTGAGCTAAATCTAAGAGGGAGAATATTAAAATGTCTTTTGTGGCTAGTATGGCAGCTTTATTTAGGTGGGTATAGGTCTTAAAGAAAGAAAGAAAGAATGTTTCTGTTTGGTCTTGCTGACATTTTTTACATGCAGTCGTGCATCAACCAAGCATCTTTTTAGGCATCACTTATTCATTAAATGAAGTTGTGATGAGTATTCCATGGGTTGTTTTGGCACTGGGTGCTGAAATTAATGGCTGTTTTAAGTGCAAATAGCATTATTTGATTAGAAATACACACAGTAAGCTAAGCTATGTTTACAAAAACAGGAAACATCTTTACACCTCAGAGTTAACATTATTTTCTGCAAATTATCACAAAGAACAATTGTGGCACAGCCAACATGCTGAATGAGCTTAATGCTTTGATTGTAACTGGCCATGTCATTCATGTAGATAGTGAAGGTAAACAGTTCCAGCACCAATCATTTTGCCATTCCAATACAAAGAGGAAAAAATGGGGTATCCCCCCCATTCCACTTTACAGCCTAGCAACTGTAGGCAGACTGGTGATCAGCCAAAACTGACACCAGGCATAAAATTAAGAGAGATCTTGATCTCTATTCACTGCCCAAGGCTTTAGCGAGCTCCACGAAAATAGCACTATCATGTTTACCATTGTCTAATTGGCAGTACACTACTCTACCACATTCAGGAGGACAGTGCCAGTGCCAGGAGAAGGTTGAAGTCATGTTGAACATTGGAAATGAACTTCAACTCAACTAAGTACTAAAGGAGTTGTTGGTGATCACATATTTCTAATACTTTTGAAAGTGAGGAGAATACAATGAATGGATGATAGCTTTTAACTATGACTGAGGGCTCACCCTTGTGTAGCTGTATAGTGTGAGGTCTTTTCCAGATGGATGAAATGTATATTTTTTGTTGGATGTATTGGTAAGTAGTGCAAATAGAGAAGTGATGGAGCCACTGAAGTCTTCTGCAATTATTGTGATAAACTGCCCACAGCTGTAACTCCAGGCCTTAACTTTTTAAGCACTTGTAAACTAGGCCAACAGAGACTAGAGGAGAACAAAAGGAATGGAACACTAATGTCAACATCAGGAAGGATTTGTAAGACTTTTTGACAGTCATATCTGCAATTCCTTTGTCATCAAGATCTGGAAATGGAGAGGGTAGTTTGAAGCATCCTGGGTGAAGGAGTTGATTAATACATGTCTTCATCTTTTTGGGGTTACTGATATGCAGATGTTGTCGATCACAGTAAGAATATGCATTTGTGCTAGTTATTATGGCATGCCTTACTTGAATATGTACAGACCTAAGTTTGACAAGGTGAGATCCCAGTCTAGTTTTATGGTTAAAAGAACCAAAGATAGTTCCTATCAAAAATCAAATTGTTAATGCTAGGGGAAATCTAGTGAAGGTTGGGGATGTGTTGCTTGGCAGCTGTAATGGCATTTCATCAGTGCATTTGTTTGTTATGTTTTGGATTGCAGTACTAAGGTACTCACTGTTTTTGGTGCTTTTTTAATGAAGCTTTGAGTGGTCTTGACACTGACAATGTATGGAGATTTGGACTGTGGTGTGTGTGCTGCCTGTGCCTGTAATTCATTGACATACTCACAAGAAACCCTTATTCTGGGGGATTTCAACCTAGATTGGGTCACATGTATATCAGAACCACCAAGTAATCTAATAAATCTCCATGGCTACCAGCAGCTAGTCCAAATTCAAATTAGATGTGATAAAAATCTAAAACGGAATCCATCATTGACTGGGTCCTAACAACCCCACATTGTACCCCCATACAGGCAGTTTCCGAGACACCTTAAGTGACCACAACATAGTATACCTTATAAATAGTAGAACAAGCATATGCAAAACCACTAACTATAAATCCACTAGAAATGCAAAAAAAATTCTCTCCTGAGGTCCTCAATACTTTACTCTGTAACTGTGACTGGACCCCCCTAAAAACCTTCCCACTTGACCAGGCTGTAGCATATTTCAACAAAACATTTCTACAACACCTAAACACTGTCGCTCCACTGGGCAAAATCAAGGTTAGAAGCTCTACAAACCCCTGGCTCAGTAAAGAAACCAAACAAATCCTCAAGTCCAGAGACACTGCCAGGCTTTACTATCAAAAAACCAAAGAAACACAAAGCCTAACTAAGTACCAAGAACTGCGCAACCGTGCAACCAAATGCATTAGGCTGGACCAAAAATCATACTACACGACATTACAAACTAAATACCAACACAACCCCCAAAAAGTTTGGAAAAATGTAAACCAGCTACTAAAACCCACCCAAAAGGCTACCCCCAAACCAACTCCCCCTGACACTAAAGTTCCCATCAAAACACAATTCAACACCCACTTTTGTGAACTCAGTTCTATCCTTAGTATCACAGGACAGTTCCAACCTCACTATCCCCCCAACACAAATAACACTAATACAAGCTTTACCCTCAAAACAGTTTCCACCACTTCAATCAGAATCATGCTCTCCAAACTAAAAACCTCATCAACAGCAGCCGACCTACTCCCCAGCTATTTCTTGAGACTCACAGCAGATGCTATTGCTGTCCCAATCTCCACTCTCATAAACAGATCAATTATTGAAAATTATGTGCCCAAATTCTGGAAAATATCCTATGTTACACCCATACATAAAGGTGGGACCTCCACTGAACTTAATACCTACAGACCCATTGCTGTACTCTCCCCCTTGGCCAAAATCCTAGAAAAATGCATCCATACCTAGGTGCTAAAATATCTCCTAGACAGCAATATCTTGTCACCTACTCAACATGGTTTCAGACCTGCCCATAGTACCACTACAGCCCTCCTCTGCTTCACAGACACAGTAAACCATCTCAAAAATGAAGGCCTGCAGGTGTCAACTCTTTTTTGGACATGTCCAAAGCATTTGACACAGTCTAGCACCAAATCCTGCTAAGCAGACTAAACCAATATCACCTATCCAATTCCACTCTTACCTGGTTCCAAAGCTACTTAACTGACAGGTACCAAGCTGTGAAATGGGAAAAATCTCTCTCTCCTCAGCTGTCCATAACTATAGGAGTCCCACAGGGCTCTATCTTAGGACCACTACTATTCACAGTCTTCACAAATGACTGTTATACCTCCACACAGCATGCATCTATCATTCAATATGCAGATGATACTATGTTAATCTGTGCTGCACAAAACATTCCCACCCTCCTGCAATCAACTCAACTAGCATTCTCTGAGGTTGAAAACTACCTTACCAAAGCCCAACTTATCCTCAATCCAAAGAAAACTCAACTTATGATTATAACCAGTTCTAACAAAAACACTGATAACAGTCAATTCACTATCTACTCCACAAATGCTACTCCAGTCACTCCAGTGGCACAGGCTAAGCTATTGGGAATAACCACTCCAAAAAAAGGTGAAAACGATGGTAAAGTGGAGAGCCGCAAAATAAACAGCTTCAGCAGTAACAAATAAGCAGAGCTCCCTAACGGCAAGGACTTTAATAAAATAAAGCTTTCAGATAAAATATCATTCTTCAGTGTCTTACAAAAAATTATTTAAAACTCAACAGTCTTAAATACAAATAATTACTACATCACATGACACAGTCAACCTATCAAATAGTAATCAATTAAGATGCAACAATTAAGTTATTCAAACCACAGTCATTTAAAACTACATACACATCCATAAATTTATTTAAGTGAACAGTGGATATAATTACATATGCCTATAAGCTTATTTCACTCTTTGTTGTTTTATTTTCAAAATCGGTTTTAGTGTAATTTGCTTATTTAAGCCTGGATATTTGTCTGCTTGTAGGCGGACAATCCATTCATATTCCTTTGTGTCCACTTTATTCACTATATCACCACGTCTCACATTTTGATGTATGATGTGTATGACTCTAAAATAAAATTGATGGGTATCATAATTTTCTTGGATATGTTGGGCCAAGGAGTTTGTAAGAACTCCCCTATGTATATCTGGCCTATGTTCTATAATCCTGTACCGTAGCCTTCTCATAGATTTTCCAATATAGAAACTAATACATTTTTGACAGTTAACCAGGTATACAATAGAGGATGTATTACACGTAGCAGTACAGCAAAAAGTATATTTCCTACCACTAAAGGGATGTACAAATTCCATAGACTGATTAATATTGGAGCAACATGAGCAGTTGCGACATGAAAAAGCTCCCTTTCTATTAAATATAGGAACACATTTGCTGTTAAGGGTAAAGTCCTTATAGCATAAAAGCTTTTTCAAATGATCACAATTTCAGTATGTAAACAAGGGCTTATTTGGGAGCCATTTTTCATGGCCAGGTATGGCCTTCAGAATATGCCAATTATTTCTAATAATCTTTTCCACTGGTTCACTAGCCCTACTGAAAGTCATCAGGTATCTCAAGGGCTGAGTAGAACCCAGATCATGGGTAGCAAAAGAGACACCTTCATGGTCAGAGAAATAGGGTCTAGCCCTTGTATCTCCCAATTGCATCATGTCATTCCTTATTATTTCTAGCTCACTGATATTATAACCACTTTCTAAGAAATTATTTGTCATTTCCTGCATTTGTAATTCACAAACATCCATTTTCGTATTCAGCCTACTAGCCCGAAAGTACCGACTCCTAACAATACCTTTAAAAGTTCTCCTTGCATGCATGCTGTTCTTATGTAAGTACTTATTCACCTGGAACATCTTTTTTATATATACAAGTTTCTAATCCAGACTTTGTCAGTTGTAGCCCAACATCCAAGAAATATCCAGGCTTAAATAAGCAAATTACACTAAAACCGATTTTGAAAATAAAACAACAAAGAGTGAAATAAGCTTATAGGCATATGTAATAATATCCACTGTTCACTTAAATAAATTTATGGATGTGTATGTAGTTTTAAATAAATGTGGTTTGAATAACTTAATTGTTGCATCTTAATTGATTACTATTTGATAGGTTGACTGAGTCATGTGATATAGTAATTATTTGTATTTAAGGCTGTTGAGTTTTAAATGATTTTTGTAAGACACAGAAGAAGGATATTTTATCTGAAAGCTTTATTTTAATAACCATAGACTCCCACCTAAAATTTGATAGTCATCTCAACTTAACTATTAAAAAAGTACATGCCAAACTGGGATCACTCTACTGTATCAAACCATTTCTTACCAACAACACAAGATCAGCCATTGCTCACTCCCAACTTCTATCCACCCTACTCTATGCATCTCCCATTCTGACTAATCTCAAGCAAAACTGAACTAAGCAAAATGGACGCCTGCTAGAACAGAATTTCCCGCTTTGCTGCAAATTGCTCATATAGAACTCATTACTGTACTGCTTTGAGACAGCTCCACTGGATTGAACTGCTCAACCTCCTAACCTACAATCAGCTCTGCCTCTGTCATTCTATCTATTACCTCCCCAATAAGTGTTCTGCCCTCAAAAACCTAGTACATCACTCAGCCAAAAGGCCTCTTAGATCATCAACCAAACTACTACTAGAAGTCACCAACAGCTACAATAGCTTTGGAGACACACTATATAGTAGTTCAGTGGCTAAAAAAATGGAACTCTCTCCCCACTAGCATACAAAACACATTGTCTAATGCCTCCTTTTAAAATCTCATTAGGCAACATCTCAAGCAAAGTTGGCAGTGCCATGACTGCTCCCCAGGCTAGTGAAAGCAGATAAGGTACACATACTAAACCTAGAGTACTTGATAATAGTTCTCACTCTTACTCACAAACACTGGCTAATGTACAATGTATGTACTGTACCTGTGTACTATGTATGTATTCTACCTATGTTCCAAATTTCAGCTGTACACCACAAATCTATTAATTACCTTTATTTTTAAATTAATATTTTCTTGTTTGTTCTCTCCACTGTAACTGTTGATGTGCTGCATACCACTATAAAAAACATGTCTATTGTAATTTGTGTGTATACTGATCATGTCTAAATATCTAAATGTATCTGTAATTTTTCTATGTGAAGCTTTTCTCCCCGGGCCTCTGCTGAAAAAGGGCCTTTTTGGCTCAATCAGGCACTCCCAGTTAACAAATGTAAAATAAATAAATAAATAAATAAATAATTGCCTTTTCCTTATATTTCTTTATTCTGTTATACTGCAGCAATATGATTTATTGCCTTTTGCTCTTTCCTTGTGCAGAGTGCAGTGGTCCATGCTGTCCTATATTTCAAGAATGATGCTAGTGCATATGAGTGTTGAAGTACTGTACATACGTAGTATGTCCATGCTGAATTCCATTTTATTGGGAAAAATGGGTGTATTTGCATTCATGAATCTATGTGTCGGATGGCAGTTGAATTCCTGTTATCTGTCTAAAAAGCATCACGTCTCACTGTATGTAATAGAGTTATCAGCAGGGTCTGCCCAGGAGACATTATGACATTGTTTCTGGTACACAGGAGTTCCACTTATCACTGAGTTTAACCCTCACCCTATCCATATCAAGTGCAACCTCAACAAAATAAATTTCATTCATGTTATCTATAATTTCTCTTGATGTAGGAGGGATCCTGCTCCTCCATTCCTGGTGATTATTTATTTATTTATTTTTAGCCAGCATTAATAAGGCTAAAACAACATTTTCATTTTTAGTCCTGTTGTTACTTGGACTGCAGGAGACAGTGGGCAGGGTTTAGCACCATCTTCCCATGCCAAAGTCTGTCAAAAAGCATCAAAGTACCAATTTAAATGCCTGAAGCTTTCTGCACTTCAAAAATGTGTGAACCTAAATGCCTGGTACACCCACAAAACATATATAACAAGATGAATCTATACCAGCAACAATCTTCTTAGTTTTCAAGGCATAAAAATGAGTATTTGAGGAGACATCCAGGAAAAATATGAAAATCTTGAATAGTTGCATATCTTGGGAGCAGCAAGAGAGCCAGTCAGTAACTTGTGTAATTTGATCCTGAACCCTTAATCTGTGTCCTCTTAAAAGGAGTACACTCTTCTTACTGAGAATGCATCACAAGTCTTTAAAGATTACTAACTAAATGCATCTCAGGAGGACTGTCTCCATGGGGATCTTAGAGAAACTGTCATGACACTCACTGAGACATTAACTTATTTTAGGTATCACAATTATCACATGTATATACCTAATATAATGTCTCTTGGAGATGCCAAACCTAAACTTTGAAATCTGACATACTATACACTACCATACATTAACTGATCCCAGAAACAGAGGCTTCAGGTCTTCCTTGTCCATCTAAGGAATGCCAGGTCAAACTTATCAGTTAGGTCACCATATCCAACAGGGCTAGCCTCATAATCCCAATTACCTGCCCCAATTTTGTCAAAGGCCTATTTCATGTTATTAACCATATCTTTCAGCAGAGGGGTTACATTCAATAATTTTCTGACAATGTACTCAAATGTTGATCTTTCTTTTCTGATTTTCTCAAATGTTGACTTCCATAAGGTCTCATATCCTTACCCTGTAGCATTTTAAAATAATTTAAGTACATATGCTTTATAATAAAGTTCAAATTCTGGAATGCCAACACATCTACAGTTTACAGTGTGAGTAAACTGCCAAACTAAAACTCAAAGCTGAGCTTCTCAGTTTGCTGAAAAAGTGGAAGAAAGCAATATTAGAATTGGCTGGGCAGTATAAGGCACCCGAGAGAAAAGAATCTCATAGGACCTGGCTCCTCTGAGGGAACTCTTAACAACAAATTCTTCCACATGGAGATGACTTCCTTGAATTGTAATACCATAGTCTGCTTCAGTGTCAGACCAGGTCAACACCCAAATATCTCAGTTGCCATTGGCCTCATAGTTAGGCCTACTGTTAAACATCAAAGAAGACTCATAATTTATTAATAATGCTTATGTTTTAACATGTCTGATCTTGCAGCACTGACATTGAGTGAGATCTTCTCAACTTTGTGAATAGTCTACCCAGTCTGATCAAACCATCACTTAGATCAGGTAATCTGCAAAAGTGTAGTTTTATATTGAGATTTCCCATGAAGTTATCATTTAACCATCTACAGTCTTAATTTTAGGGAGAGTCTTTTTAAGGAGCAGTTACAATGGGTTGACGTTTCAAGGAGATGGCCTGAATCAATAAATACACATTCAAAAGGCAGATTAATGTAGAGTGTTAAAAGTAACACTGAATGTAAGTAGTAAATGAAACATAGAAAAAAAAAGGAAATATATGATGAGAAAGATTACTAAGGAAAAGAGGATAATATTTTTCTGCAAGAGGTAATTATGAAGTTAAAGGAAATTTATAAGCTATGGGATTAGGAATATGATGTACGGCAGGTGGACAGACTGAAGGTCATGACTATATTACTACAAAGATGTCAAGACAATTTTGAGAGAACCGAAGGGGTAATGACAGCACAGGAGACAAATTTGGAAAGTAGAGGTATAATGGACCAAATAAAATGAAATGGGGTTTCTCTGAAAAATGATTTAAGGAATGGGAAGAGATGGGATGTAAAGATGGACTTAAGGAAACAGACTGAGACATTAATGTAAATGTTGATAGTTTAGACAGGATACTTGAGAAGAGGTCATAACATATAATTAAAAATGAAAGAAAATAGGGCAGAAAATTATAGAGGGACATTGGAAGGATATAGAGTCAGCTATAAAAAGGAACAATAAGGCATTTACTTTCATTAGAGTTAATAGATACATGCAAATAAACCAGTCAGATTCTTTGTGAGACAGATTGGAGAGTGAAAAAGATGAAAACGGGATGTGTTTAACAGCTGAAGCTCATTTAACAGTAGAAAAGGGAGCATGTGTTTAGTACATCAAGCACATTTATCTGTAGAATATGAAAGGGAAAGGGAGAATGAATATATACTAAAAATAAGGAGTTAAAATACGGTGCTCTTGATGTCAACAGAAGAGGAGAGGAGAGAAAGCTAAGGGAATTAGTGAAGAAAAATGATGACCGGAATAAGAAAGAGATGGAGAGGAAGTAAGAGAATGCTGGGCTTCCATAAATAGGGTATAGAGGAAGATGATTGGAGAGAAGTAGGAAGACAGAGGACAGAGAAAATGGAGAGCATAGAATACATGTACGAAGAGGGAACTAAAGAGAATCCAGAAGAAAACAGGGGAAGGGCGATACTGAGCAAGAGAGTTAAAGCAGGAGACAAAGTTACAAAATGTGAAACCAAAGTTAGAGAAATACAGGTGTGCAAGGTGTAAGTGTCTAGGAAAAAGTAGCTAGGTGTGTAGAAGGAGAAAAAGCAAAGGGAAGCAGAGGTTTGTTAAAGAAATGATCAAAGAAGCTAGAAATTAAAGAAGTTAAGGAAACAAGATGAGTAGCACTGTACAATGTATGTGTGAGTGTAGGGAGCTGCATGGAAACAAGGGGAGGTGAAGGAGGAAAGAATAAAGAAGGGTGGAGTAGAAGAAAATTTAAGGAATAGCTATAGAGAAAGGAGAATAAAACATGGATCAGAAGTGGGAGGGATGAGTCAAATGTGAGAGGAAATAGTTGGAAGAAGACAGTGGAGCTTTGGACAGAAAAATAATGTAAGACGCAGTGGAAGCTGAAATGACATTGAACAGGGAAAGGGCAACAATAAATAATGAGTACTCAGATTTGCAAAACATAGGCACAAGAAATATCCAGGAAACTAACCAATATGTTAATGATGTAGGGCAGAAGCATGCATTACTTGAACTATGTTAAAGGAAGAAGTGGTTGTGTTACCAAAGGGTGGAGAATAAGTGCAATATATAAAAGGTATAAAAACAGTTGTCTTCCAATACTTGAGCAGCATATAGAAAGCAAGTAGACTACAAATGATAAGAAAGTTCTTGATAGCAAAAGCAGTTCCATTATAAGTGAGCTATGTAATTCAGAAGTAGTATCATTCAAGGAAGAATGAAAAACTCAGGTACTAAGTATTAGTACATATTTTGACTTAGAAGGTCATGAACAATGCAATCAAATTTCATTCCCAAGAGACATGTTGCACACAAATACTACTACAGAGAATAGCATTTCAACTGCAATAGATATTTTTTTCAAAAATAGGCCTTTGCCGAGATATTATTGTACAAATAAAAACAACCCAACAGATAATTTAATAAGCAATGTTAATGGATCAGTTCACAATCACTATGATACCCCAGGACATATCACTGTTAGTGCAATGAAGGATAGTAGAGATATAAATGGCTGCTTACCATGTAACAATATCTCAGAATTAACAGAATAACATTTAACTACTAACAAAAATATTACACCGAGGAAAAAGAACAGGAACAGATGAACGAGTAAGACTATCGGTTGGATTCAATAAACTCTACATGATTCGGTCATGCTGTGTTCACATCACAGTGCAACATGCACACAATAGTGCTCCAATTTTTAATCAGTAAATGGCTCTTACCTGAAACCAGGTAAACATAGTGGCATTCTAATTAGTGCATAAGCAGCTAAATTATAGGCTAATCAAACAATCCAACATGGCGGAGCTATTCAGCAAGCTATAAAGGAATTGTGTACGTTCAATGTAGCCATCTGCCCTGTACTCCAAAACCTTTGGGAATACAGCCACAGAAACTACACAGGAAAGAAAGAAAGAATATTAGGGGCTGCTGCTGATGTTCTTCATGTGCATGTGAAACAGGCTCAACTCTATGCTGCTGCTGATAGACCTTGGGCAAGGAGGAGGGTATTTAGACCCTGTTTAACTTTTCATGGTCTACATGAAGTGGAAAGAGTAGTGCACTACAGGGTGGATGGAGACACACTCCAGGAACTCTGCAAACTCTGTCGTCCTCACCTGAGACCAAGGGCAAACCAAAGGGAACCAATGCCAGTGGAGACCAAAGTATGTGTAGCACTTAGGATTTTAGCTTCAGAAACCTTTCAGAGACTCACAGGGGACATTATGGGGTTGTCACAGGCATCAACATCAAAGATCCTGCTTCATTTCCTGAATGCTATGCTACAGCATGCCAGTGAATATATACATTTCCCCCGTACCCCTAAGAGCAGAGCTAGAACTATGGAGGAGTTCTACCCCATAGCACAGTTCCCTGAAGTCTTAGGTGTGATAGAATGCACCCACTTTGAGATCAAATCATCACCCAGGGAACATGGAAAGGTTTACATTAACAGAAAGGGGTACTACTCCCTTAACTGTCAAGTTGTGTGTAATGCTTAGGGAATCATCCTGAATGTGTATGCTGGCAACCCAGGCAGTTACCATGACTCCCATATCAGGCACACCTCACAACTCTACCAGAGGTTTTCCAAGGGTGATATCCCACAAGGCTATTTACTGAGGGATGTAGAGGATGCATTGGAACTATGGCTGATGACACCCATTAGAAATGCACACAATCCCATGGAGGAATGCTATAATGAGGCACACACTTAAACAAGAAACATTATAGAGTGTGCGTTTGGGCTGCTGTAATCGTGGCTTTGGTGCCTAGATACATTGAGGGAGGCCTGTAGTATTATCCAAGTACTTGTACCTAAATTATAATAGTTTGTGCTATCCTAACAATATCATCCTATGAAAATAGCTACAGCAGGAACACCAAGGGGTAGAAGCACACATTCTACCACCACTGGTAGGTTCACTGCATCCACAAGGAGATGTGGCATCAGAGGAGGAACCTCCATGTGCTCTGGGTGTAGATAGACATAGGCATGCACAATCTGCCCTCACCCTGGCCAAGAGGCAATGGATAGCACACAGGCTGACCACTTAAGAGGTACACCTTTCAACCTATGCACATTCATAGAGTACAACTGATGCCAGCCAATGCCATAACCTTTATTTCCCCATGTAATGGTTGTGTACTGCTAGCATCAGACCGAGTCGGCCCTAAATGACAACAGTTGTAACTGAAACTCCCTTTCTTTTATTTCCACCATATTTTTAAACTCCACCTTAATTTTATCCCACTCCCTAGCTATATTTTCAGAAGAAATGTCTATCTTCTCTAATAGTTCCTGAATAATCTCCACTATCCATTCCTTAAATTCCTCTATTTTCAACAGATAGGTGGAAAAGCTCGAGTGACTCATTTTTATTTCATTGCCCTGTATTTTTATTTTAATTATTATTTACACATGATCTGAAATAATTATTGCGTGCCTATCAAGATCTTCAAATAAATGCACATGTTCTTGTAAAATGTAAATTCTGTCTAGCCTAGCCCACTTTTTATATCTTGGAGAATAATACATAAATTCACTCTGAACTCATACTACTGAATTCAAGCCTTCCATGCCAAATATTTTCATAAATTTTCACTAAAAAAACAAAACACCTCACTTAGGTAAGACCATCAGAAAGTTAAAATATAGAGTAGGAGAGCATATTTTGGCTATTAAGAAAAAATATACGAGTAATGATCTAGCTATGCATTCAGTAAATTGTGAAAATTTTAGAAAGCTCAGTTTTTTTGTAGTTGAAAAAGTAAATACTGATAAATTTGTAGGGTCCTTTAACAATTTTTTAGAAAAAATAGAACTTAAATGGCACATTTTTCTAAGAGCCGATTTAGCACCAGGTATCAACAATAAGATATCCAAGCCATGGTGGTACAGCGGTAGCATTGTTACCTCACAGCAACAGGTTCTTCCGTTCGATTCTTGGCTGGAGCGCCTTCTGTCTGGAGTCTGCATGTCCTCCCCGTGGTTGAGTGGCATTCGAAAGACATGTGTAGAATGAGCGTGCCTTCTTTGAAGGTTGGGCATCGAGCTGGTACCTCACCACTGTAAAAATCTACTGCCAATCATTAGTGGACTGGAGTTCCACTGTGGCGACCCCTAACCAGGAAAAGCCGAAAGAAGAACAATCAACGATAAGATATCTGTTAAAAGTCACTTAAACTATATTCATTTTTTATTAACAATTAATATTGCTAGTTTGCTGAAGCTTTTTATGATATGTGTATGGTTTTATTTTCAAATGCATTTTTTGAGTATTGTCTCACTGTTTAGTACTATTGAAAAGAGTGACAGGATTTTTTTTTTAAATGGTTATAATGTTAAATATGTATGTCCTTTTAAGGATAGGTAATTTAGGAAATTATGTCAGGTGGGTGATTGTATAAAAGGAAATTATGTGTACTATTTTATTGTTCTGAAGAAGTTCTGTAATAAATGGGATGAAAGCACTCAACTTATTCTGGGCCCAGTGTCTTCTGTTTGATTTTCATAAATTTCTACAAAAATCTACTCTCCTTTGTTATACTTTCCCTTCTTGTCCCCAAGACACATCTTCACTGCTGCAAAATACATTCCAGTCCCCACCCATAAGTAATATTCCTACCTGAAAACTGATTATGTCTCCCAGAATTTTCTTAAGATCTATTACAGCAGTTTCAGGTGGAATATAAATACATGCCAGTGTAATCCTCCTCCCTTGCCAGTAGCCCCTTAGCACTACAAATCTGCCATTATTATATTTTTATCCTCTTCTATCACTATTGGAGATCTTCTTGCAAATAATATAAGTACTCATCTTTTCCTTTGTCCCAGGTATTCTGCTGAATAACCACCCCAAAAAACTTTCTTTATCAAATTCATATGTTCAGTTCTAAGTGTGTCTCCTGAAACACAGATATTTGCACTCTACATTTTTTAATATAGTCCACTACTCTTTCTTTTTTGTATTTATCTGTGAGACCATTGACATTTAAAGACATTACAGAAAGCATCATTGCATTAAAATTGAATATTCTCACCTTTATGTTTAACACCTTTTTTGTTAAATGTCTAGTTACAGCTTTTGTGTTACATGCATACGCTGTTTGCCATGTTGAACTTTTATACAGTTATTTCTTGTCATATCCATTTGAGCCTAAGTCACATCTTACAAAACTTTGTGTTTTATTGAAAGCCCTCAAGCAAAAGACTAACACACCCCAATACCCCCAAAAACCTATTAACTTAATACTAACAGACAAAAGTATGTACATCTTCAAATGCTGAGGTTTTAGCCTCCTAATAGCAACAAAAGTCCCAAACTGATAGCCACACTGATAGACTTGAGTTAACCTAAAAGAAAGGTTATGCATGCTAAAACTCATGGTGCAGCCTGTCCTTCTACTAAGTGCTAATTGATTTTGTCTTAGCTTTATAGCTCTCCCAGTTTTTTTTAATTTCTTCAACTCTTTCGGGTTTCTAATACTATGATGGGAATGGACCCCATTCCTAAGTCAAAGTATGATTAAAGTGCATGAAATTAGTATTACTTCAGTCTTTGATGTCAGCCAAAAGTGTTCTTTGCAACACTTGCAATGTGCCCAGTAATGACTCCTACTGCAATTTGTACAGGGTTACATGGCTTGGTAACATATTTAAATATGATTGTAGATTCTTTTTTATAAGACTCGTTGCTCCAACTACTATTGAAACTGTCTGGGTATATTTCTTCCACATTGCTCTTGTTTCTGCCTGTAGATCTTGATATTTTATGACTTTGTGTCTCTCTGTACGCAAGACACTGTAGTCATTGGGTGTAGCAATTTCAATGATCAATGCTACTGTTGTCTTCTTTTCTTGTAGCACTATATCCTGTTTTCTAGCATCTATCTTTTGTACTGTTGGTAATGGGTGATCCCATGTGATATAAACTTCATCATTTTCTATGATGCTTTGTGACTCATGTTTCCAGTGTTTTTCAGCCACTTCAATACCATAATGTTTGCACAATCTCCAGTCCAACAGTCTTGCCACATTATTAAGCCTTTCAGTATACAGTCCTTCTGCTATCAGTATGTCAGAATCAGCAATGAGGTGTGGGACTGTTTCCAATTCAGTTTTACAAACCCTACATTTGTCTGTTTCTCCCACATGTTCAATGGACTTTGTAAACCAGTGTGTACGTAGCCTACTATCTTGGGCTACCAATATTAACCAATCATCTCTTGGTTTGAATTCACCTCTCCTTAACCATTCTTGTGTTCATTCCTGAGCAACATGAGGTTCTTCCAGAGCTTTTCTATACTTGCAAATATATTTATGCTTTTTCCACATTTCTTGTCTTCTCATCTGGTCCTTCACCTTATATTCTTTCTTTTGTTTTTTTGGCACATTCAGCTGCTGCCTGATTTTTTATCTACTTCTGGTTTGATTTCCATTCCTGCTTGATACCGATATGCTTCTGCTAAATTAAGCAAAGTGGTCATCGTATATTTATTCTCCTCATATTTCAAGACTTTCACTACATTTGGGTTTTGTGAGGTCAGCAGATATGTGTGGAGTCCCACAATTGCAGATCTATACATGCAATCAATTTCAAGGAGGCCCATCCCTTCTTCGGAACGGGGAATACATAATCTTGGTATACAGTGATTTTTATAAATCATTTGGTGAGCATGAAGCATCCTTATTGTTTTCCTGTCTAATATATCCAACACATTTTGGGGCCAGTCAATCACTCCAAAACTATAAGTTAGGACAGGAAGAACAAATCAATTTATAGCCTGAATTTTGTTCCTAGATGTCAACGTTGTTTTCATAATTAATTTAAGTATTCTAAAGTATTCCTTACTAAGTTTTATTTGCATTTGTTCAAGTTTTATTGTTGATTCTTCATCAATTCCCAAATATTTATACACTCCCTCTTGCTCAAGTGCTTGTATATCACATTCTTGAACCAAAATGATGTTTTCCTGGTGCTGCAGTTTTCCTGCTTCCTGATCAATGCAGATTTTGTTCCTAGATCTCAACACTGTTTTCAGAATTAGTTTAAATCTTCTAAAGTATTCCTTACTAAGTTTTATTTGCATTTGTTCATGTTTTATTGTTGATCCTTCATCAATTCCCAAATATTTATGCACTTCCTCTTGCTCAAGTTCTTGTTCAAGTTCAGCTGGGAAAACCCCTGAATGCTTTCAGAGAATATTATGTCCTAGCCAATTTCTCTTTTCTTTTTTTTTCTCATCCAATCACTCTCCACCAGACTGTAGCCACTTTCTCTTCATCAGATTATCTCCATGGAGACATGAGAACCAGACATCCAGTTTCTCTTTATCAGATTATGTCCATGGACACATGAAGACCAGCTGCAGAATTGCAACTAAGCAAACATGTATTTGCTAGAAAAAGGCTTGCTCTGTCTTAAAACTTGTTACCAAATCAATCTAAGGTCCTTATTCCAGTCATTCCCCTATGCAAGAATGAGAAAAAGCACATTAATTTTTCTCTTGTCATGCTTTTGTAACCAGGTTTTTTTCTTTTACATTGCAGTGCTTACATTTCTTAAAACTGAACAACAAAAATGAGAGAAGAAGGGAGAAAGAAAAGGAAAAAAAAAAGAACAGCAGCACCTACTATATGTCATTCTTTTACATATATTTGAATCCCACCTTGTACAAATTACTTTTAACAGTGCGTAAGTCCCAATAAAATATGTGCCAAGTCTTCCCATTGATCCATCCAAAGTCAAGGATTAAAAGCCAAGTCATTGAGCATTTCAGTGTTGACCACTGCACAAAGTGTGACTAGGTATAGCATCACACATGCCAAAGATCACTGCCAAGTTTCACATCATCATTGCTCTTCCATAAACTCCCTTCCTCTTTGTTTGGCAATGTTTCTCTTTGCTTATCATTTCACAAATACAGTAGACATGATTGTGCGTGTTTCCACACTGATCATAAAATGCAAGATCACAATTTGGTGGGAAAACATTGCTACTGTTGTTGAAGGGCCTCTGCAGACATGGCAGGTGATGGTGCCAAATTCAGGTCATAGAAGTGGGGTGTGGAGGAGTCCAAAATCTTTGTTGCACTTCTGCAGGTGGACTATACCTGATCTCAATACAAGGCTGAGGCTTGGAGTAGCCTAGTCAAGGCTGCCTCTAGTTTGACTGGCATACCACACACTGGGGATCAGTGTAGGCGCCAGTGGCTGGATGAGTTTAGAACATCCCCCAGATGTGTAAATATATAGATCAAGCAACTTGAAATGATATAGAATGATGTGCATAGCCAAGACTGGTATGCATAACGCTTTCATGTCTCTTCTTCTCCCATTTTCTATTTTACAGCTGCAGAGGAAATCATGACAAACAGGGAGGAGCATGCCAAGAGATTGGAGCGACTCAGAGAGGTAAGGGGTATGTCTGCAACAGAACTGACCCTGATTGTATTAATTATTGTGATTTCATAGATCAGTAGCAACTTCAGCATGCATACCTTAACTGTATCAGCAAGCATGCATGCTTTCTCTTGTAGCTGTTGGTGATTGTATTAGGTAAGTGTAATAGTGTATTCAGATTATGTGGGTTCAATTCCTATCATTTTTAAAGTTGAAATGCAGCAATACTGGCATTAATGCCATGTTGTTAACTTACTCTCTACTATCTTTGAAAGCATTTATGGAGTATGTGCATTTCCCAATGATTACTTGTAATAATTTATAGTCATTTTTGGGAGGTGAAAATTCTATAGCTAGGATAATAATAAATGGCTATTTATTGCAATAAAGAATGAATATGACATATAATGGTTCTGATCATCTTTTTTTCTTTTTTTTCTCACCCCACCCCTCCTCTCTCGCTTTTTTGTTTTGGTATACCTGGAATCACACTGTTCTGATGTCATACCTTCATACCATTTTGACAACAAACCAAGTGCATTTCAGCACAGTGAGGTGGGCCAACCACTGAAGCTCAGCCTGCCAACCTTCCACCAACTACCATACCAACACCCAGCACCTCTGGGAAGCACCCTGGCAGTACTGCCTCCACAACACTGCCCTACATAGTCCATTCTCTTTAGGTAGCAGTGCCCTGGCATGTGGTGCAGTGGTACCCTCCAGGAGTACTGGTGGAGGCAGTGTTTATGTCACCCACCAAGAGCTGCCCGGGGTGGTGCAAAACCTAATAGAGTGTGATCTTGGTGCCCACATCAGCAGAGTGGAGAACTTGCTCTTAAAAATAGAAAAGAAACTCCCACATCAAGAAGTCTCACAGGCAACTGAGGAAAAGGACAATGATGACAGTTCTGAGGGTGAGGACTAGATTCTCACTGTTATAGTAAACAAATAAGATACTGGAACCATGGGTAACTGTAGAACTTTAATCGCAAGTAAAAACTTTTGCAGATAACTGCTTCATCAGGCATAACTTACATAATCTTAGAAACCTTTATATAGTATTACCAATTAAACAATCAAGCAAATAAGACTTTAATTTAAGAATTCGAAATACAATTAATAAAAAGTTAAAAGCACGGTACATAAAAAACAATTCATTGAGAGCCTTATTAAAAACATAATAATTAATCTTTTAAAAGTAATAATAATATCAATAATAATTAATTTATTTCACTCTATTTTGTAAATCTTTTAGCATCGGTTTTAACAGTGGCGTAACTATGTTAGAAGCGCCCTGAGGCAAACTTTTCCTAGGCGCTCCAACATCCCCCCCCCGGGAACCCAAGCCATCGAGATGACCGAAGCCAAAGAAATCACATATAGTTCGCTTGACCTATGACAGTGGCATAAAACACTGAAATCTGGAGACGTGCTATTTCAGCAAAAAGTAAAAAAAAAAAAAACAATTATAAAACAGTACATTATATAGATACCAGAATGTGAATTGTACCTCCAGTCATCTAAATAATTCCACATTAAAGAAATATGTAAGATCTGTAACTAATAAAGAGGTTGCTGCTAGCTAACAACTTACTATTTCATTGTTTCATCTACAAATAAAGTGCCTGTTCCCTCGAGATATAAATTGCCTACTAGGTATCTCTGCCAAAGAGGACATTCTCAGGATGGCAGCATCCACCCCATTTAAAGGTACAACAGAGTATAGCATCAGCACAGCAATCCATCTACATGCTGGGGGAGTAGAACCCCCAGCTTAGCAAGTATTCTACCACTTGTGCTACTAATAACACAAACAGATTTACCATAAGCAACACTAAGCTTCTCTCCCCTGAAGACCTAATCAGCACAAGAAATCTGGAAATAGCCAAAATTTATTGGGAGGGGAAGAAAAGCCCAAAACCAAGGACACATTTTAAAGAGTGCTTGTATAATCTTAGAAAAGTTGCTAGAATAACAGGTGTGTTGTGTTATCATGCATTTCCTGAAAGATAGGAAGATTGAAACTTAAATATCTATCATTATTTAGTGAAATCAGTTCTCACTGGATTTGCCAGGAAAACCACAAATTTTAAGAGGAACAGACCAAAAGTATGAGCCAAACATTGCAGACACTGACACACACACACAAACACACACACTTTCTCCTGCAGCCATTAAAGTAAACTGAAAACACAGTTTCTGTTAAATAAGTAAGGCACACACTTTCTCCTGCCTGTAAGCCAATATGTACATGAAAGCACATTTTATCCTGTAACTATTAAAAACAAAAGCAGTTTCTCTGTTAAAGCACACACTTTCTTGCTCTGCCTGTAAGCCAATATGTACACATTGAAAGCACATTTTCTTCTGCGACTATCAAAAGTAAAACGAAAGCGGTTTCTCATTAAATAAGTGAAGCACAAACTTTCTCTCATCCTGAAGCTAATATGTACATGAAAGCACATTTTATCCTGTAACTATTAAAAACAAAAGCAGTTTCTCTGTTAAAGCACACACTTTCTTGCTCTGCCTGTAAGCCGATATGTACACATTGAAAGCACATTTTCTTCTGCGACTATTAAAAGTAAAACGAAAGCGGTTTCTCATTAAATAAGTGAAGCACAAACTTTCTCTCATCCTGAAGCCAATATGTACATGAAAGCACATTTTCTTCTGCTGCAACTGTTAAAGTAAAACAAAAGCAGTTTCTTGTTAAATAAGCAAAGCACACTTTCTTGCCCTGCCTGTAAGCCAATATTTACTCACTGAAAGCACATGTTCTCCTGCAGACCTGCAACTGAGTAAAACGACAGCAGTTTCTCCTTAAATAAGCAAAGCACAAGCTTTCTCGTCCTGCCTGTAGGCCAATATTTACTCACTGAAAGCATCTGTTAAAGACCTGAAAGTAAAACGACAGCAGTTTCTCCTTAAATAAGCAAAGCACAAGCTTTCTCGTCCTGCAGGCTGCATCTGTTAAAGTGAAAGTAAAACAAAAGCAGTTTCTCCTTAAATAAGTAAGGCACACACTTTCTCCTGCCTACAACTGTTAAAGTGAAAGTAAAACAAAAGCAGTTTCTCCTTAAATAAGCAAAGCACAAGCTTTCTCGTCCTGCCTGTAAGCCAATATGTACATGAAAGCACATTTTATCCTGTAACTATTAAAAACAAAAGCAGTTTCTCTGTTAAAGCACACACTTTCTTGCTCTGCCTGTAAGCCGATATATACACATTTTCTTCTGCGACTATTAAAAGTAAAACGGAAGCGGTTTCTCATTAAATAAGTGAAGCACACATACACTTTCTCTCATCCTGAAACCAATATACATGAAAGCACATTTTCTTCTGCTGAAACTGTTAAAAAAGTAAAACGAAAGCAGTTTCTTGTTAAATAAGCAAAGTGCACACACTTTCTTCCTGTCTGTAAGCCAATATGTACACTGTATACACTGAAAGCACATTTTCTCCTGTAGACCTGCAACTGTTATAGAACCAGTTTTACAGGGTTTGTGTGTACATACTAGTTTAACATGAAATGCAGTCTGCCTGCATAGCTCTCAACTGTGGGGCTATCCACATGATGGCCAGATGTGTGCCTGTTATGTTTTGTCTGTCCACCACACAGGTCCTGTGTCAAATATATCACTGGCAGTGTGTGTGTTGAGTGCTATCAGTACATGGCTACATCCATTTGTGTTTCTGACTTCATATTCCTGACTAAGGGTATGTGGCAAACCATCCTGTAACACCAGCAGCTTTCTCAGTGTATAACAACACTATTTCACGTATGGCCCTGTGTTCCAGCCTTTGTCCTCCACCTACATACCAGGCTTTGTCCATATGACATGCAGTAAGGGATTGTTATGTAGTGGCTTGTGACTATGCCGTGCTGCCATTCCTGCCATCATTCCCATGCTGTTGTGGTCCCCACACATATTGTGGGGTTGGGTCCATATATATGTGGGCTTCAGCTGCACAAAACATGTGTGCCCTTCTTCAGTCCAGAGGTCAGTGTGTGTAACAGTGTCATATGCACCTGTAAATCAGTCTATGGGGGGGGGGGGTCTGCAGCATAAATAACCTAGCCTGTTACAACATGTGAGGGATATCAGGTTTAAGATGCCTTAAGGTATATGGATGTACATTACCATACATTTCACCTTGGGAAAATGCTGGTCTACTGCTTACTGCCATACAGACTGTTCTGTTTGTCATTGTGATGGTTTCAGTTATGCCTTATTATGTAACAGATACATCACATTGTGTCAACTGAAGTCTTTTCCCCCTAGAGATTGCATACAGAGTGTAGTTAGAGGCTGCTGGACTATACATCTGCATTACTTACTGTTGATTGTTATCCTGTGGCCCAGTCTGTCTTTACTGTTGTACTACTTGAAGGCCTTGGCCTGGACAACAACATATGTTATGCTTTCAGATTACTGTATTAAATGATATGTTTGAGAGCTGCATTAATCAGTTTGTATGTATTTCAAAGTCTAAACAGCTATATGACATGACATATACAACTGTAACAGCACACAAATAAAACTTTCTTATGTATGCAAACCTGTGTGCGGTGTTATATCCTTTGACCTATCTGTGGGTATATGTTTCAGGCAACAATTGTCATTTGTATGGGTGAGTAATACACTGTCCATTTGATAAGGTGGCAACTGTAGGAATACTGGCTGTTCAGTATGGTGTGCACCCTCTAAATATGTATCTTCCTATACATATCTGTGTGTGTAGTTACATATATATATATATATATATATATATATATATATATATATATATATATATATATGTGTGTGTGTGTGTGTGTGTGTGTGTGTGTATATGTATCTTTGGAATGTTTATTGCTTCCACATTGTACATTCCCTATGGTAGCCAGGCTGTACTGCATGATATGTTATTGATACCTGCCTGATATCATACAGGTGGGATGGATTACTGTTAACGTCTTGTGCCCATGTTGTGTCTGGTCCTGGGTATGGGACTTGCAACAGTTGGTATTGTATTGCAGGGCAGATCTGTTTGGCTGTGGGGGAGGGGTGATATCAATACGTACAAGATGCATTTAGCTTGGGGCCCCTCTCCCCCATTAATGGTGCCTGTGGTCATATATGTATTTGTTATGTTTTCTGTTATATCTATAGATATATATCTGTATATATATATATATATATATATATATATATATATATATATATATATATATATATACTTACACACACACACACACACACACACACACACATATATATATATATATATATATATTGCTCTATATATATATATATATATATATATATCTATAGATGTATGTATATATATATATACACACACACACACACACACACACACACACACACACACACACACACACACACACATACATCTACATGTTTAAATACATTTCCTGTACTGTTGAATGACTGTGCTGGATGATATGTTTGTGAAAACATCAGGGTTATGTGTATCTGACATGGCTTGGTGGTAAATCACTCTGGCTATGGTGCCCAGCATCCTGGGTTCAAGCCTTGCAGAGGCTGTTTATTTTGTTGCTGGGCAGAACAAGGGCCGTTGGTTACAGAGTGATTAAGGCACTTTTAAGCAGTTGTAAGCGGGTTTGCATGGGTTTGTACAGAGGTAAGCACTGCTAACTTCTGGTTACAGTTTCTTATATCGATTTAGCTTCTCAATTGCTTAACCTGTGTAGGCATTGCTTACCTCCATGCAAAAAAGCTTAATCCTGCTTACTGCTGCTTAAAAGTGCTTACTCCTGCTTACCCCCACGCTAATTTCTTTAAAAGAAATGAAAAAGGGTTGATAGGAAAGTGGTGAAAAAGGGGTGCAAAGAGTGAAAGACATTAGGGAAAATAGCTAGTAATGTGCAGGACGGGTGTAGGGAAGGTCCATACCTGCCCATTTCTTCTACAGCAACATCTGTGCATATACACTGAATTTGGAGATAGATTTGAAGACTCAAACCCCTGAGAGAGGGGTGAGGACAACAATAATATATTGGGAAGCCAATTAGACCAGATTACATGTGTCTAGTGGACATGTATGCAAAATGGACAGCTATGTATGGGGCGAGATGTTTTGGGGGGAACAGATTGCCCTTTTTTTAGGTGAGAGTGAAATGTTGGGGAGGGATAGTAGGTATATTTGGGGAGGTAGGTTGGGTAGGTTAACAGACAAGACAGACAAGATGCATACAGGGGCGGTATATGACACATGTGGGGGGTAAACATCTTGATGGGGAGGGGTGTTTGGAAACCAGAATCCCATGTGCTCCCTAGTGGAAACAGTGGGACTGAGGTCCCCACCCATCAGCAGTCACCACTTCACTTTCACAGCCCCGAAGGTGGCTGTGGTGGGGACTGAGTAGGAGGGCCAGGCCGACACTCTAGTTGTGACATGCGGCCCTCAAGCTGGTGTAGCAGATTTTCGAACTCCCTGCAGAGCTCGCTGTGCACCACATGCTGGACCCGGTGATGGTTACAGTGTCCTGTCTGCGCCTGCTCCCAGGGGTGAGCCCCATCCCCTGAGGCGGTTCCACCCGAAGGTGGTACAGGACCAACAGACGAGGAGGTCCTGGGGTGGGCCCCAGACATGCTGGTGCCCAGTGCCATGGCCAGCTGAGGTGGGACCGGTGGATCCACCCAACCGGCCTTCCCAAATGTGCTATGATGTTTCAATTTTATAACATATGTGGGTTAGTAATAGTCAACACATTCCAGGATTATGTATAGCAGCATGCATAGATATTCTCATTAACCCAAAACACCAGATATGGAACAGTTGCATAGCAAACAGAACACATGCATATATGGAACCACAGTGGCCATTACAACAGCATGCAGGTACATTGATAGCAGCATGCCACCAATGTGGGAGTATTTCAATATGGCACATGCATAGAAACAAATTAAATATTTATCAAACAATAGGACATATGTCCCAACAGTAGATTTAATGCAGCACATACTGATTGAGTTGTGTATTTAGTGTATTGTTGCAGATATGGTGGGGGGGGGTGTCAATTAACAATTAGTATATTCCTGTAGTTCTCATTACTTTCCTAGTCAGTGCTGTGATCTGTACCTTACAGGTATTAGTACACTACCATATCTCCTTAGTTTGGACAGTGGTATGGATGCAGATAACTATATACATGAACTGAGTTTTACCAGCAGTATACACCTCTTACCTGGTATACTTGTGGAGGTATTGTTTGTTAACTCTAATTAACTGCTTCTACACATATTCCCAGATTCTAGGTTGATGTTATGCACATACCTGTCCATCTCTTATTGCACACACTCTGGGCATGTCCTGACCACATGCAGGTGAACCGGGACATATTTTGACTATTGCCCTCTTAAACCTTTGGTGAATTGTACAATGACAGGTTTGTTTTCATTGACATTTTCCAAATATGTACAGGCCTGACAATCAGTTATATGACATGAAAATGCTGCCTACATGTCAGAGATTAGCACAGTGATATGCCAGAGGGACAGGGTAACAGCTGGAAGATATGAGCCGATTAACTGGAAATTCTGGACAATTCTGTACACTTGTGGGGTATGATTCTGCATACAGGTTACTACCACTCCCAGATTTCCAACCATGGCTGTGTCTGCTGAAAATAAAACAGTGTCCATCACAGTTGAGCGTGCTATATAGATATTGCTGTGTATCACTTGTCTGATTTCTGTCTATAATTCTACTGTGGTTTTACAATCTGACCTTGTAATTACAACACTCTTATACAGGATTGCCACTTTATTCAACCAAAAAAATAAAAAACATAAATGCTCTCTTTATACAGTACGTTTTCATTAAAACCTTCATCAGATGTGGACTGCATGTAACAAAAATCCTTTTATACCTTTAGTTCCCATCATTTTAATTAACTAAGGCACAATTAAAGTTTAAAGGCACAGTGAAAATTGAATATTCAAGCCTACTTATCTAAATAACATACTGGTACAACATATTCACCTAAAGCTACAGAAAGAAATTGAAATTTTAAATGAATTTATTAAGAATGACCTTGTTCACACGATACCATCAGAAAAAGAAAAATATTATAACATTAGGTCAGAAATAGATGGTAAATGTGATGAGTTGGTTAATAGAAAGATAAAAAAATTGGAAAGAGATATTAAAGATTATAAAAATAATTTGAGCTACCCTAACCCCAAACCATACAACAAGTTTTGAGAGAAAATGGAAGTGATGAACAATGTTTTAAATGCTGATGAGAGAGCACATGTGGGAGAACAAGTGAATGATTTAGATGATTTCTCTGACTACCCAGTTTTGAAATGGTCAGAGAGAATTAAAAATAAAGTGAACAATCAATACCAACAAAACTACTAGACAAATTTTTGTAGCGGATGATGAAGGGGGAGGGGGGAGGTATGGAATGTAGTGGGTACCCCTCACCCTAACTTGGAAAAGGATGATGACATGATAAAATAGGATGAAAACAATGAGTTCAGGTTTACAAAAAATGGTTATAGTATATGCAATTTTAGTGATACAGTGTTGAAGGGTGAGCATTTCAGTCTGTTATCCAAAGGACTGAAGTTCATACCTTTTTTAAAAAAGGAGATGTTACAAAAAACGTACTAGATGTAAAAATGTTTACAAGAAAAATTAATTTAGGTTTATACTTCCCACAAGAAAATGCTAACTACCAGAATGGACAAACTAAATTAAAGAAAAGGAGTGTTTTTAACCCCCCTACATCCTCAAATTAAGAATTTTGAGCAAGTGGTAGATAAAGAGATTTGAAAAGGTTATCCAAGGTCAAATATAAAGCAAATTTGAATCTTGAAGAAAAAATGTCTTGTCTGACCTTAGGAATAACAGAAAGGTGAGAGTTATGAAACCAGACAAGGGAGGGGGTGCAGTTATAATGGACACACTTGTATATGAAAGCAAAATGAATGATATTTTGATGGACACAAGTAGATATACAAGAGTGTCCAAGAATGAAATAAACATAACGTATAGAAGAATTGACATGGCTTTGGAAGACTTACATTTGGAGGGTTTAATAGACCAAAATACCCTTAATTTTTTACAAGTGGAGAAGCCCAGGATACCCTCCATTTTTGGAATCCCTAAGATTCACAAGAATAGTATGGAACCCCTGCTAAGACCTATTGTATTTGCAGAGGGTTCAAAAACCCTCTCACTAGCAAAATATGTAGATACTAAGTTAAAAAGGTTGTGGTTAAAATGAAAAAAATATTCTTAGGGATTCCTGGGATTTTCTGAGAGGGTTGAAGCAGACCATGTACAATGAGGAAATTTCTTTTTAATTGATGTTGACTTGTTTTCCAGTATCCCACATGCAGAAGGCATGAAATTATTGGAATAGGTCATTTTTGAAAATAATGAGTTAACACACAGTGAGAGTCTAGTATGTTTACAGTTGATGGAATTAATTCTAAAGTATAATTTCATATACTTTAAAGGTGAATTTTATCACCAAACGAGGGGAGTAGCAATGGGGGCAGCATGTGCCCCTACATATGCAAATCTTGTCTTAGCTATGTGGGAAGAAAAAATGGTCCTGAATTCAATATATAAGAACAGCTGGACCATGTACAAAAGGTTTTTGGATGACATCTGTATCTTATGGGTTGCCCCCAGAGAGAAAATATCTGACTTTATTATTTACTTGAATAGTACTACCTCATTTTTAGAATTCACCTACAAGGTATTGTATGACAACCTGCAGTATTTGGATGTGGAAATCTGGAAGGAAAAAAAAGAGTTTAAGTCTAAAATATCTAGGAAAAGCACATTTTCAAACTCACACACTTTAACAGTGCCCATCCTATGCACTATAAGAAACATATAGTGAAAGGTCAATTTATAAGATCATGTAGGATGATTTCAAGTAATGTGGAGTTTGGCAAAGAAATATGTTTTCTGGAGAGGTTGTTTAAAGACAGATCATACCCAGAAGAGATGATTGAACAAGCTAAAAAAGAAGTGTGCGAAGGAAGGCTAGGCAGATTCAAACTGATTTTGGGTTTAGATGAAGAAACAAGATGTCCTGTACAGACTATAAATGTGGAGCCATTTGAAAAAGCACTGGTCTTAGAATATAATGGGAGTGCTAGTATGATAAGCAAAGTTATTGAACAAGAATGGGATAGATTTATTGGATTTACAGACCTGGACAAAAATTCCTAAGTATAAGTTAAAGATTGTTTGCAAAAATTCATATAACTTAAAGAATTTATTGGAAAAAGAATGTGAGCCAGAACAATTAAACAGAAAGACAGTAGGTACATATAGATGTGGGCATTGTACACAGTGCAGTTATATAGTAAACCAAGAAAAATTGTTTCTAGAGAGTAGGAATGTTTGGTTATATGGAAAAGAATACCACAATTGTGATACTTGTGGTTTAATATATCTAGCAGTGGGCCAGGAATGCCAGTCATTATATGTTGGAAAAATGGAAAGAAAGTTAAAGAGGCATATCTATGAGCACTGCTATGATGTACAAACAAGAAAGAAAACTAATGTTCTGTTTAAACACAAACAGGTTTGTGAAAAAGCCCACTGCTTATTTTTTGTATTAGAAAGGGTAAAGAAAGATATACAGGGAGGTCCAATGGAAGAAAGGCTTGAATATAAGTAACTATGGTGGCAGGTCACGTTTCAGGCTAATATGCCTCCAGGACTGAACAAAAATATCGCCATAGTTCCCTTATTAAAAATTAGATCCGCTAAGTTATGATTAATTTTTGTCAACATTTTGTTATAAGTACATGGTTGAACTTGTTCTTTAAATATCTTTATAATTCTCTTGTACCTTTTTATATAAATGCTTTTTATGCAAACTTATTTATAAGTTTTAAACAAGATGGTGTTATATATATTTTTATGTTTCATGGATCTGGGTTCTAGCACGGAATGCTGTTACTGAGGTCTCACACATAAACTATTTTAGAGAAAGCATACACATGTAGTACTTAAAAAGATCACTAGAGGGAGCTCAAATGCACATTTTTAGTGTTAATCCATGCATTTTATATGTAGTTTTAAAAGGAATGGATTTATTTATTTATTTATTCTATTTAAGCTATTTATAAATTTTTTTTTTGAAGTTTTAAGAAATTGCATATGCTTTTTAATATGTTTTAACAACTGTTAACAGGTTTAAGGTGAATATGTTGTAACAGTATGTTATTTAGATAAGTATTTATTTATTTATTTTTATTTTACATTTGTTGACCGGGCTAGTCTGGCTGGATACATGTCCATTTTCAGCAGAGGCCCGAGGAGAAAAGCTCCACTATATACTAGAAGGTAACATAAAAAATAGTACACCGGGATACAAAATTATAAACATGATAAGAAAATTAGTCTAATGAAGTAAAGCAATGATACTAAAGCAAATGACAACAGCTATAATTAGCAAACTTAAATGAAACTATAATTAGCAAACTTAATAAAGCTATAGTTATAACATAGAGAGATGATTTATAATTGCAAATTCTTCGCTGTAGTAGGAATAATACAGCCATAAAAAGAAAGAAAGTGGTAAATTACATAAGAGTGTTTAGGTATTTGCAGTAATAACAATTGTTATAATGGTTTTGTGCCAGGGCAATATATTAAGAGGCAGATTAGCATAGCTGGGAGCAGCCTGTAAATATGAGGGGATAACAGGTTGCAGAGGTAAAGTAGTATCCAAGTGGATAGTAGATAGTTGCAGAAGAGTGGAAGCATTAGTGATAGGGACGAGCATAGAAGTAAATAGAGAGAAATGAGAAGTGGGTTGGATGTTCAGGTCAGTCAGGGTTTGAGCAGGGGCAAAGCCAGTGAGACATAAAATAGTTCCTCAGTTGTTTCCTGAAAAGTTGGGAAGAGCCTAGAGAGGTCAGTTCTATGGGAAGTTTATTCCAGTATGAGCCAATGGCGTTTGTAAACAAGGAGTCACCAGCTTTGTTGTGTGATTTGAGAGTGGCAACAAGTAGTTTGTTGGCTGAACGAAGGGAAGTGAGATTCCTGTAAGGGACAATAAGGTTATTTAGTGTGGGTGTATTAGAAGGGTAGTTGAGGATTTTATAGGTGATGACTAATTGATGTAGGAGAATAAGATTTTGGAGTTCGAGCCAATCAAGTTTTTGAGGTTAACACAATGATGGGTGTGAAATGGGGAGCCTGTGGCAAACCTGGCAATGCTATGATAGGCTGTGGCAAGTTTCTGAAGGTTAGATTTTGAAAGGTTTATAAAGGAAGGGAGGCATATAATAGTGTGGAGATGAGATGAGTTTGGGCTAGAGACACCCTTGTAGATGCTGTTAGAAAGGGCTTAAGTCTATAAAGAGCACCAATCTTTTTATTAACAGCTTTGATGGTAAGGTCAATGTGGTAATCAAAGTTTAGTTGATTATCTATTGTGACGCCTAGTAGTTTAGTGGAACAGTCAGGTGTAATGATGGTGCCATTGTCAGACATAATTGAAAAGGAGAGAGGGGGATTTAAGGGTAGGAGAGAAAAGTAATAGTTTTGTTTTTTTAGGATTGAGGAGGAGACAGATATCTTGGAACCATTTTTCTACTGCTGTAAAGACTTGTTGGGTAGAAGAGTGAAGTTCAGCTGGGGAAGCAGCTGAACAGATAAGAGTTGAATCGTCATGCATTGAATACATGTGGAGGTGGGAAGAGAGGTAGACAGGTTATTAATAAATATGGAGAAGAGAAGGGGTCCTAAGATGGATCCTTGAGGGACACCGATAGTGACTGGAAGTAGAGAGGAAAGATGGCTGTCCCAGAGGACTGCTTGTTGTCTATCTTTCAAGTAGGAGTCAAACCAGTGCAATGCCAAAGGTTCGAGAGAGAGACATTTCAAAGTGTCTAGCAGGAGGTGATGGTTCACCATATCAAAGGCTTTAGAGAGGTCAAGAAATAAAGCAGAGGAGAAGAGATTGTTATTGCGATTTTTGTTGATAGTGTCTGAAAAGGAGAGAAGAGCAGTGGAGGTGCTATGGAAAGGTCTAAAACCATGTTGGGAGTCAGAAAGTAGGTTATTATGTAAAAGATGATGTAGAAATTGTTGGTGAATACAACGTTCCATAAGTTTAGATAGAGGTGATAATAAGGCTATAGGGCGGAAGTTGGAAAGTTCATTAGTGTTTCCTCCTTTATGCAGAGGAATGATATGGGAGATTTTCCATAGGGAAGGAATAGTGGCTTCAGTTATTGTTCTATTAATTAAGATGGAGACTGGGTATGCTACTTCAGCTGCTGCAAGCTGCAGATATTCAGCTGGTAGTAGGTCGGCTGAAGGAGTGCAAGGTTTTAGTTTTGAGAGTAATTTGTGTATATAGGTTGTGGAGACTGTATTAAATGTTAGAGTGGGGTGTTGTTTTGAGGAGAGGTCATTTTGAGGGAAGTGTGGGGAATCATGGACTTTGCTAGAGAGGTGACCGTTTCAGAGAAGAAGGTGTTGAATGTACAGGCTATTAAGTTGGGTGGAGTTTGCACTAAGCTAGCTGGAGTAGGTGTTTTGGTATTGCCTGGATGGAGGAGTTTATTGATTCCTGACCAGAATTTTTTGGGATTATGATTTTGATTTTGTTGGTGTTGAAGATAATAATTTTTTTTGTCAAGATAGGTAAGTTTTTTTGTAGTGTTTCTAAGGTATTTGAAGTTTTGGTGGTCAGTTGGGTTTTTAGTAGTTCTCCATTTTGTCCATTGTTTATTTCTTAAATGCATCAATTGCTTGGTATCTTTAGAGAGCCATGGGGCAGCTTTGGATCCTGTTCTAATGCTGCGAGAGGGGGCGTGATGCTCAAGAATTTGGAGGAATGTGTTGTTAAAATGGGCAACTGCTTCCTCAATTGGCAGGTTTTTAAGAGTTGACCAGTTATACAGTTTGAGTTCATTGAGGAAGCTAGGAAGGTTAAAGTTTTTTTTGTTGCGAATAATACGATAGTTGGGCTGATTTAAATTGTTGTTTTTTTGTTTGGTGATGTAGGTGAGAAGATGGTCACTGATATTGTCGGGAAGTATACCAGTTTTATAAGAAAGAGGATTATTATTGACTAATATCCAGTCCAAGATGGCTTGTTTATTGGTAGATTTGTGAATTCTAGTGGGGAGTTTATAGTTTGTTGAAAGGTAAAGAGGTTGAGGTGATGGGTGGGTTTGGGAGATATACAAGAGTTCCAGTCAATGTTAAAGTCTCCTAGGATTATGGTTTCCTGAGGAAAGGTACAGGAGAGCCAGCTAAGGATGTTTTCTAGTGTATTTAAGTTGTTGCCAGGAGGGATATAGGAGCAAATTATATATATGGCTTTGTTTTATTTAAGTGGAATTTGCTGCAGAGTATTTCAGCATTGGCAGGGGAGGCGGTGGGAGTCAATAGAGGACACTTGTAGTTGAGATTTATAGAGTAGAGCAACACCACCACCCTTTTTGCTTAGACGATCCTGCCTTAAAATGCTATAACCAGGAGGAGTAATGTCATTGTCTTTGGTGCCTGGTTTAAGCCAGGTTTCAGTAAGACAGAGAATGTCAAATGAGTAGAGGTCAATTAAAGCATGAAGTTGTGTAATTTTATTGTTAATGCTCCGGATATTTAGGTGTGCTATGGAAAGGGAATTAGAAGAGAAAGGTGAGTTTGAACTGTTAGTGTTTGGTTTTGTGAGGGTGTTAAGGAGGGAAGTGTTTGGGCCAGGGTTGGGGTGGATGTCTCCATGTAACAGTAAGAGTGTTAGAGGAAGTGAAAATATCTTTGTGTTTTTGGAGGGTATGATGTAGAACTTTCTAGATGTGTGGAACCGGTTATGTGGTATTCTGTGATAGAGTGAGGGAAGGTAGGAACATGATGACAGGAGGTTAATGTAGGTTTGATTAGCTGGGGGAAGGAATGAACCTGTGTGTTTAGCTAAGCTTGGAGATCTGCTAAGGGTATAGTGCTCATAGGAAGTAAGGGTATAGTATAAAAGAAGGATGTTAAATAGTAGGAGTAGATAAAGTAACTTGAAAGGCAGGGGCATGTTGAGTTAGGTATGCTTGGCAAGGTTAGAAATTAGTAATATTTGGATGCTGGGAATAGGGGTATGGTAGTGAATCAGGAGTGGAGAGTTAGTGAGTGTGAACGAGGTAGGAAATTGGATAATTGGGGGTGTGGCTGAGCAAGTATAAGGCTAGGGTCACTGGGGTGGGTGGGAATTGGGGGTAGGGTAGGGAGCGGAGTGAGCCTAAGGGAACGGAGCGGGGAAGAGCCAGGGAGGGGACCAGGGCACAGAAAACAATCAGTGAGAAGTGAAAGAAGCACTGGGTACAGGCCAAGGTAGGAGTGGACAAAGAAAAGGGGTAGAGAGAGGATGATAGATAAGGTGGGAGAGATGGAATACAAGTTTAGATGCTCAGAGAGGTAGTACAGTTGGGTGTAGTAGAGAGATAGAAGTGGGGTTGAGACCAGGATGATATAGAGAAGAGAGCTACACTCTGGTGAGATAGTTCGGGATAAGAGGTTAACTAGGACTAGGGTAGCACCTAGTAGTCAAAGTAAAGAATAAGAAGAGGCAGAGCAGGCAAAGAACAAATTACTAGGACTAGGGTAGCACCTAGTAGTCAAAGTAAAGAATAAGAAGAGGCAGAGCAGGCAAAGAACAAATTACTAGGACTAGGGTAGCACCTAGTAGTCAAAGTAAAGAATAAGAAGAGGCAGAGCAGGCAAAGAACAAATTACTGGGAGAGTAGGGAGGTACAGGAGAGAGTTATCCTAGGGGCAAAGATGCAGTGGGAGGGTAGGAGAGTGTGACTTAGCTACTAAAAGAGGAGGTGTAGGCTGCTGGTTAACTTGGGAGGGAAGTCAAATAGCCTGGAGTTATGTAACTTAAACATTCAAATTAGCAGGACATACTTTCAAAAAAGGACTGTTCAGGGTAGAAAGTCTTGGTGGGAAGGACAAACAAATCTTATTCAGGACTCTGTTCCTTAATTGGACTCCGCACTGGCCTGTTTAGAGTGGATAAAGGCAGGAACTCAGGTGCACAAGGCTGGAGAAATATAAGGAAGAGATAGAATACAAATAAGTAAACACACAATTAGAGGGTGAAGGTCAGAGACAGCCAAAAACAAAGTGCCTTAGAAACTGAGTCTAAAGACAAACAAATGACATGACAGCCCCTTAAAACATTGTAGAGCAGGCATGCCAGAGACGGATTAATAAATAGCAGGAAGCAAACAAATAGAATACAGTTATTTATAAAATGTTTAAATGGGTATAAACAAATCCCTACTATGCAGTTATTTTCTATGTAAGTCTTACACAGGACATGCATACATAATATTAATGCATCAATGGAAAACAGTTATGCAGTAACAACATAGGTTGGTAGCTGTATCAAACAGTAAAGTTGAACTAAAGAAAAGTTACAAAGACTAAATGCCTAAAAGTAAAGATGTTAAATGGAGTCAAAGAATTCCAGTAGAGACAACAATCAAGTACAATGCATTGGCCATCGACTATATTATGCAAGGCAGACTCCAACAATGGGCAGTGGAGTTAACAAAGAGTATCATGGAGAATAACTGATACTGGTATAGTTATACTACTATGTTAGACAGTAAACATTTAGTAGGGTTCCAGGAAAAGTTTGCATGGACCAAACTATCACATCAATTCTCAGGTCTTAGAAACATACCTATCACTTTAGAAGCTAAAGGGTAGTTAATAATATAGTGATATTGCCAAAGTAAGCGTAATACGCACTGTGTTAGTGTTAAAACAGCTTTAACTCCTTAGCGGGACACAATGTTGTGCACGAAAACAATTCCAGCCTAACAGTAAAGGACACTGTGTAGTTGGGACCACGTGGACACAAGAAAAGCGGCGCAAAATACACAGCCCGATAAAGAAGCTGCTTGAAAGGGTGTTTAATAGGATACTGTGGGCGCTAGGGTAAACGGAAAATTACACCGTTCACTAAGGAAGCGGGTTGGATAGGAGTTATTAGAGGCTGCATTTACAATAAGTCTTAATAAACAAGTTTAGAGTAAGCCAGCCGTCAGAGCCTAGGTGAAGCCACATAAATAGAAGTGGTAGTTTACGGCTTTATTGTATCCGCTTAAAAGCGATCCACGTGGTCCCAAAAATAGGATACGCTGGGCTTAGGGTAAACGGTAAATTACACGTTCACTAAGGAAGCGGGTTGGATAGGAGTTATTAGAGGCTGCGTACTCACAATAATTCTTAATAAACAAGTTTAGAGTAAGCCAGCCGTCAGCGCCTAGGTGAAGCCACATAAATAGAAGTGGTAGTTTACGGCTTTATTGTATCCGCTTAAAAGCGATCCACGTGGGTCCCAAAAGCAGTCGATCACTATGAGTGGTCAGCTGGCAAATACTAAAGTTACAAATACAGTATAATTGTGAGGAACAAACAATACAAAGTGTATGTAACTAATACAGATTAAGAAGAAGGTTATATTTAACTAAACAATGTAAAAATACACAACCAAGGATACAGCTAAATACTCACATTTGGGTATTCGCTTCAAGCCGAGAGACAGCAGCCAAAGGGAAAAGTAGTAAGGAAGGGGCAACATTAAGAGGGTCTATTTGTAAAATAGGACCGAAGTGAATCAAGGGGAGGAGAGAAAGAGGAAGGGGTGGGTAACAGTTAAACAGCGAGTTGAGGGGAAAACAGCGAACTCTGGGCAATATGCTAACAGAGCTCAGAAAAAGGAATATTCCGTTTAAGGGTTAAGAGGTGATTACAGGTAGTAAAGTTAGGAATGAGAGAAGTGTAGGGTAGAAGCGTGAGTTGGAAATGGGTGTTATAGGTGTAGTGGGGAAGGGAATACTGCGAGGTAGGAAGAGAAGGAGAAATCAAGAGACAGTATAGAGGACTTAGGTAGAGCAGAAAATGCAGCGGTACAACAATGGCAAGTGCAGGAAGTTAGGGAGGAGCCAGGAGGGACCAGGGCAGAAACAATCAGTGAGAAGTGAAAGAAGCACTGGGTACAGGCCAAGGTAGGAGTGGACAAAGAGAAGGGGTAGAGAGGATGATAGATAAGGTGGGAGAGATGGAATACAAGTTTAGATGCTCAGAGAGGTAGTACAGTTGGGTGTAGTAGAGAGATAGAAGTGGGGTTGAGACCAGGATGATATAGAGAAGAGAGCTACACTCTGGTGAGATAGTTCGGGATAAGAGGTTAACTAGGACTAGGGTAGCACCTAGTAGTCAAAGTAAAGAATAAGAAGAGGCAGAGCAGGCAAAGAACAAATTACTAGGACTAGGGTAGCACCTAGTAGTCAAAGTAAAGAATAAGAAGAGGCAGAGCAGGCAAAGAACAAATTACTAGGACTAGGGTAGCACCTAGTAGTCAAAGTAAAGAATAAGAAGAGGCAGAGCAGGCAAAGAACAAATTACTGGGAGAGTAGGGAGGTACAGGAGAGAGTTATCCTAGGGGCAAAGATGCAGTGGGAGGGTAGGAGAGTGTGACTTAGCTACTAAAAGAGGAGGGGTGTAGGCTGCTGGTTAACTTGGGAGGGAAGTCAAATAGCCTGGAGTTATGTAACTTAAACATTCAAATTAGCAGGACATACTTTCAAAAAAGGACTGTTCAGGGTAGAAAGTCTTGGTGGGAAGGACAAACAAATCTTATTCAGGACTCTGTTCCTTAATTGGACTCACTGGCCTGTTTAGAGTGGATAAAGGCAGGAACTCAGGTGCACAAGGTTTCAAAAAAGGACTGTTCAGGGTAGAAAGTCTTGGTGGGAAGGACAAACAAATCTTATTCAGGACTCTGTTCCTTAATTGACTCACTGGCCTGTTTAGAGTGGATAAAGGCAGGAACTCAGGTGCACAAGGTTTCAAAAAAGGACTGTTCAGGGTAGAAAGTCTTGGTGGGAAGGACAAACAAATCTTATTCAGGACTCTGTTCCTTAATTGGACTCCGCACTGGCCTGTTTAGAGTGGATAAAGGCAGGAACTCAGGTGCACAAGGTTTCAAAAAAGGACTGTTCAGGGTAGAAAGTCTTGGTGGGAAGGACAAACAAATCTTATTCAGGACTCTGTTCCTTAATTGGACTCCGCACTGGCCTGTTTAGAGTGGATAAAGGCAGGAACTCAGGTGCACAAGGTTTCAAAAAAGGACTGTTCAGGGTAGAAAGTCTTGGTGGGAAGGACAAACAAATCTTATTCAGGACTCTGTTCCTTAATTGGACTCCGCACTGGCCTGTTTAGAGTGGATAAAGGCAGGAACTCAGGTGCACAAGGTTTCAAAAAAGGACTGTTCAGGGTAGAAAGTCTTGGTGGGAAGGACAAACAAATCTTATTCAGGACTCTGTTCCTTAATTAGACTCCGCACTGGCCTGTTTAGAGTGGATAAAGGCAGGAACTCAGGTGCACAAGGTTTCAAAAAAGGACTGTTCAGGGTAGAAAGTCTTGGTGGGAAGGACAAACAAATCTTATTCAGGACTCTGTTCCTTAATTGGACTCCGCACTGGCCTGTTTAGAGTGGATAAAGGCAGGAACTCAGGTGCACAAGGTTTCAAAAATGGACTGTTCAGGGTAGAAAGTCTTGGTGGGAAGGACAAACAAATCTTATTCAGGACTCTGTTCCTTAATTGGACTCACTGGCCTGTTTAGAGTGGATAAAGGCAGGAACTCAGGTGCACAAGGTTTCAAAAAAGGACTGTTCAGGGTAGAAAGTCTTGGTGGGAAGGACAAACAAATCTTATTCAGGACTCTGTTCCTTAATTGGACTCCGCACTGGCCTGTTTAGAGTGGATAAAGGCAGGAACTCAGGTGCACAAGGTTTCAAAAAAGGACTGTTCAGGGTAGAAAGTCTTGGTGGGAAGGACAAACAAATCTTATTCAGGACTCTGTTCCTTAATTGGACTCCGCACTATACCTTTAAACTTTAATTGTGTCTTAGTTAATTGAAATTATGGGAACTAAAGGTATAAAAGGATTTTTGTTACATAATGAAAACTTACTGTATAAAGATAGAGTTTATGTTTTTTATTTTTTTGGATGAATAAAGTTGGAATTATTCTTGTATCAGTGGCTGAGTTCATTTCCTGGGTGCCTTGGACTATTTCAAGAATTTTTTGGTGCCTTATGCGTTTTGTTTTTGTGTTCTTATACAGGATTTCCTAGACAGTTTTATTATGTAGCACAGTGTGGGTGACAGTGATGAGTAACACCTTATTCAGAGCAACACTAACAATGCCATACAATACCAGAGTAAACAGTACCAGTACAGGATATCAATCTTTTATTTCTATACACAGTTTTCATATCTGACAGACCTGTGGGGGCAATGTTTGTTAGCACTACCTGAATGTTGCCACACATATTAACCGATTCCACATTAGTATTATGCTCATACATCTCAGTCTGTTACTGCACACTCTGGTCACAGCTTGACAACATGGGGGTGGAGATGGGACATACTTGGCTTATTACTCTCATAACATTTTGGGGAGTTGCTAGGGTGGCAGGTTTGTCCCTATAGATGTCTAACAATCAGCTGTATTTCTTATTTGCTGCCTAAACATCTGGGATCATCCCACTGATTTGCCAGGGACAGGGGGACAGGCAGCAGATATGGGCCAATTTACTGGACGTTCTGAACATATCTGTACAGTTGTGGGGTATGATTCTGCATACAGCCTACTACCACTCCCAGGATTCGAACCATGGCTGTGTGTGCTAAAAATACAACAGTTCACATCTTAGTTGAGTGTGCTATTTGGATTATGTTGTCTGTCTTTTCACTATTTTCTGTCTAAGTCTCTCTCAGTTGTACTATATGACCTCTTGGGATTACAACAGTCATATACAGACATTCCTACACATTTTATTTATGTAGCACAGTGTGGGTAACAGTGCTTAATATAACAGTACTATTAAGAGAGTGCAACTCCACATTACCATATGATACCAGAGTAAACACATGCAGTCCAGCAGTTAGACCTTTATTGTCAGGCTATTATGCTTTTATTTACATACAACCTATATGAGACTCTTCATGCCATATTCTCTGGTGTATGCAGTATATGCCTTAAACAATACAGGTTTTATACAGGCAATTAACCTACTACTACTTTTAGATTTATTTCCTATCACAGTATATGCAAGAGTATTACTAACCTGCCTCGCGTCGCAACCGCTGCAATCTACAGGCATGGGCTTCCTGGTTCGCAGCCCTCTCATCTGCCACAGTGAAAGACATGAGAGAATATTTAGCCTTACCTATCCATAATATGCATGAGCTGGCAATTATTAAACAGGTAGTAGACTGATACACATGGCTGGGACATCCGCTGTCCTCCTAGCTTCTTGGATCCACTGATCCAAGAGATCCCCCTTTCTCTGCTTCAGGGGCATAGTGATGCCTGACCTGCTCACCAGTTCGGGGTATGCCAGTGGCACTGATGAGGTCATGGGCGAGATGGTCCCAGGCTTCTGCTTGGTATTGGGAACCCTGGTACTGGCCCTGCAGCAGTCTCTGGTCATGGTCTTTCACAAGGAGTCCTGCCATGACTCTGGACTCCTGGAAGCCCCGGTACTGTGCCCAGAAGTGCACACCCTCTCCAGTACTAGTCATAGCGCCTACAGGAGGAAGCTGCAATCATTTATGAGATGTATTCCCGCCTGTGGGTTTTAAAATAGGGCCAATTTCCTGCACTTTGCCGTGACTGGACGGTTTTGAAAATGTTAAGCTATGGGCAAACCTGCTTACCTAAGGTTGGCATTGCATAAAGGGGTATACCAATGGGCAAACTGTTTTAGCTGGCCTACACATTGCTTATACCTAGTAAGCAGGGCTGTGCAAAGCTTAGCGTTGCTTAAATTTTGATTTGCATACTAGTTGCTGTTTGGCATTGATTTATTATTCATTTCATGTTATATATGAGTTTGGTATCCATGATTCATGTGTATGTACACTGTATGGGGTCCTTGTGTTTATTAGGGGATTTCAAGACTTTATCACAATGACACCTCACATCTGGACTTAATGCAGTACTCCAGTTCACATATTTATGTTATGTAGTAGGTTATAAAACATAAAACTATATATATACATTCTTTTTACATGTTTAGTTTAATATTCCTATACTGAGGATCTGTTTGGTGATACCTCAGTTTTATGTATTGCTGTGATGGCTTAGTGGTTAACTACTGTAACTATAGTGTACAAGATCCTGGGTGCAAGGGCTGTTTATTTTCTTTCTGGCCAGAACAGCAGCTGTTGCATACAGAGTGATTAAGGCACTTTTAAGCAATTGTAAGCGGGTTGCGCAGTGGTAAGCAATGCTAACCTCCAGTTAAATATGCTTACAGAGAGTTAGCTTCAATATTGCTTAACCTGTGTGCGCATTGCTTACCCCCGCGCAAACAGGCTTAAATCCGCTTACGACTGCTTAAGTATGCTTACTGTTGCTTAAAAGTGCTTACTCCCACTTACCACCTCACTAATTTAGACAGTGATGTCAAATGGTTCTTGGGAAGGTGGTGGATTTGGAAACTCTATGGATTTATCATTCATTACACATTTTACCTTTGATTTGTATCCCTGATTCCTGTATACATATACTGTATGGGACACTTGTGATTATCTGTGGATTTTGCAACATTATGACAATGACACCTCACATCTGCATTTAATGCAGTACTCCAGTTCACAAATATATGTTATTTAGTAGGTTATGCAACATAAAATATTGGTCATAAAGTGATTTGAAATGGAAAATGGAATGGGACTCGAACCAGGAATGACTGCTCGTAAGGCGAATGCTCTGCCCACTACACTATTGCAGTACTGCTTCATTTGCATATATCTTGCTTTTTATCCCCTTGTGCCATTTAAGCTGCATTAAACGTAGCTAAGCAATGGGCAAACCCATGCACCTACGGTTAAATTTAATCTGTTTCATAAAAAAAAAAATAGCTTCTTTATATTTCATGTTTTAACTATTGCTTTTATAAACTTGGGGGGATGTTGCTGGGGGTATGTGAACACCTATGAGCGGTCTCATTCATTCTTATTCCTAAACTGCTGTTCTTGATTGCAGGGGGCATGTATATTCTGAGATCACTGCTCTCAGACACGCCTCCTGCACTCGTACATGCTCCGTGTCTGTTTAGGAACTCAGGCAGCGAGCCTTCATTGATATGCATGGCACGCTGCCATCCTGCTCCTAAACGGCCACTTCTGTGCAGGACTAAGCTAGTACTGCACAGAAGGATAGTAACTCCAGAGGTAAGTCTATAATCTGTTTGTCTCAAACAGGTCTTTGGCACATCTACCACTATTGTCAAGGATAGTTCAGACTTTTTACAACAGTTATATAATTGGATGGAAATCAACAACATACTCACTTGATATATGGTCACAGTTGATGTTGACTTACTCTTTACCTATATACCTAATAATGAAGGTTTCGAGATGGTAAGAAAGTATACTATCAGTCAGCCAACTTTAAATCATATGGGTACTAGTTTAATATGTCAGTTGTTAAAGATTGCTCTAACCAACAATGTATTTTCATTTCAAGAAAAGATGTATAGGCAGATAAACGGTGTTGCCTTGGGCACCCCCATAGCAAGCACATATTCCAATATAGTTATGAATTCATGGGAAACTGATATGATACTATCTAAGAGTGAAAATTAGTTTTATGGCAATATGTTTTTCTATAAAAGATCTGTGGATGACGTGTTTCTTATCTAGGATAGTCCCCTACATGTTTTAAATGATTTTATTTCATATCTGCATGTTACAACATCATTCCTTAAGTTTAAGAAAAATGTTAATTACAAGCAGATTACATTTTTGGATATTAAATTAAAAAAGGATACCAAGGGAAACTCAACACAATGTTATATAAAAAAGAAGTTAATGATGTACATATGTGGCTAGGGACAGCATGCACCCAAGTTTTATGTTTGAAAATATTGTCAGGAACCAAATGTCAAGAGTTGGTAGACTAAATACAGAAGAAGAGGCTATGAAGACACAGCTAGAACAGATGGAAAAAGATGTTCATACTAGAGGCTACAATAGAATGAATTTACAAAATATTAAAGATGAGGTTATTGTGAAGAGACAAACAGATTATAGACCTATTTTTACTAAAAGCAAAATGACAAATGAAATAAGGAATAAAGAAAATGAACAATTTAATAAGAATAATGCATGTAGATACAATTTAACATATGACGTAATACAATACACATTAAAATATTAATAAGAAGCATTGGCTAATACAATTACAGGTACCTGAACTTAAAATAAATCTGGACCAAGCTTTAGCTGCAAGAGGGATGTTACGCCAAAGAATAAGTTATTTTATAAGGAACAACCAAAAATAAAAAGCTACATATCTAGTAATTAAAAAGGTACATATGTGTGTTAATAAATGCACTTTTTGTAAATACATATGTACTGAAAAAAAAACTTCATACATCCATTGAATGGTGAGACCTTTACATCACATGCATATAGTAATTGTGAAAGGGTCTAAATGAGTTCGCCAAAATTTATTTTCAGTGAACACATAGTCATCGACCCCTATTTAGCGAGAATCACTTCTGCGTTTAGCTGAATATTCCAAGGGCAAAGACGTAGTTGGCCAGCTACACAACTTTTCCCTTTTCTTCACTGTAGTGTGATCTTGGAGTTGGTATATATAGTTAGGGGAGGTGGGGGTGCAGCCCCCCACATCGAGGGTTGTGGGGGTGAGGCCCCCCACTTGGGTGGGTTCAATTTAGCTAGATATGGGTCTGTTATGCTGTGGGGCAAGTATTTATTTGCCCTTGGATTATTCAGCAAATCGTGGAAGTGATTTTTACTGAATAGAGGTCGACGAATATGTGTTCGCGGAAAATAAATTTCGTCAACTAACATAGACCCATTGTGAAGCAAGAAACTTAGTATATATTGCCAGATGCTCAACACATGACACATTTTATACAGGCAAGACCATCCAGAGACTTAAGGATAGGATTAGTCAACATATGTCGGAAATTAGAAGATTCCATATATAGTTTTAATGTTCTTATTTTAAGTACAGTTCCAGAGTTCATTAGAGGAGGGGACATAAGAAATATAACTGAAAATGAGAAAATAAATGGATTTTACGTTTTAAGGCACAGTATAAACCAATGCTAAATGATGCTTTTAGCTTAATTCCTGTACTAAAAGATTTACAAAATAGAGTGAAATGAATTATAATAAATCGTTATTATTATTACTTTTAAAGGTTCACCATTGTGTTTTTAATAAGGTTCTCAATTATTTTTTATGTACTGTGCTTTTAACTTTTTACTAATTGTATTTCAAATTGTTAAATTAAAGTCTTAATTGCTTGATTGTTTAATTGCTAATACTATATAAAGGTTTCTAAGATTATATAAGTTATGTCTGATGAAGCAGTTATCTGCAAAAGTTTTTACTTGCGATTAAAGTTCTACAGCTACTCATGGTTCCAGTATATTACTTATTTATTTTTCATGATTTAAGGTTTCACTGGATTTACACCAAAGATATTCTGTTTGTTTTTCATTTTAGATTCTTACTGTTCCCACGCTTGATGGGCATGTGCCTCCAATGTCCTCTACCTGTCCCCAAAATCATGGTGTCCCCCAATCTTTTTGTGCCCATCAACATCACTGTGTCTGTCTTGTATGTCCTATTTGCAGCACCCACTTCCTCACCTAGCCTACCTACCTGACCTTCACATTTCTAGGTCCCTTCCCCTACATTCCTCTCTTTCTGAACCCCCAAAAAATGGGTACCTGTCCCACAAAAAATGTGTACTATACATAGATCTCCACTTCACATATGTCTTCTGACACACTTTATATGGTCCAGTTGGCTATACAATATCATTGTGTTTGTTGTCACCCATCTATGTTGTGGTGACAGTCCAAATTCATCAAATGTTGTCTACATGTGCACATTACTGTGGTAAAGAAGTGTATATCTACGGTCCTTCCCCAGTCCTTTCTTACAAATGCCTGTATTGCTTCCCCTTTGTTCCTTCCTTTGCTTGCCTCCCCATTTCATCACTTTCCTATCATAGGTTCATAGGTGTTTACTATGCTAATGACTACACGGGCCTTTTTACACCTAGCCATGCATCCCAAATCTCTGACAAGTTCTGGTACCTTTGATAAGTGTAAGCGGGGGCTTGGGAGATGAAGCATCAGCTTTCACATTTTGTCCTCTGCATTTGTATGGAGTTTGGCATTGTGCATCAATGCAGAGTGTTAGTGAATTGCTGTTCATGTCCTATGGCAAAATCTGGTGAGTTTTTGCTATCAACCACACTAGTCCAGTTATCACCAAGCAATATTGCTTAAACTCATTGTGCTACAGGAGCACAGAGTAAAGCAGATTAACTGCACTACTTTGAAACAGTTACTCTGACAGGTCTTAGACTGCTGGATATAACAATGTGCAACTTCATATTTGGAGTGTTGACATAAAGACTGTTTTTGCCCATAGCATCAATGGTTCGATTCCAGATGCATTTTACATAATTTCTAAGTGTGATGTTATATGTCAATGATATTTGTAATCACCACATCTTAACGTTTGACACAGTTATGAGCTCTCATGGAGATATATTGAATACTGGCCAAAAAGAGTATTTGAAGTAACATCCATTCTCACAACTATCAGATATTTATCCAACCTTGTTCTGTTTGTCAAAAGCCTACTCCTATATTAGTCACTTCATGCTACAGAAAAATGAAGGTTAATAATGAGAACACACTAGAAACATGTATATGAATGTCCCATTACACCAGACATTGTTATGTGTATGTTCATCACTCTTTTGCATGTACCCCTTCACTCCCAATCCTCTTTTTGTGTGTGTATCTATTATGCTAATTAATGTAAAGGTCATCTTATGGTTTCTGCATGGATGTAAATGTCATCTTATGGTTTCTGCATACTGTTATGACTCTGCTGATAGATAATGGCAACATGTCACCTTGATTCAATAGGTTATCAGTACTCCTGTAGCGTGCAAGGTTTCAAAATCTACTGTAGGATTCCCTTATGCCATGTTCAGGAGATTATCAGGTGTATAAATTATGTTTACATCTTGTCAAGGCTTTATAACCCAGCAGTAGGAGATAGATGCTCTTAAGGACTGCTTTCAGGGTCTCATACCTTGTGTATTTGTCTATCCATATGTCTACCCCTTCTCCTAATGACTGCCACTCTTTATCTCATGCAATTCATGCTACAAAGCAGGACATATTTTGATTGAGAAGATGCATCATACCAACACACCATTAGGATGTTCATGAATGCGCCAGGGCAGTACCTCTTATGTCCTCTACAGCCCCGTATCTGTTATCACCTCCTCTGTCTAATCAGAATATAATGTAGCACCTTTAGAAGGATGATGGATGAAATGTTCATCTAATATGATATGGAAACAGTATTTACTGTAACGATGCGCACTGCACACACTTTTCAGGTACAGTTACCAACTTTTCATGTCAGAAATTCTGGACATGTCCATGAAAGCAAAATGCATGCAATTTTGGTACTCTCATCCCCTCCCACACAGCCATTCCAGTGTCTAATTACTTGGGCTATTTCTCCACTTCTTCCAAGTTGCCATAAACACTGTTCAAAACTCTCAGTGTACATACTGTTTTCTCCTTTAGTTCTACAATGATTATAGATATTTGGATTTAATTTAAAACTTTTATTTCAAATTTTATAGCACAAACACTGATAGATATTTGCTAAACAAAGTAATACAGTCTCACAATGAAAACAGACTAAGCATTAAAATGTTTCTGCCTTTGAAACTTACATTCACTGAAACAGCATTGAAACCTACATTCAAAGAAAATGCATCTGGCCAGTGGTGGATTAAGTTTACCTTTGGGCTGTTTTCAAATCATAGGCTCCTTGCACACATTTTTAGGACCATGCAAAAGTTCTATGATTCACTTTCCTGACTGTAGTAAATTATAATATATAATAATCAAATTATATCCCTTGCATAATACAGCACCACTTGTTAGAGTATGTTTTTTTTTTCTTTTTTAAAACACGTTTATTGAAAGTAAACATTGTAAACAAAGGCATATAAAGCAAACCATAATAACTCTTTTGATTATTTTCATTTATTATATAGACACATTCTCTGGTTGTTCTGAAATTCTGCTTTTAATGAGATATAGCACAATCTTCTGGATTCAAAGATTCCATGCTTCAGACAAGTTGCCACGCAGCTTTAAAAAATTGTTGTTGTAGTGAAGTCATTCTGAGAAATATGACATACATATCGCTGACACTGAAAAAAATGGTTGAGCAGTTTTTCCTGAGCAAAATTTGAAAACAAGATTAGTTTGCGAGATACAAAATGTGAAAATGTTGGTGCTTTAGACTATGCAAAATTCAAAACAATGTAAGCCATTTTGGTAGTTGTGCTATCAAAATATGAAAAAAGACCCTTCTGTAATTGTATGAAAAACAAAATTCTTTCTGGAATCACTTTGTGGCCACAACACAGTCATTTATGCCTGTTTCTAAGCATTCCAGAGTGGATGTTCAGGAATATTTATATGTCATTAACTTCACTTTTTCCCTAACACTTGTAACACATACTCCTTATGAGTTCCATAATAGAGAGGCAAAAGGCCTTACTAAAAGGCCTGGAATACTGGCAGTTATATGACATGCATCCTTTTATGGTAATGTCCATTCTTAAAAAAGATGTACAAGGTGTCCTGCAGTTAACGTTTACTTGTATTTCAGTTATATTAATTCAGTCTTTTTGTGAATGCATATTTCCTGCTTGAAACCTAACAGGCAGAATGTTAGAGTATGTTTTAAATGTATAGTTTTGAACATTTTTCCAGTAAGAAATGAAACAAAACATATGAACCAATAATGACAAAACTGCCCAATTGAGAACATTTCAACCATAAAAGGCCACTCAAACTTCTGTCATTACAATCCACCAATATCAGTCAATATACACAATCTCTGCAAAAGTAAACGCCATCTGAATAATTCCACATTAATAAAGAAATCTGTAACTAATGAAGAGGTTGATGCTAGCAAACAACTTTGGTACTTGTGTATTATTGCAACCACACATTGTCAGCATTCAAGGCATTCTCGGCAACATTCCATTCTTAGTGAACTAATGTGCTGCTGAGAATGCCATGAATACTGAGAATACGTGGTTGCAATAATACGTTCACCGAACTCTTTTAAACATGTCCTTGTATGCAACTGTGGTGTTATTTTTTCAGTGTGGTTGCATTAAAAAAGTATTATCGCAACCACACTGAAAACATAAGCAGAAGACACATTTGTTTTTTTTTTTTTAAAGAAAGTATTATCGTAATCCACACTTGGTGACGCTTTCTGGGTTGGCTGTTATGCAACCACACTTTCCCGTGGAAAACAGTGTCACAGAAAAGCTTGCCTGAATATGTTTTCTTTTTGATAAAAAAGTCAGCTTCTGTTATCAGCTTTATTTCTGTATTTCTGCAACATTTTCCCATGCAATCATATTAGAATAGATGACTTGCTTAAAATCTGTGTCCTCACAACCATGCTAAATATGTGTACTAACTCTTAGATGGCTATACTTCACAACAGGGGGGGATACTCCAAAACAACATCAGGTGTAGCATACATTCCTCCACATTATCGCCAAACCAGGCACTCCCCAGGATTCATAAAACTCCGTGCAAGAATAAGACTATTCTTGCACGGAGTGGTTCGTGTATGTTTAGAATAGCAGCACACCTTGCATATGCATGAAGGCACGCTGCTATGTACTCTAAACAGACACGAACCAGGAATGAGCACAGGTGGCGTGTGTCAGCAATGTCTGCACATTTAACATGCCCCCTTCACTCAGAAAGTGCCATATGGCACTTTGTGACACAGATAAGTGTCAATGTATATAATATTAGAGCCTGGCTCTAATATTATATACTAAACCAGTGTCTGCAGACACTGAAATGTAAGTAGCTAACATTTCAATGTCCGCGGACACTGGAAAAAAACAAAAAACAAACACCTAGAAGGCAGCAGCCTTCAAGTGCACACCTCCAAATGTATGCACTGTTGCCCTACATGCATGGAAGCAGTAGGGCAAGAGGAAAGCAATACAAATACAAAAATAATAATTTTTTTTTCATCAAATAAATCCGACGTTTAAGCAGTGCGCAGCTTGCTTGCATGGAGCGCCGCTATGATTAGTCTGGCTGAAATCCTGAAAATGATAGACAAGTGCTACTGTGATACAAAACGTCATCAAGCAGCTGTATATGTATACATATATATGTATATATATATATATATATATATATATATATATATATATATATATATATATATATAGATATATATAGATATATAGATATAGATATATAAATGTGCATTGCATTTGCACATTGGATATACACTCTGAACCTCTTACTGCAAAACATCTGACCAAAGGCACTGTTAAGTGGGGTGAAGGGGCCCAAAATAAGCACCTCTTGTAATTATTGATATCATCCCCTCCTCCACAGCTGAACAGATTTGCCTTGCAACACAATAACCAACACTTGGAAGTCTCAAACCTGGACCCTGCACAACATAGCCACAACAAGTTAACAGTAAGCCATCTCAGCTGTATAATGTCAGGATGATATCACTAACATATCATGCAGAACAGTCTGTCTACCATAGGGAATGTACAATGTGGAAGCAGTAAACATTCCAATGATACATATACACACACATATATATACATATATATGCATATATATATATATATATATATATATATATATATATATATATATATATGTATGTATATACACATACATACACATATAAATATATTACTGCTTATAGATATGTATAAGAAGAGTATATTTAGAGGATGCACAGTATATTGAACAGCCAGTATTCCTACAGTTGCCACCTTTTAAAATGGCCAGTGTTTGATTCTTTCATACAAAAGACAATTATTGCATGAAACATATACCCACAGACAAGTCAAAGGACATGACACCACACACACGTTTGCATACATAGAAATGTATGTGTACTATTTCAGTTGTACATGCAATTTCTTATAGCAGTTAGGTGTTTAAAATACATAATAACTGAGTAATGCAACTCTCAAACAAAACATTTGATACAGTAATCTGAAAACATAACCTAAGTTGCTGTCCAGGCTAAGGCCTTCAAGTAGTACAACAGTAAAAAAAAACTTGCCTTGAAGATAAGAACCAATCAACACTTATTAATTATAGATGTAGTTCAGCAGCCCCCAATTACACTCTGTACTCAAGCCCTAGGGGGAGAAGAATTAAGTTGTCACACTGAAAATGTATCTGTTACATAACAATGCTTAACTTAAAACATCACTATCACACTGGCAAACAGAACTGTCTGTAAGACAGTAAGCTCTAGCCCACCACTGTTCCCATGGTGAAATGTATGAAAATGTACAGCCATATACCTTCATGTGTCTTACTACTGATATCCCTCACATGTTGTAACAGCCTAGGTTAAAAACAATTCATACCCCTCCCTCATAAAATGTCTTACGAGGGCATATAACAGTGTTTTACATACACTGACCTCTGGACTGTACAAGGTCACACACATTTTGTCCAGCTGTAGCCCTCATATATATGGACCCTCCCCCACAATTTGTGCAGGAGTACACATCACTGGAATTATAGCAGGAATGCCAGCACTAAATAATGATAGACCATACCTAACAATATCTTACTGCATGACATCTGGACAAAGCCTGGTATATAGGTGGAGGACAGAGGCTAGAACACAGGGCCATATTTGCAATATTGCTGTTATACACTGTGAATGTTGCTGGTATTACAGAATTGCTTGCAAAATACCCTTACTCAGGAATATGAAGTCAGAAACACAAATGGATGTTGCCATGTACTGATAGCCCTCAACAGAGAGAATGTCACTGATATATCAGAGACAAGACCTACATGGTGAATAGACAAAACATAGCCAATCCTCTGGCCATCATATGGATAGGCCCACAGTTGAAAGCTATGCAGACAGACCGCATTCCATGCACAACCAGCAAGTGCACACAAACCTTGTAAAACTAGCGGTATTCAATGCATATAACACCAATACTCACACTGTTCGTAGGTCTGGAACCTTATACAAATATGTAGTTGGCCTGTGTCTGCAAGTCCTATTGTAAGAGGTATTGCTACCTGCTATCTGTAACACTGCTGCCCACACACAGGAATGATGTCTTCCATACAAGAAAGGAAAGGGAAAATGCACACATGATGTAGTAATTTATAGCAGTGTGTTGCCATGACATTGGTAATTGGAAGTACTACACAGCTGGCTGCATGCAATTAGCAAGTGGTGAACACCGATTGGTGCAGAGGCCATCACCTGATCATGAGCATCACCTACAAAATCCATGCTGCAACCTATTCAAACCAACTCGATCCCTGTAGTGGAGAGAGAAAGAGATACTACAAACCAAACCAAAACAAAATTAAATAAAACAAGGGACACATAAAGTGTACATAGAAGAGAGGACAATACTACAACAGGTATGTGAAACATGTATGCATGTAATTAAATGTAGCACGTGGTCTTTAATAATGGGATAGATGATGTGGAAAGATTTATATTTGCCATCAAGACTTGTTTCCATAATGATGTCCTGCTGAACAACTGCTATGGACATAGCATCTGGCCCTGTGGGCAGTGGGCCATACCTGTCAACTGTGCAGATCAGCACTGAATGACAAGATGTAAGCCATCATAGTATGTGTTCTGTACCTCAAGACATGTATATTAGTGTAGCAAATAGCTGAAGGTGGAAGTAATGAAATCATGATAGACACATGAGTTTCAGACCCCACCACCTTCAGGATAGTCATGTTAACGTGAAATGTATCATGCACAAACATCATAGGTTTGTAATAGGCTTACCCCCAATCTGTCCCAATATATACCCCCTAATGTTAGGCTGTGTCCACATGTGACACTCTTCTGTTTTGTAGCAAGGCAGAACAGTGCAGCTGTGGAGGAAGGAGATTTAGAGAGTGCCGACCTGATGTTTGAATGCACTCCATATATATATGTGTGTGTGTGTGTGTGTGTGTGTGTGTGTGTGTGTGTGTGTGTGTGTGTGTGTGTGTGTGTGTGTGTGTGTGTGTGCGTGTGTGTGTGTGTGTGTGTGTGTATGTGTGTGTGTGTGTGTGTGTGTATATATATATATATATATATATATATATATATATATATATATATATATATATATATACACATGTATGTCTACAGCTATACAGACACACACACACACATATATATATATATTTATATATATATATATATATATATAGTGGTGTAGCAGATCCCCCAATTTGCTGTGGAGCTCCCTATGCACCAGACCCTGGATCTGACTTCAGATCTGACTGATTTAAGTATTTTTTTCTGGCTTTTTGAATATTTACTGCTTAGACTGCATCTTAGCCTGTTTATACAGCTCAGCATTCTATTTAAACTGTTTTGTGTTGATTAACTGTTTTGCACTCTTAAAAGTTATTTGTTGCTTAATTTACCTGTAGGCTAACACACTCAAGTGCAGCTTAAAAGCATTTATAGCATTTACTGTCTGTTTTTTCCTTGTTAAAAAAAAAAAAAAAAAAAATCTCTTGTTTCTTACTGAACTAGAGTAGTCCAGTTTCAGAGTTGCTGATCCCTGGGCTTTGTTTTTAGTTCCTGTTACTGATCCATTGCCTTATTAGGAAGGAGGGAAGTTTTGGTGAAGTTTCAGCCAGAAACTAGTAGTCCATTGGTCGCTTTGGGCCAATTCCCGTTACTCCGTTCAGCCCCTGCTATAAAACACGCTTTTCCAACTTGTACCAACTCAGCACAGATCCTCGTGGTGGCCTGCAGAGTGATCCAAGCAGCAGAGAGCTAAAAGAGTGACTTTCTACCAGATATAAGTATTTTTGTGGCTTTCCCACTGTTATTAAGCTAGCGACTGCATTTCTGTTTTACTGCTACTTTAAGTGATTTCTGCATTTTACACTGTTTATTGCACTTTAAGTTACTAATTGTTGCAAATAGCATTTACTGTCTGTTTTTATCTCTGTAATAAAACAAAAATCTCTTGTTTTCCCGCCTTACTGAACTAGAGTAGTCCAGTTTCAGAGTTGCTGATCCCTGGGCTTTGTTTTAGTTCCTGTTACTGATCCATTGCCTTATTAGGAAGGAGGGAAGTTTCTTTGCTTACCAGTGGGAGTGGGAAGCACTGGTCCGATTTGGTGAAGTTTCATCCAGAAACTAGTAGTCCATTGGTCGCTTTGGGCCAATTCCTAGCTCCCTTCAGCCCCTGCTATAAAACACAGTTGCCACTGTTGCACACAAGAGCAGCAGCGTTAAACAAGGTTAAACTATTCGGCCATCTAAATTCCACTCTTCAAATTTTCCTTAGAACTACCTTCCTCGAGCTGTACTGCTGATCTAACCAGCATATCCTATAACTGAAAGTTCATCTCTACTTGATTCCCAAGTAGACTATTCTCTATCTGTAAAGCCTAGCACTTACTCCTACAGTACTTGCACCTTGATAAAGCACTCTTATTATAGATAGTACCCCACCAGCCTAAAACCCACTTCCCCAGAGTCCTTTGATAGTCTCTTTATCTACTACTTCTAGTATGTCGAGGGATCAGTTGCTAGTGTCCTTCCAGCTCAACTGGTGAACCTGGGAATATTGAGGCAATGTTACAATTGCCTCATGTACACAGACAATCCTCTCCTTCTCCCACAAAACACAAATACATGCGAGAGATGCAACTATACGGCCAAACTGGAGGCTGAGCTCTCAACATAGGACTGGCAAGACCAGACAGGAGGAGAAGGTAACCACACACAATACATACCCAGTCACACATGGTACCATCACAACTTCAAATCATACACATACTCACACAAAGACATCAGCGGAGGCTCTGATCAAAATTTACCAAAACAGCAGAGGCCACCAAAGCAGACACCCAAACAACTACCACCTCACGACCCAACACATGCAACACATAGACCACACAGTCAGAGTGTCAAACAGTCACAGCCCTTAAGGCCAAACAAAATGCCAGACACACTTGTCATTGGTGATTCCATAGTCAGACACACTGACATCCCGCACACCAGACTGAGTAAGGAGAAGGTCACAGTAAGCTGCCTGTCGGGCGCCAGAATCCGCCACATAATGCAAGCACTCAGGTCTCTCAACAGCAGGTACAAGTACGACTCAGTCATTGTCCATGCTGGTGTCAACGACCTGAGACGCACTCCATGGACTACATGAAAGGGACATCGTGGAGCTCTCTGATTATGTAGCCCAGGCAGGTATGACCCTGACCTTGAGCAGTATCCTACCTTCACCTAGAATGATGCCACAATACAGTGATAAGATGATCAGCTTTAATAATTGGCTTAAATTCTGGTGTCATTCAAAGGTGATCCAATGTCTGTCTGCCTGGGATGACATGCTGGACAAGCCACGCTGCGGCTTGCACCTGTCACCCTGGGCTTCCGGATATTGGCAAAGGCTCTGCCACCCCATAGTGCCTTTTTAGGCAAGGCTCAAATTCTAAACCTACCACCCTAGAACACCAAAAGGAAAAAACTAAGGGTAATGCTGCTCAATGCCAGAAGTCTCACTCTCAAGATGCACGACTCGAGGCCCTTCTCAATATGGAGAACATCGATGTCTGTGCTGTGACAAAACCTGGTTCAAGGCTCCTGAGAGCACCCCAGCACTAACAGGTTTCACCTCATATCATGCCCGCCCCAAAATCCGGACAACACCAAGAAGGAGGGGTGTCCATATTCATAAAGGACACCCACACCTCAAGGTTGGTGGCAACGCACGATGCATCGGAGACCATCCAGGTGCAATTAACCATAGGCAAGACTGCTCTGCAATTTGTAGCATGTTACAGGCCACCCTCTCAAACTCAGGAACCTCACATGGCCTTCCTGAAAACAATGTATCTCCAAACACCATCATACTAGGTGACTTCAACTACCCTAATATAGACTGGGAACACTACTCAAGCCTGAACACTCTAACCCAAAGATTCCTGGAGTTCATAAACTCAAATGCCATGGAACAACTAGTCACCATCCCCACAAGAGGAGAAAACATACTTGATCTCATCATCACGAACATGGGATCAAAATGTTCAACACCGGAAGTATACCCCTCACTGGTGTGATCAGATCATAAACTAATCTCGCTGGAGGTCCTCATCCCGACCCCACCTGAAACAAAAAGACCACAGTGAAAAACTTCTCAAAAGCCGATTTCACACTTCTAAAACTAGTGTGGTCTCCTTTAAGGCCCCTGAGCCAGTGGTAAACATTACTCAAACCGCTGAATCACTTACAAATGCCTTCTACCAGCACCTACAGGACTGCATGGATCAGGCAATCCCAAACATAACTAAGACTCTCTGTACCAAAGGCAAGCGTCCAGTCTGGTGGACCCCAGCCATAAACAAGCTCTACAACAAAAGGAGGAAGCTACTACAAGATAGAGCAAAATCCTTGAAAGGTAAGACACCTTTGATCATTATAAGTAAAAACTAAGAGCTCTCATAAAGTCATCCAAGGCAAATTTTGAGAGAAAAATCGCCAAGGACTCTAAAGACAATCATAAGGCCTTCTTTAGCTATGTTAGAAACCTAGGAGGAAACTCCCAGATATGCTCAGAATTAATTCAAAATGATGTGAAAATTACTGAACCTACACACATTGCTAACATACTGGCTGACAGGTTCAGTGCAAACTTCTTCCCTCCCCAAAAGGAGAGATATCTATTCCATAGGATTGTAGCCCCCCAAACATCTCCAACGCCCAGGTGAGAACTGCCCTCACTAAGGCAAAAAACACAGCATCCATGGGACCGGATGGTGTCCCCGGCTGTGTGCTTCATGAACTCAACGAGGAATTAAACCCACAGTTAGGACAGCTGTTTAATCTTAGCCTCACCTCAGGATACGCATCCAAGGAGTGGCGCGCGACTGTGGTCCCACTTCATAAGGGCGGTGCCTCCACAGACCCTGGAAATTACCCATTAGCTTGACAAGCCTTATCTGCAAAGCCATGGAGAGGATCATAATGGAACTCATAAATAAAGACATAGGAACTTGCAGACTTTGGATCCAACCCAGTTTGGCTTTGTCAAAGGCAGATCCTGCCTCTTAAACTTGGTTGACTTTTTCGAGATAGTCACCAAGGCAATTGATGAGGGAAAGGCAGTCCATACAGCCTACCTCGACCTGGCAAAGGCCTTCGACACAATAAGCCACTCAGGTATCATCTCATCAGCTTGAATGTAAACCCATACATCACAAGATGGGTTGCAAACTGGCTAAGTGACAGAACCCACAGGGTCAGAGTTGCTGGAGCCATGTCAGACTCAAAGCCTGTTACAAGTGGTGTCCCACAGGGCTCAGTCCTGGGTCCACTCTTGTTCGGCATCTACTTTTCTGAAGTACAAGCAAACACAGGAGGGTTATGGCTGACAAAGTTTGCAGATGACTGCAAACTGGGCTATAGTCGAAAACACATCTGACACAGATATCCTCCAGAAGGGCCTCACAGAAACGGATAACTGGTGCCAGAGCCATGGCCTGAAGTTAAACGCCAAAAATGCATAGTCATACCCTTCGGGAAAACAAGGTTACCCCTAGCTACCATATAGGTGGCAATCCACTGAGCACAGAAAATGTCATCAGGGATCTGGGGACCCAAGTTGACAGTAGCCTCGCTTGACACTCATGTTGCTAAAGTAGTTAGGAAAACCTTCTATATCCCACCTGATCATGAAGGGATTCACATCTAGATCAAGGGAGGTCATCGTCCCCTGTACTCATCACTCATTAGACCTATGATTGAGTACAATGCCCCGTTGGAATGTATCTGACCAGACACCTGCTGCAGCTTGAAAGGCCCCAAAAGTTCCTCACCAAAAGGATAAAGGGTCTCAAAATATGTCTTATGCTGCCCGACTGAAAGAACTCCAGCTCTATTCAGTCTCATACCGCTTGCTCAGAGGTGACCTGTGCCTGACATATAAGGCCATGTCAAACCCAGATTTGATGAATATGCTTCACCTCAAAAATCTAGATCCTCAGAACCACAAGGGCGGGAGACTTAAACCTTGACACGGTTATAAATAGAACGTGCTGGAGGGACAGATTCATCACCCAGAGACTCCCTATGCTGTGGAACAAAATCCCGGTACATGTGAGGCAGAGCATGGCCTTGTTCAAGAGGAATCTTGACCAATGGATGGGAGATCGCAGATAGGGATTACTTCAGTGTCACTGCTTGACAGAGGCACAGAAAAATGATAGGCATAGTTTTTATTCAAACTAAAGCTATGGGCTAGGCTTATAAATGCCCTTGGGCAGATAGCTTAGTATGAACCTATGAACCTATGAACCTAAGATGACAGGATCATGTCTGTATGTGCTCCTGGGGGAGGGACGAGCACCATCCCCTGAGGTGGTTACACCTGAAGGTAGTGCAGGACCAGCAGATGATGAGGTCCCAAGGTGGGTCCCAGATGTGCTGTGGCCTGGTAACATGGCCAGATGAGGTGGGAGAGGTGGTTCTGCTGAGAACAGCCTTCCCAAACATGCTTTTGTGTTGCAGTTTTAGAACATATGTGGGTAGTAATAGTCCACACAATCCAGGATTACTTCTAACAGCATGTATAGATATCCCCATTAACACAAAACACCAGATTTGGAGCAGTCGCATAGCAAACAGAACACATGCATATATGGAACCATAGTAGCCATTACAATGACATGCAGGTGACATTGTTAGCAACAGGCCACCAATGATAGTGTTTCAACATGGAACATGATTAAAACACGTTTCAATATTTGTCATCCAATGCAATATATGTCCCAACAGTGGGTTTACTGTAAACATACCCATTCAGTTGTGTGTTCAGATTATTGTTGCAGATATGGTGGGGGGAGACAGAAATGTCAATTAACAACTATTATATCCTTGCAGTATGAGGTCCTCAGACATTTTTTTCCTCTTTATGTCTTCAGGTACCATGTCTAGAGAGATCCTTCCAGTGTATTCCTCCCAGGAAAATGATTTTATTATTAACTACCTGGTGCAGCACCACCAAACCCGCTTTGGCTATACAGCCCATGATCTGCAGGAGAGGACTACCCTGTGGAATGAGCTTGTCCACAGGGTAAATGATGTCAGCCTGCATAACCGCAGTTATGAGCAGGTCTGACATCACTGCACTGACCTCCTCCGCCACGCCCATCAGCGTGCTGTTGCAGTTAGGAGGGACAAGCTAGCCACAGGTGGGGTCATGCCATCCAGCCTCCCGACACATGCTGAGGAGCTCCTCGCCAGCCTCAGGGCATCTGCCCACCAGCAAAGCCAAGAACCAGCTGATAGCATTGTGGAGGTGGGTGCTATCCATACAATGGATGAGGAGTGTGCAGGTAAGGCCACAGGGCACATCAGTAGACCACTGTTGCTTATCCATCTGCATCTGTAAAGTTTAATCATGCATATGTGAGATAAAATATATATAGTCTGTTGCTGCAGTGTAGTAATGAACAGATGTACATAATCTGTAGTATTGTGGGTTTGTACTGTTAATGTACTGAAATGCTGATCCCACCCTGTACCAATGCCACAGGTGTGGCTTCTGGCATCACATCTCCCATACAACTATGTAGGTCTCTCTGGTATACCTCTGGAGCAGCAGCCTGTAGCTAGTGAGTATGTTGTGTTTTTTTCAGGTTTGCCAATACACTGGCCATGTTATGGCCATGGTATTTGCCATGCACACATTTAACACACCTACTCATAATGCATGCTGTACATGTTCACTTATTGCTGCTGTTAACTGCACTGCATCACAGTGGTCACCATGGCAGCATATCTGAAGGGTATGTAAGAGTTATGTAATAAAACTAACAACCTGTCATTGCAAGATGTGTGCACAGAGATGAACATAATGGTGGGACAAATGGCCTACAGTAGGAACATGTCTCAAACATTACCCTTATACAGTGGCTACAACAGTGTATATACCACTATTACAATGGCAACTGTTACAGATCTACACAATGGCATATCACAATACCACATTCCACAACCCTTACAACCTGTAATGTGATCCTAACATGAGCAATGAATGTGTAATATGGAATCCTATGTTAGGACAGCAAATATGGGGAATACATACGTTAGAAAACACTGGAAGCATATGTGTGCACACACTCCAAATAACATATTGTGGAAGCAGCCTTTGAGGTATTGACAGCATTCAATCTTCATGAGTATGCACCTTCCATCAAGTAGAGGTCCTCAATGTCACACCAAGAAATGGTCTGCTGTCCAAGACGTATGTCCATGACATATAACCTGGGATACTACCCATGTATGAAACACATTCAAATGGAAAAGAGTGTTGTACAAGCCATATATACTCAGGTGTCTCAGACAGTAGAATCACACCCCTTGCTACTGTAATGACAGCATATAGAACCATGTTATGTACATGGAATTAAATACACTTACTAAAGATGTCTTTACCCTGCTATTTTATCAGACTGGAATTTGATCACTGGTTACCAGGGCTGAGCTATGCTTAGCAGGTGTAAGCATTGCATAAATGTAAATGCTAAGCAGATTTGCGCACTGGTAAGCAAAGCCTACATGGTGTAAGCAACTTTTTCGTTTTACCATACGTTAGCAGTACTTACCATCAGGCAAACCCACTTAAAGCTGCTCAAAACTGCCTTAACCACCCTGTAGCCAACAGTCCTTGTTCTGCCTAGCAACAAAATAAACAGCCCTTGCAAGTCTTGAACCCAGCAACCTGTACACTATAGTCACAGCAGTTAACCACTAAGCTATCACTGCTATGAAAAAGCTTGTTGTGTTTTCCGATAAATCTGCCAGTAGACATACTGAATAGTAGTGAACAACTTCTTTGACTTTTGCAATTGTGTAGTACTTGTTAGTGAAAATATTGTTGAATCAGTATGTTGTTATACCTATATAAACACATATCAAATAAATATTCTAAAGACATGCTTCTGGAGCATTTCTCCCCGGGCCTCCACTGAAAACAGGATCTGTGGAACCTAGTCGGACTTTCCCGGTCAGCAAATGTTAAATAAAATAAATAAAATAAAAAATAAATATGGTGGGATACGTCTGGGAAGGTAAATACAACACTCATGTTTACACATAAGGATATATATAAATATATATATATATATATATATATATATATATATATATATATATATATATATATATATATATATATATATATATATAAATCTGTAGATATATATATATATATATATATACATGTACATACACATATATTTATATATGTATTTATATACATCTGTATATTGCTTTTTATATATATTCATATATAGATCTATCTGTACATATATATATATATATATATATATATATATATATATACATGTATATATATATATATATATATATATATATATATATACATACACACACACACATACTCACAAACACACACACACATATATGTGTCTGTCTATCTATATATATCTGTATATATATATATATATATATATATATATATATATATATATATATATATACACACACATATATACACACACACACACACACACATATATATATATATATATATATATATATATGTATTTGTGTATATGTATATATGTAAACATATATATGTGTCTATATGCATATATATATATATATATATATATATATGTATATATGTATATATATATATATATATGTATATATATATATATATATATATATATATATGTATATATATATATATATATACATATATATATATATATATATATATATATATATATATATATATATATATATATAAAAGCTAACCAACAGCACGTAAAATACAGCCAGACTGGATAAAAACTCCAAGGACCAACGATCAAAGGATGCACTTCATCTCCAGCAAATGCAAAAAAATCCTTTTCAGCACTCACCTTCACCTTCAGCAGACTGCATTGTTGCACAGTTGTTTTTAGTCGTTTTTAGTTTGAGCCTCTGCCTAAATAAATGAGACAAAGTGTTTTATTATCTGTTGGTTTCCTGTTCAGTTTGATGGTCATGATGTAATTTCCTGTTTAGTAAGTTATTTAAGGAACTGGAAATCATTTGAAAATGTTTCTGAGGAAGTTCACGTATTAAACAGTGGATGAAAGTGCTAAATTTTTGGCTTCTGGTTTACTTGTTTTTTTTGCCAGCAGGTCTGCAGTTCATTTTTTCCTGTGGATTGACTTTATGTGAAACAAATGTTAGGCACTTTATAGTGCTGAAAAGGATTTTTTGCATTTGCTGGAGATGAAGTGCATCCTTTGATCATTGGTCCTTGGAGTTTTTATCCAGTCTGGCTGTATTTTACGTGCTGTTGGTCAGCTTTTGGATATTATATTACAGCACGCTCCTACTTGGACTCTGGATTTTTGTGTTTGGTTTTATATATATATATATATATATATATATATATATATATATATATATATATATATATATATATCTATATAGGGTCTATATTATAACATCGAAGTCTTAAAACTTCAAATGTTATAATATCGAACCCTATGCACCGAACGCTGAAAATAGCGAAGCTGCAGGATATTGAATACTTTCCTAGGGAAAGTATTCGGTGGGCCATTTCTGCAGCTTTGCTATTTCCTCAACTGTGGAGTGAAGGTTACGGACTGGGTTAAGGTAAGTGTGCGAATGAAGGTGAGTGTGCGATACGGACCTTAGGGTTAGGGAGCGGGTAAGGTGAGTGTGCGATAGAGACTTTAGGGTTAGGGACCGGGTAAGGTGAGTGTGCGATAGTTAGGGACCTTAAGGTTAGGGTTGGGTTAAGGTAAGTGGATAGCTAGTAGTGCATGTATGGTTTAGTGTAGGGTTTTGTGAAGTGTATGTGTGTGGATTATTTATTTTGGTGTGCTTGTGTTGTGTGTATATTTGCCGGAACAGCAAATTTTTTCCCCTGGGAAAAAATTTGCTTTTCTGAGTGTTCGATATTATGGTCTTTCAATCGAAATGGTTTGATATTATAACATTCGAAGTTTTAAGACTTTGATGTTATAATATAGACCCCTATATATGTATTATATATATATATGTATATGTGTATCTCTCTCTCTCTCTCTCTCTCTTTATATATATATATATATATATATATATATATATATATATATATATATGTATATATAATATGTCCATAACATGTAGTGGAGTCATACCTCAGCACCAGAAGTCACAACCTCTTAGTGCAAGGGGATGTCATGTAAGTATTACAGGTATAAATGTAGAATGTAGCTAGAGTAACAGGGGTTGTCTTAACAGAAATGTTGTGTGGGAAGTCACATCTGATATTGACATGTACACCATCAGTTACTGACAGACATCATAAGATTATCATAGTGCAGTACCACACAAATCGCAGTAATGATCCTGTGGAATACAGCAGAGATATGACCAATAAATGTGGACAGTCTGACACACTCTGCTCAGTTCAGAGGTATACACAGAACTCCTTAGTGCAAGACATGTGGACCAAGCATGACAAAGCAGATGTTTACGGCCATGTAATGGAGGATACCACGAAAATACTGGAATAGATAAGCTCACACAGTTTATGCAGTCACACACTCCTGTCTGTCCTGACACATATTAACCAGAGAAGCAGAGGTCAGAAGCCCACATACTACCCACTAGGTAGTGACATACAATTGTACAGCATCCCACTGCTTTGTCAGAAATACACAACAGTTATGGTGACCTTGCAACAGTACATCTGACAAATATCTGGACATAACATCACACTAGGTAAATACACTGAGCTGCTAGGCATGTCACAAAGCACTGTGCAAACTACAGGCAGACTGCCACACCACTGGCTTATGCTTCTTATGGGGGAATACACATGTACTTGCAAATATAGCAGGCTCTACAGACTAACAGTACGGAGTAACAGACACCAGTGTGAAAGCGCATACCCACAACCAATCTGAACACAGCCACAGTCACATATAGTAAGTCTAATTAATATTACAGTATATGGACTGTGTGGACAACACCATCCTCATATGTGCCACTCACACACTAACCCTACATATACTGGGCCAATACACAGTGTATTCCAATGCAAGACTGTGGTATGGGACATGTGTCGGTTTGGCCCTACAGACATGTACACCGTTAGAGTACCATACACTGGAGCAGCATGCAACATTAGATAGAACAGGACCAAGAACAATGACATCTACCACAGTCTGTACACATGCCAAGGTACATATTCGCAATACACACTCTGTCAACAATCACGATAAGTACACAGACCTCAGTATTGTACACACTACAACAGAATGTCCAGGTTTTGTCCTCAAATATTAGGCCTACTATACATAACATGTCTATCAGTATGATATCTCACTGGTTTGTTATCAGGTATGATGTCAGTAAATAATGATGCACTGAACATATGCACCTCTTACTGCATGACATATGTACAAAGGTTGACAGACTTGAGGTTGGGGGCACAAACACAGGGCCAATATTGACATGTTGCTGTGATAAACTCATACATTTACTGGTGTAACAGGGTTTGTTGTGACATATGTCTTCTGAAGAATATGAAGTCAGTAACTCACATGGATGTCACCATGTACTGACTGCAGTCATCAGAGTATGCTACTGCATTTCTAAATATAGGAAATGTGTGAGTAACACAACACATGTAAGACTCCAAACTCTGGCCAATCTGCAGATAGCCCTACAGGAGAGAGTTTCCTTAACCACATAACACTCTCATGCCAGACATTATATCATGTAGAACAGCCATATCCACACAAACCCTGTTAAACCAACATTACTTCAAATGTAGAAGAGCAATACATACATTCGGTCCCCATGTCTGGAACATTCCCCTCCTGTTTGTTGGCCTGTCTCCACAGTGTATATTGCAAGAGGTATATCCAACTACCCTCTGTGATGCTGTTTGTCAAACACTTACATGAAGTCCTGCTCACAGTGAAGGAAAAGGGCCAACACCCACATGAAGTGTTTAGTTATAGAAGTGTGTTTCCATGCAATTGGGTATAGGAATGATACCACAGCTGTTCCACAAGCAATTAGCAAGTGGGGGACTGCAATTTATGCAGAGGCCATCAGCTGATCATGAGCATCACTTACAAAATGCAAGCTGCTGCCTAAGCAAAGCAGGTGTACTTTTCCACATCTACCAGAGAGGGAGTAAGAGAGAGAGACAAAGTAAGAAAGGAAGGAAGTAGGAGTGTAAGACCCAAGCGTGTTTGTGTATGATTCATGGATGGAGAGTGGTATCTGGGCATTATGATGGTTGCATATATTGTATACTAATCCATACTGTCACATGGTAATTGCATATGGCTGTACACATTTATGGCTGAGGATTGTCTACAACAAACTCTACAATGTTTGGAAAATGTTGGCCTTGTAATGTCGACAATGGGACATGTAGCTCCTCAATATAATGATGTAGCAAAACCCACACTACAATAGATCCTGTCATTACACAATCACCCCAACACCCACACAGGACACTGATGACACACAGACAAACACATACTTACCAGTACTGAGTTTCAAACCCCTATCTGACTATGTATTGCTATAAGATTGTTATGCAGTTATTGCACATGACACAGAGCTTACGTGTTGGAGAGCTTACCAAAGGTATCTTTGAAGGTCAATATCCAAAAAAGTTCCGTGCTATAGCTAAAGTCCCACCAAACAGCACACAGCATATCTTTGAAGGTGAGTGACATCAGCAACAGTGATAAAGGAGGGATACGGAAAGTGTAGTACATGTGACTGCTCACAAAATCAGGTGTCAAGAAAGACACACCCACACTTTCTCAGGGAATCATACACATTGTCACAGTTGGCAGGGTCAGGATTAGAACTCCTAGTTTGCTACAGTACAGTATTACACAGGTATCACATGCGCCACAGAACTTATCAGGCTGTTATATGGACAAAGGGTTATTTCAAGGAGACTGACATCAGCAGGCATGCTGCAGTAGGCCAATGGGAGGTGTAGTGAGTGTGAATGGCTTCAAAAGCATTAATTTCCACACACACATACATACACACACACACACACACACACACACACACACACACACACACACACACTTGCCAGTACTGAGATTCATGGGTTCATTGCCTCACAAGTGTGTAGTAGTTGACTGTGCCTGAAGGCTGTACAAGGCTAGGCAAAGGGAATACCTTGGCATCAGGCCACATGACAATGGTCTCTAGTGTGGCTCAGGGGTGTAGTCCCTGGATTGGCCTACACAGGTGGGTGTTGTATTCACCATCCACTCATCTGGGTTACTACTGTGGGTAGTCAGTGCTTGCAGTGTATGTGATATATATTCCATAACATGGACAATGTCTGGGTTGTGCACATGTCCCACATGCATGTCCTGTGATATGTGGAGGTGTGTTTGAGGTCTCTGGGGTATGTTGTGTGGACAGATTGTTATCATCTGATGTGGCATTCCTGACCTCATTTGGTGAGACCTGGCTATGGAACTGAGGTCATGCTTGCACCTACATTGACAGCATGATACAGGTATTCAGTGGAGTTAGTGACATCTGTCCATACAGGGCATGTGTATAAGACATGGTATTCCCTTTGTGGGTTACATTTGCAGACTCTACAGTTGTTGCAGGTGTCCAGTGGAGAACATACCTAAGGACCACCGTAAGCATTTATTTGCCTTTTGTATGGATGGAACAGGGTGCCATGTCCTTTTACTTGCTGGATAACACACACTCAAACAGGAGATGTTACACATCACAGTACATTCTGATGTCAGTAGCAGCATTGTGGTCAACAGGTATGTAGTCCACTGCAATCACACTATGGTTACTATATGTGGGCAATATGCTGGGAACTACCAGTATAGTGGTTGTTACATAGCCAAGTGTGTTTGTGTATGAGTCATGGGTGGAGAGTGTTCTCTGAGTAATACAAGGGCTGTCTATATTGTTCACCAATCCATAATGTCACATATAGGGCTATGGATTGTCTACACCAGCCTCTCTGCTGTTTGACATCTGTTGTCCTTGTAAGGTGGACATTGTGACATATAGTAGGCCCTCAATATAATAATTTAGCAAAATCCACCCCACAATGCAGCCTCTCATTACACAATCACAGCAACCTCCACACAGGATACTGATGACAGACACACACACACTTGTCAGTACTGAGATTCAAACCCCCTACCTAGCTGTGTATTGCTACTACATTATACTGCATTTATTGCATGTCCTACAGAGCTTATTGGATGAATACTGTGCCAAGGTACTTCTAAGGTGAGGAACATCATTAGCCCTTGTAAATACCAGCATTGGGTGATGTAGTGGGTGAGAGATCCCAAAAATAATTTGACCCTAATCACACATTTACATTTGCCAGGGGTGAGGTACAAACCTCTAACAACCTTTACAGACCATTATATTACACATTTACCACATGCACCACTGACCTGACATGGTTTTGGCTTCACAACAGATACTTGTAAGTTAGATGATATCTGCAGGGCTGCTAAAGTCAGGCTCTGAGATGTGTACTGGCTGTAAATGGGGCCAAAATCTTTGAAGTACACACAAACACTTGCCACAGATGAGATTCAAGCCCATAGTTGTGTAGTTAATGCTACTATATTGTTCTGCATTTATGGCATGCACCACAGAGATTATAGGGTTAGCCCTTCTCCAAAGGTGTATTTCAAGGTAGATGACATCAGCAGGCTTGCTAATGTAGGGCAATGGAAGGTGTAGTGACTGTGAATAGTCTCAAAATCATTGATCCCTACACACACACACACACACACACACACACACACACACACACACACACACACACACATATGTGCCATGTCTGACATTAAAACTCCTACCTAACTAGTATATCACACTATAGCATTACGCAGTTATTGCATGCACCACAGAGTTTACAGGGCTGAACCTTGTCCAAAGAGGTATTTCAAGGTGATTGACATCAGCAGTCTTGCTAAAGTAGGGTAATGGGAGGTGTAGTGATTGTGAATGGCCTCAAAATCATTGATCCCTACAAACACACACACACACACACACACACACACACACACACACACACACACACACACACACACACACAGTTTCACAGTTTCCACATCTGGAATTAGAACTCCTACCTAACTAGTACATCATACTATAGCATTACACAGTTATTGCATGCACCACGGAGCTTACAGAGCTGAACCCTCTCCAAAGAAGTATTTCAAGGTGACTGACATCAGGAGGCTTGCTAAAGTAGGGCAACAGGAGGTGTAGTGACTGTGAATGGCCTCAAAATCATTAATCCCTACACACACACACACACACACACACACACACACACACACACACACACACATAGTTTTACAGTTGCCATGTTTAGGATTAGAACTCCTACCTAACTAGTACATCACACCATAGCATTACGCAGTGATTGCATATGCCATGGAGCTTACAGGGCTGAACCTTCTCCAAAGAGGTATTTCAAGGTGAATGACATCAGCAGGCTTGCTAAAATAGGACAATGGGAGGTGTAGTGACTGTGAATGGCCTCAAAATCATTGATCCCTACACACACAAACACAGAGTTTCACAGCTGTCATGTCTGAGATTATAACTCCTACCTAACTAGTACATCACATTATAGCATTATGCAGTTATTACACACGTCATGAAGCTTACAGGGCTGAATCTTGTCCAAAGAGGTATTTCAAGGTGAATGACATCAGCAGGCTTGCTAATGTAGGGAAATGGGAGGTATAGTGACTGTGAATGACCTCAAAATCATTACTCTCTATACACACAAACACAGAGTATCACAGTTGTCATGTCTGAGATTAGAACTTCTAACTAACTAGGTATATTACATTATAGCATTACGCAGTTATCACACACACCACAAACCTTATAGGACTAGCCCTTGTCCAAAGGTGTATTTCAAAGTGAATGACAGCAGGCTTGCTAAAGTAGGGCAATGGGAGGTGTAGTGACTGTGAATGGCCTCAAAATCATTGATCCCTACACACACAAACACACAGAGTTTCACAGTTGTCATGTCTGTGATTAGAACTCCTACCTAACTAGTATGTTATACTATAGTATTACACAGTTATGGCATACACAATGGAGCTTACAGGGCTGAACCTTGTCCAAAGACGTATTTCAAGGTGAATGACATCAGCAGGCTTGCTAAAGTAGGGCAATGGGAGATGTAGTGACTGTGAATGGCCTCAAAAATCATTGATCCATACACTCACAAACACACAGAGTTTCACAGTTGCCATGTCTGGGATTAGAACTCCTACCTAACATGTTACACTATAGCATCACACAGTTATCGAACACACCACAGAAATTATAGGGCTAGCCCTTGTCCAAAGGTGTATTTCAAGGTGAATGACATCAGCAGGCGTGCTAAAGTAGGGCAATGGAAGGTGTAGTGTCTGTGAATGGCGTCAAACTCATTGATCCCTGCACACACAAACACACACAGTTTCACACTCACCATATCTGGGATTAGACCTCCTACCTAACTAGTATGTCACACTATAGCATTACACAGTTATTGCACACGCCACAGAGCTTATAGGGAATGATCCTTATCCAAAGGGGTATTTCAAAGTGACTGACATCAGCAGGCTTGCTAAACTAGGGCAATGGGGAGTGCAGTGTGTGTGAATGGGCCATAAACCATTCCTCCTGAAACACACACAACACTTAGTCACACACAACTTTACATTAGACAGGACTGGGTATACGACTGCTAGATGAATAATGAATTGTACTGTCATGTTACACAGTTATCACAAGCACCACAAACACTATAGTGCTGAGAACTACCAGATGCAAATGTCTATAGTGATAGACATCAGCACATCATGTGATATTGGACAATTGGATGTGTGGTGGGTGGGACAAGCCTCATGATGGGAAGCTCTTTGTCACTGTCTGTTTCTGTCTTCCCCACATCTCTGTGTATGTTTGACCTATTATAGTGCATTGTCCTTGGATATATGTGTGTATTCCTATATGATGTGTGTGCAAAGCATGAATGGTGTGCAGTGTGGTGTGTGTGTGTACAGAAATCTGCAACTGATCGATATGTATGCCCAGTATGACCCTTCTGTATTTTGTTGTCAGACATGGGCTTTGTTTCTCCAAGTGTGGGAGCATGCCCAGTATGACCGTCTGTATTGAATGTGTGAATCTATTACAGGTTGGCTGTACTCCAGTGCAGGCATTTGTGTTCTACACCTACAGCTAGCAACCTGTTTCTGCAGGATATTTGTAGATAGGTTGACAATATGGAGTCACAATGAGCAAAGGATAGTGGGATGCTGTAACTAATTGTGTCTGTGCTGCTTGTGCTACATGGTTTTGGTGTTAGCAGAGATATTCAGACATATGTACTGTTTTACACTGTGATGTATTATGTCAACTACTAACAGATATGCTTATTTGCTCACAGTAATTTCCTGGGGAATACAAGATGAATGAAGCTGTGTCCAGTATTGTGGTCTGCAGACTACATATTCTTCCACACTCATGCCATTCTGGAGGGGGAGCTGCAGACACTTGTTAATGGGTCTGTGTAAATGGTCCAGCACCTTGGTACTGTGATGGCTGAGGATCCCCTGCTTGTACATCTATCGACATGACAGAATGGTCATATCCTGCTGTGGCCATACCTCTCCGCTGTACAGATTCACACAGGTTACCCAGAGACAGGGCTTATATATCTGGTCAGTTCTCCTTCACATTGTGGTTTATGAGCAGGTTTTTAGCCACCTATTACTAGGTTTGCAGGCAGGGATAGTATGGGCACACATCAGAGTTTCAGACTTCACACACACCATGGTATCCATGCTTCTACACCCCCCTTCTGTTATTCTATCCTCTTCCTAATATTATGCGAGTGATATCTGATAAGTATCCCTATAGTTATCCCTTCATCCCAGAGGTATTTAGGGGTTGGTGCACAGTTCATGCAGTAAGACATGGTGGGCATGCTACTGGGAATTGTCGACATGGCCTTGCATTTGGTTTCTGTGGACTGTGTTATGTTGTTATTTGGGACTCCATGAGATAACATACACTGGCATGTCCATGTATAGAAAACTTTTGGAAGAGCTTCATGTTGATCAAGAATGAACGCAGGAATGATTAAGGAGAGGTGAATTTACATCAAGAAATGAAAGATTAATATTGGCAGCCCAAGATAGTGGGCTACATGCTTGTTTACTAAGTCCATTGAACATGTGGGAGAAAGAGACATATGTAGGTTTTGTGGAACCAAATTTGAAACAGTCACACACCTTATTGCTGGTTGTGACTCTCTAATGGCAGAGGGACTGTATACTGAAAGGCATAATAATGTGGCGAGATTGTTACACTGGCGATTGTGCAAACACTATGGTATCGAAGTGGCTAAAAAACACCGGAAACATGAGCCACAGAGAATCATAGAAAATTAAGTTTACATTACATGGGATCGCCCAATACCAACAGTCCAAAAGATAGATGCTAGAAAACCAGATATAGTGGTCCAAGAAAAGAAGACAAAAGTAGCATTAATCATTGAAATCGCCACACCTAGTGACTACAGTGTCTTGCGTACAGAGAGGCACAAAGTCATAAAATACCTCAATCTGCAGGCAGAAACGAGAACCATGTGGAAGAAAGATATCCAGACAGTTCCAATAGTAGTAGGAGCAACTGGTCTTATAAAAAATAATTTACAATCGTATTTAGATATGTTACCAATTCATGTAACACCATACGAATTGCAGAAGGAGTCATTACTGGGCACATTGCTGGTGATGTGAAGAGCACTTTTGGCTAACATCAAAGAGTTAAACAATACTAATATCATGAACTTTAATCGTACTTTGACGTAGAGATGGGGTCCATTCCCATTATGGTATTAGAAACGCAAAAGACTTGGAGAAATTAAAAACAGCAGTATGGGTGAGGCACAGGCCTTTGACAGAGGTCTGTAGGGCATTTGGTAGTGATGCAGGCCATCTGTAGCAGGCCAGTGCATTCTGTCACTCCTACAGTCCCAGGCTGCAAGCCACTGGATTCCCCCGGGGTGACAGGGTAGGTGTACGAGGTGTTAATGGTAATAGTTCTTGTCCTTATTAATCCATTGGTGTGGATGCTGGCAGGGTGCTGCTTACAGCTGGGGACACACCTGCATGGGACACCTCTTCAGCATGCTGCATTCTGTGGGTATTCCCATACAGAAATGGGGGTCATACTGTACTTATTCCCAACAGCAGGGACATGACCTGTGATCAACCTTTGGCTGATGGTGGGGTGAGCTGAGTGCATGTGGGCTATGGAAGCTTCTTGCAGCTGACTCACAGATATACCTGGGACATTTCCCTTATGCTGGCTTGTGTGGGGACATCAGCAGTTTCTCATTACTTCATAACTGTGCCTTTTGTGGTCTGCCAGTGATTGGCCAGACTACATCAGTATTTCATACTACACAGACAACTAATGTGCTGCTAACCTGTATGTACAATTCCAAAGGTGTGTGCATTTGACAGTTACCTTTTATATACTATGTCTAGGGTACTTCCACCTGTGTACTGTGTGTATGTTTGGGTCCACATTCATGGCATGTCCATCTTTCAGATGGTGACAGATATTACATCCAAGCAATGAGTATGGATGACTGCTGGATTGGGTCTTGCTGGGATGCATTGTGTTTGGCACTGCAGTTGTCAGAACATGGCCCTTTCATCAACAGTACTGGCCATAGGCCACCGGGACACAACCTTCCATGCCTACATGCTGACCACTTTCACACATTATACAACACACATCAACCTAACACACAAGAGCCCTGCATATTGTACACGTGCAACAATGTATCCTGCTAATTTGGCTAGCTCAGATAATCTGTGCTCCACTGTTAGTAAACCCACACGTACATGTTACTACATTTCTACGTAGGATTGGGGGGGCACACCTGACAACTGTAAACATTTGCTATGACTGTACTGGTATTTCAGGTACTCTTTTGGCTTCCATTTCCTTCTGTATTCTACCTATCATGCAGACTAGAGGCATATCAGTGGACTACAGATCTTAGGTTTTATTGACCTACATTTCAGTTTCAGATTTCTTACCCTTCAGAACTAACATCCAACTGCTTGACCTGTTGTAGTCTGTCTGTGTAGGTCTGCAGGGGCGGCTGTTCTCCATTGCCATCAATTGGAAGCCTTAGCACAGCTTTTGTTTGTGGTCATCTATACCTGTCCTGCTGGCTGAGATTGTTGATGGGTATGTGAGCCTCCTATGGACACACATTTGACCCACCACATGTCCTGCAGTGGGATTTCTCACCTTGTCTAGTACTGCCTACTTTGTTGACACCAGTATTTGTTATGGATTTCATGCAGCCCATATAGGTGTCTACTATCTGCTGCCATCCCAGTCAGCCATCTGATTCCCTTGCATGCTTACATCCATACCATAGATACAAGTAGCAGAGCATACTACTCTATTCAGCAATTGATAGGGAGAGTGACTTTCCTTGTGGCTGTGCCAGTATTGAGGTTGGTGCTGGAGGACTGCCTATGTCAGATGCACATAGTACACTCCCTATACATGGTAAAGCACAGGTAGTGTCATGTTTGGCATCCCTTTTACTGTATGTGCACGTCAGAGAGAGGTGTCATTCCCTGGGTTCCTACCATGTCAGTGTATGTGTTATACATTGCCTCTTTGCCAAAGCCTGGGAATCCTTCTGCCTACAGGGCCAGGCTCAGGTAGTTCTTCCTCCAAGTCACTCTGTGCCTGTGCTGGCCTTGGCAATGGTGGGGGGCTGTGTGGCCCTGCCCTGTGCTGTTCCTGCTGCAGCTGTTTCCGAAGGATCATATTGTGTAGCATGGCACATACAATGAAAATTTGTGTACATGTAGCTGGATAGTACTGCAAGGCTCCACTGGATATGTACAGGCACCGGAACCGTGACTTGAGCATCCCAGACACATGTTCTATTATGATTCTGGTTTGTGCATGTGCCTCATTATGGAGTTCTTATTCAGGTGTGTGTGCATTTCTGATCGGTGTCATCAGACATGGCTCCAGTGCGTAACCATCATCCCCCACTAGGTGGCCATAAGGGATGTCCCCAGTGGAAAATCTCTGGTACAGCTGCATCATATGCCAGATGTGGGAGTTGTGATAGCTTCCAGGTCTGCCAGCACACACATTCATTATAATGCCCTGAGCATCGCACATGACCTGGCAGTTGATGGAGGGGAAGTCCTTCTGGTTTATGTAGACTCTACCCCACTCACAAGACGGTGCTTTGATGTGTATCCTATAGCACCCACTACCTCAGGGTAATCTATTTGGTGGAAGAGATGCATACTGTTGGTCAACGCCTCATGGGTGTTGTAGAAATATATGTGCTCACCTGGTATCCAGGAACTGGTGGAGTACCCTGGATGCTGATGCCTGTGAGATCCCCATGATATCCCCAGTTGGCCTTTGAAAGGTACCTGTGGCTAGTATTCTTAGGCCTACACATACCTTGGTATCCATTGGGATGGGTTCCCCTCTGTTGGTTCTGTGTGTGAAGCATGGCTGGCACAGCTCAACAATTTGCTGTAGGACGTCCCTGTCCACCCTATAGCGCTCCACTATCTCCAGCTCATGTAGCCCCTGGTAGGTTACTCTGGGTCTGTACACTCATCTCCTTCTCCTCACTGTGGGTTAGTCATCAGTATTCTCATCCTCACCACCCTCAGCCTCTTCCACATATTGATTTATGAGAGAAACAGCAGCCCCTATCATTTTGTTGGTTTTGTTAGGTAAAACTTCTCTGTTTGTGTACACCGGTGGTGTAGAGTTTTTGGGAAAAAACAGAGTGAAATGTGTTTACATAGTTTATAGTAGTGTGCTGGGCTGGGCTGGGCTGCTGCCTGTATAATTGGCTGATTCTGATACACTTCACCTGCCAGCTATGGTAGTTCTCCTTGATTACCTTCCTACTGCTGTTTTCCCTTCCCATTGCCTTCCTGTTTAATCTCCAAGGTGTTCCGCGCAAACCTAGTGCTCAGATGTGAATGGAGCTGCTATTTCCTATTTTTTTTTTGTTTAAAATCCAGTGCATGGTGGTGCACACACCCGTTTAGGCAGTGTAAACACTGCTGGGCAGCCTCAGACACACACACCCTTCCTTAGCTGTGCTTAGCTAAAGGCAAACATGAGCCACTGTGCTCTAATAAGCTTACAGCAGTCATGACACTCCCCTCATGAGGTCATCTAGCTCTTAGAATTAGACCATGGTGTTATTCCACCTACATGGTTGGGTGCAAGCTAGCACTGAGGGGAAATCTGTGATTCAGTATCATTCCCCTCATTTGCATAGAACTGACTGCTAATGCTTGGTTACAAAACCGACACTCAGCCTTCCCTCTTAACAACCACTATTCCATGGTCTTGTTGTGTTATGCATGCCGTTGACTATTATGGCAAAATGATGGTTTTTGGTTTAAAAGCTTATTTCCATCTTTTTTTCTTATTTTCATGCCGATCCCCTTTGAGCACCATTGCCCTACGCTTAAACGGCTGAAATCGGCCAAAAAAAAAGTTATTTTTTATAATTTTGAAACTAGTTTTCATACCTATGGCCATATATTTGGCCATTGACATGCCTAACCCTTATAATACATGCTTTTTTATGAGCTGTCATGCCTCTGTTATGTAGTTTGCAGAAATGTATTTAGCTACTGGCTGAATAAATTTCTGTAGTCTACACTATTCCTGCATGGATGCCTGTCTGCTTCCTGGATCACTAATTCACCTCATTTGCATGTTTTTCACCAACAAATGAGGTAATTAGCATACAGGGGCTGTGTCCATGCAGGAATAGTGCAGGAATGGTCGTGCATGTCCCAGAAGCTCATTCCTGGATCACATGTCAGCCATATTGCCTGCAGCAGCTCTTGCACTATACCTGCACACCATGCAGAGCTTGCTGAATCCTGGGGACAGTCATTCCAGTAGCTGTAAGTATGCTTTAGATGCATTAGAATATGAACATGAACATGCTAGATGGCCGGAGAGACAGCTGACAATGTGTGTGGTTGCGATAATACGTAAGTACCACAACTTTATATTTCGGTGTTTCATTTACAAATTCAGGGCCTGCTGCCCTTGAAGAATAAATTGCCTGTGTTACATTAAAAAATGGTAAGCTGGTAATATTGCAATAAGGAATGGATGGCAAACTGAAAACAGGTTCATTAAGTTCCTAAGAAATATTGAAGTATACAGAAGAAGCGCTTAATGGTTTAGATAAAGGATAATCTGCCATCCTGGAGAAAATTTTGTTTAGCTACACTCTGAAATTCAAGTCTGAGAAGCACACTACTTGCACGATTTAGTTTATTTCAAACAAAACACAGCAAACAAAAGAATTAAGTATAACATCCTAGCAGGATATTCAGCACAATACATATAATGCAATTATTTCATTCCATTTGTGTTAGTTTCCATAAAATGCCCCAAATACCAAGCGTCTTTGCCAGCTGGTGTCACAAAGTGATTTAAAAAACCTCTGCAAGAGAGGAACATTTTTCAGTGCTAAGTATTTACAATACACCACAGTTTCTGGTACAGTAGCAGTGATGAAAGATAGCTTATTTTGGCGTGCTCTACTTCCCTCCTAATGCAAGAAAGTATATAGTTCTAGATTTCTTAATAAACATCCAGAAAGGGAGATATCTGATGTAAACAATGTGCCAACTGAGATCTTAACACAATATTCCCTTCACCTTGAAAATCAAATAACAGACTGAAGGCAAATGTATGTATTAGCCATTTATACAGCTCCTTAAATGCTAACAAAATGTCTAATGATGAAGTTGTCTGCTACGTAATTAGTTAGCTTTTAGCAGTTCACATAAGAATGAACAGAAGTTACAGAAATTTGACCAGGTAAAGAAACATGTTGATCTAGCCCTACACAAATAGTTATCATTTCTGCTGAGTCACATTTGCAGTCATGATCACATTTTCTTAACTAATAACATCCTGACACCATTTGTTTAAAAAAAAAAAAAAAAAAAAAAGAATCACCTGGATTTGAACCCTGCCTCACCTCTACTCTGACCAGGAGTACACTGCCCTTATATCCTATACCACAGAGAAAGCTAGGCAGCAGGGGTATTTTACACACTCAGTACTATCCAGACTGCATATCACCACTGAGCCTGTTTGTGCGAAGGAAGGCATACTACATTAAATTTTCACTGTTTTCCTTAAGCAGAGAACTGCATTTGCTAGGAGCTTACTGTCACACAAACGGGGAATGCAAGAGTAGCAGTTATTTATGTAATAAAATTTTGGCCCCAATATTTCAAATATAGAATACAGCATGCACATATTTCTAGCTGCCAGCAGTTTCTCCCATAACATATCTTGCAAGCCTGACACAGTGATGTGAGTCCACAACAAACAGATATATTTTACAGATAACTGCAATCAGATCAGTTACTGTTTGTCCCTATTTCTGCACAGTTTGGCCATGAGCACCAGTACACACTGCTACTTCACAAGTCCAAGTTAAATTCCTGAATTTGGAATCACTTATGTGCTAATACTTTGCCATTGTTCCTGCAAATCAGCTTCTGGACAATATGCTTTGTGAAGAGGTGTATAGCATGTCTAACTCTGTTTACTGGGAGGTAATCCTCAAATACATGGAAATGCATTCATAAACACAAGAGGACAGTGACATGTGTGCTTGACTAATCAGCTACATTCTGATATTTATGTGTGCACTGCAGCATTTCACTTGCAAATGATACATAATTACTTGGGGCAATGTCAAACACACTCCAGAATTACATAACCTAACTACATTGTTACATTGGTATGGGTTTATAGTGACACTGGGTATTGGTCATCCATGATCATATCCCACTGATATTGTCAGTAACTTATATTAATGTGCACATGCCTTCATCTGAATATGAAGACACTTCATCTGTGCACTACTGGTGTTTCCCAAGTGTGCATATGTATCTACACAACATCCTGAAAAACAGGTACTTCTGTCTTACTTCTGCAATATGCATTCATGACAGCTTATTTCTCCTAGGTTACCAAGATGTATTTATAAGTACTTTTGCAAATTTTGCTAATATAATCGTATCACAAATCCTGGCTTTGCAACCAAGTCTCATAACAGTATATGCTACCTGCAACACTATGATGATATCATCCTCTATAAAGTGCACTCTGACAATGTCAAAGTCAGACTTTTGTGTTGGTGTGAGCATTAAGTACTGTGTTCTCTAGCTTATGTAACTAAATAGGGGATCTAATCCCAATCCCACAGCAGTCAACTCGTGTGTGTGTGTGTGTGTGTGTGTGTGTGTGTGTGTGTGTGTGTGTGTGTGTGTGTGTGTGTGTATCTATGTCTGAGTGGGTGTGTGTGTAGTCAGATGAGCATGAGTCCGGCTCCTGCTGCCCTTACTGAAGTAGCATTTAGAAGATCCCTTTACACTGCTACATGACTCCACAGTAATTTCATACAGCCATCCTGACATTTTCTTCTCAGCATACAGTGATGATGCCATCCTCTATAAAGTGCACTCTGACAGTGTTAAGTCAGACTTCTGTGGTACTGCTAGCATTAAGTACTGTGTTCTGAAGCTTGTGTAACTAGATAGGTAGGGACTCTAATCTCACAGCAGTCAACTTGAATGTAGGTGCCTCTTCATTCAACTATCAGTCTGGAGACAATTTTATACTGGTATGTGTGTCCACAGCTAAGTCAGACACTCTTTCCAAAATCATCTTCCTAGCAAACACTGATGATGTTTCCCTTTATAAAGTTCACTCTGGCACTGTTATAGTCAGACATCTGTGGTAGTGCTAGTGTTAAGTACTGTGTTCTCTGTGGTCCAGAACTAGATAGTTAGGGGTTCTAATCTCACAGTAGTCAACGTGTGTGTGTGTGTGTGTGTGTGTGTGTGTGTGTGTGTGTGTGTGTGTGTGTGTGTGTGTGTGTCTCTCTCTCTCTCTCTCTCTTCATTCAACTATCACTCTGGAGGCAGCTTTACACTGCAACATGACTCCACAGCTATGCCAGGCCCTCCTCCCAACATCTGCATACAGTGATGATGTCATCCTCTATAAAGTACACTCTAACACAGTGAAACTCAGATTTCTGTGGTGGTGCTAGTATTAAGTACTGTGTTCTTTAGCTTGTGTAACTAACTAGGTAAGGAGTTCTAATTTCACAGCAATCAACATGTGTGCATCTGTCTTCATTCAACTCTCACTCTCGATACAATTTTATACTGTGATATGACTCCACAGCTATGTCAGACACTCCTCCATTATTCTCAGCATGCAGTGATGATGTCACTCTCAGTGAAGTGCACCCCGATAGTGTTGAAATCAGACTTTTGGGGTGGCACTACTCATGTTGCATGAAATACAGCTTGTATACCTTGACAGGTATTGTGTTTGAATCTGACCACACTCAACTAGTGTGCATGTGAGCTGGTTGTATACTACAGTCATTGTACGATGTTGAAGAGATGCAAAACATCATACAATGACTTTTACATAGCCCCCTGAATCCAACATCTCCTTTTTCTCTTTGTCAACTTCATGTCTTTCTGTGGAATACTGAAGACGTCATAATCTCAAAATGCATACACACATCATGAAGAAGAGCCTTCCATGTCCCTGTATAAGCAATCTCCACACCACTGGATGTGTGATTGCTAATTCACTCATGGGTGGTGCCCGTGTCCCATATGGACATAAGCAGTCTGTAATAAAATTAAATACATACGAACATACCCCACTATCCTCCCTCACCTAGAGAAAGTGATTTGGGTTTAAATTGTATAAAAATGGCTGGGCTTGTATGAGTTCTTGGCTGTTAGCCCAGTAATGTCCTGTGACCCGATGAACACTGCACATGTCAATGCTGTTGCCATCCATATGTGCTATGTTGAGGTGTGGATGGACTGTATCCCTACAACAGTGTGTTCCAATCTGGGATCTGACATGCTGTATTGATGCTTGCTGCTAACATTTTTTACATGTTTCTTCCATAACAGCTGTAGTAATATGCCTACTAAGGCATGTGTTCTGATAGTGGAGTATATCCACATTCTACATAGTTCTCATTCAACCATCACAATGACAGCTGCAGTATGGCACAAGTGTGCATGTGTACACCTAGCATCTGGAAATGTTATCTGACATACAGTAATATTACGTCATAGTGATAACATGGACCCATACGCCTGGGCTCATCATGTTGTAATGCTGTTATATACACAAACGTATGATATTTTGAGATTCACTTGCAACCTTGTTGAATTCTTGCTGTGCATTATTGTGCTGCTATGCACAAGGATTATACAGGTATTCCCCAGCAGCATTGTGTGACTATCAGTATTTGTGTCATTAACTATTCTGCATGAACAACATCCACCTCGGTTACAATATGTGCATATATGGTTTCAGGGCCCTCATACACACATTTCCACTGATAAACATATGGGCATATAATGTACAACTGATATAATGATGTGAAATAGGTAGAGTTGTACAACTGTGTTAACAGTTACACTATGTCACATTTGATTCATAATCAAAGTTTTGTTTGGAGGTGATGTACAGCTTGAAGTACAGTTTCAGCACAGGTACAGCTATAGTGTGACTGTACTGTGTCATGAATGTGCCACTACATCACATTATTATTACCACTTGATGGTTTGTATGAACACATATGGATGTATGTTATGATTTCATGGCAGTATAACATTTTCACTGGCAATGTCAGGGGGACAGTGATTGTATGACACATGTTAAGGTTTGACATGTACTTATAGAGTGTACTTCATGTATTGTTTGGTGTGTGTATAATATTGCAGTGACAGCTTTCTCAATCAACACTTGACTTTGCACTGCTGTAATTTCATGCACATGGGCATAGTTGATGCATTGCTATCGGTCTCACATACTGCTGTACCATTCATTATCACTGATCACCTTTTAATTCAAACATCAATTGCAGATGATTCAGACAATATCCATTGCTATTACATGTGGCACATGCATGCAATGCCCAGTTGTGAGTAGGGAATCCACTCATAATAGTGTGGTGTTTGTATTTGTTGTTACCTATATGGCCAATGCCTACATCAGGCAGGGATGCTTAAGTCAAGTGTATCACATTTGGCCAGTAAGCTCCCACACATCTGATAGGCCATATAGAACTATTCTCTGGGAAGCATACCCTTTAGGATTTGACAGTGCAGACTTCTCTTCAAGGTGTTCTACTAGATGAATGTGTGATATGTCTTTCTGTGCTGCACCTAGTAAATACACAGCTCATTGACAACACTGATGGCATAAGCTTGATTCTTGCAGGAGGGGATTGTGACTTATATGTCATGCAAACGTCTCAACTGGCCAGGATTGCCCCTGATTTCAACTCCAGGTTTAACACTGGCCATCTTAACACCTCCAAAAATGCGGTCACTTCTGGGAAGGGTTGATGAATTCCCTTTATAAAATACTGACAGTCATAACAGTTGTACATGTCTGTTACTGCAGAACATGTATAATAAGTTAAAATCACAGATTCTGTTAATGCTGCAAGTTAATGGTCATAATATTTTAAAAGTGTCCATGATTTTGCCTTTTTATTTCTACATTTGCCCAGAGGTCTGTTACTATGTGTCCCTGATTGGTTGAGAGCTATGGTGATGTCAGTCATATTCAAGCAAGTAATTATGCAGATTTTCAGAGTATGTACATACTATTGTATATACTGTTCATGCTAAGTGTCATCTCCAGTGAGCATGTCAGTGATGTTTTTATCAAAACCATTCACCTACATTGACATGTAGCCTTGTGTGACTGTCATATATACTATTGTGTGTTTATATCATAATATAGTCACACAGAAGGTGTAAACAGCATTATGTACTGTGACATCTATATATGTGCATTATGTTACGCTACTGACTTGTCTTGGAAGTGTACATACATTGACATACCCTATCTTGGGGACATTTCCATATTTACCATGCCTTCTTCCTCTTTATTCATTCCTATCATTCATGTCTGTGCACATTTTTATCAGCACACTTTCCCTGCCCATTGTACCTCTCCTTGTAGTTGCCCTTGCTGTTTACCCTCTCCTCCATTATTTCACTCTGCAAATAATTTTTTTAGTGTACATTGAACTCAGCATACTTTTCTCTACTGTGTTATTACTGCTGCTATTGTAATATTTTCAACTCTGGTAGTCGTAGCTGCACACGCAATCTCGTGGAGCTTTCATCTTTCTCTGCCAGTGCTGATTTGCATGGTTTCTTGGCCAGCAGCAATGTTGTTGGCAACAAAACATTACTTGTATTTGTGTAAGTCTGATGAGCAGCATGAATATGTGATTAGCGCTGCTGTTTTTTTGAGCTATCATTGAATCCCTAGGTATATTAAGAGAAACATCTAAAGAAACTAAAAGAAAAAGAGTTGATTGTTTCAAAATGGGAGATGATTATAATATAGCAAATTAAATACAAACAGCTCCAAATGGTCCGCATTAAGAAATTGTGCTAAAACCACCTGTTGGTCAACTGTGCAGAATAGATAAAAATGATATAACTGGGGGCCTGATTGCAAAAGACTTGTTATCAGTGTAAGTGACTACTTTTGGAATCTGGCCCTTAGTTTAAGCCTGTTTATAGATAAGCCTTACACTGAAGTAAGTCACTTACTCTGAGAACAAGTCTTTTGGAATCAAGGCAGACTTACACTGAGAGCAACTCTTTTGGAATTTGGTCCTGTGTCACCCTAGCCTGGTTTAAAATTAAATATCTCAGAATTGATACATAGACGAAATTTAGTCAAACCAAAGTATTATATGTTCATAATTCATGCAGGTGTAAATAACTAGAAAATACACCATTAAATAATATGTAGAATTCTATTGTGGATGTAATTGAGCACTTGTAAAACTACAAAATTGACTAAATTAAGTGAGGTCATTCAATCAATGTCATGGACAGACTATGTATACCAAGGCTTATAAATTCAAAACTGGTTAAGACAACTTTCTCTGGTTTAAAATTTAAAATTAATAAAGTACTAGGAAGACTGTATTCATGATCACAGGCAATTTTGAAAATAAGTTACATTTAAACTCATATGGAGCATCGTATGTTATCAGGAGAAATGTCTGATTACAGTATTTATTTCATTTATTTGTCATTTGTTAACCAGGTTGGTCCAGCTGAACCAGGTGCCCATTTTCAGTGGAGACCCAAGGAGAAAAGCTCTAATCAAAAATGTATCTAACACACTTTACATAGATTCATAAAAGTACAGAATAAGAAAATTAAGCAAGAGCTGTGCACCTAAGATACATAGTTGCAGACACATATAACCACATTATAAGAAATTGTAATTTTATAAAGATATACGAATGATTGAGAAGTAAATACATAAAATAATTAGATACATATTAACAATAGTACACAAGAACAGTCATTGTAGGCTGTTTGATCAAGATGGAATGTTTGGTAAGGTTTGAGGAAGATAGAATGGAGGGTAGAGGATGTTATGTAGGATCTTGGCAGGGACAGTACTTTTGTGTGGCAAGGTAGGATTTCAGTTCTTTTTTGAAAAGATTTGAGTTTTTCATTAAACAAAAGTCAAATTCAAAATCAGTCCTTACATACAATAAACCTGATATTACTTTGAAATGTTATATGTGTAATGTTCAAAGTTTAGGGAATGAATTTGCTGAACTTGTTGGACTTATATTACAGGGAAACTACAAAAACAATTGCAGTGGTGGAATCCTGAAACAGTTCAGCCTATCAAATTAAAGATTTCACAAAATACAAATGATTCAGATCAAACTATAGAAGTACAGGGGTTAATCTCTATATTCATAACGCAATAACCTATTTTTTAATAAAAACAGGTGAATGAAATGGAGAGCATTATAATAAAGATTGCAGATACAGTAAACAAAAAAGAACATACAAATGGTATTATGTTACTGAACTCCTAGTATGGATAATAAAACAAACTGGGGATATATGAGTAATTTGGAAAACCATTTGAATAATAATAAAAATATTATATTACTTGGGGATTGCCTTATCCTGAAATTAGGTGATGAGATTTAGTTGCAAAAAGCAATCTTTGAAAAGGAATTTATTGATTTAATTATAAATTTTGGGCTGACTCAATTTGTAACAGAAAAAAAACTTCAATTTTGTTGCAACTAATATTCTTAAAATAATTAATAAATAAAAGTTGTATCACCACTAGGGCATTCTGATCATCATTCCATAGTATTTGAATTGAATCTTACCATTACAATAAGAGTAAACTACTAAAAAAGTATAATTATGGTTTTATAGATTATAAAAAAGTAATAGCTTAGCTTGATTATATTACATGGACAACTTTATTTTTTCCTTACATCTTGGAATACGGTTATAAGACCTTGGAACATATATTGATTAACAGTGTGAAATCAAATAAGTCTTATAATAGCGGAATAAGGGCATATTCAGTGTGGTGAAAAAGGGATGTTTGCAAGATACTTAGAAAGAATAAATAGGAAATATAATTTTAAGACATTTTCAACAAGTAAGTTCAAAAAATTTTTAATAGCATATGTAAGGACATGAAGCATCAGATTGAATGTAATATGGCTGAAAACGTTATTGACTGGTACAAGGAACATCCACTTTCATCTGAACCATAAAGAGTTCATCAGATTCTTGTAGAAAATCCATTAATTCAAAACTTAAATAACAATTAAAATGTCACATGACTATCCTCATTTAAATTTAAAAGCATGCACATCTAAAAATGTTCATGGAGAAAATACCTATAAAACCTTTTTGTAATATGAATAAAGTCTGTAATAAAATATCTGCAGAATATTTCTGCTATACAAAATAAATAGTATTGTTTTTACTTTTACCCACCTTGGGATTCAACAAGTTCTGCACAGCATGCAGGAATAGATGAGAAGCTGCTGGAGGCAATATGGCCACCGAGAGATCCAGGAACAAGCTCCCGGGACATGCACGAGTGCTCCTGCACTATTCTTGCACGGACACAGCTCCTGTATGCAAATTACCCCATTTGCAGGTGAAAAACATGTAAATGAGGTGAATGTGCAATCCAGGAAGCTGGCAGCCGACCATGCAGGACTAGTGTAATCTGCAGAAATGTACTTGGTTAGTAACCGAGTACATTTCTGCAAACGACAAAACGGAGCCATGACAGCTCCAAATAAAGGGTGTGTATAATGTGTAAAGCATGCCAATGGCCAAATATATGGCCATTGGCATGGAAAACAGTTGCAAAAATAAAAAAAAATTACTTTTATTTTTTGGGGGCTAATTTTGGCTGTTTAAGCATAGGGCAGCAGCATGCAAATGGGATCGGCCCGGAAATAAAAAAAAAAACTTGAAATAAGCATTCTATCCAAAATCACAATTTTTCCATTATACTCAATGGCAGGCAGAAGACAATATGGCCAGTGAATAGTGGTTGCTAAGGGGGAAGGCTCAGTGTCAGACTGGTAACTAGGCATTAGCAGGCAATCCTATGCAAATGAGGGGAATGATACTGAATCCCAGATTCCCCCTCATGGCTAGCCTGCACCCAACCGTATAGGTGCAGAAAGACCAGGGTGCAAGCCTAAGAGCTAGCTGACATCATAGAGGGGTGTGTCAGGCATACTGTAAGCTTATTGGAGCCCTGTGGCTCGGGTTTGCCCTAAGCTTAGCAGAGCTAAGCAAGAGGGTGTGTCTGAAGCTGCCAAGCACACTTTACATTGCCTAAGTGGGTGTGCATACTGCGCACAGTGTTTTAAAGGGAAAAGTAAACCTGGAAATAGCAGCTCCGTGCACATCTGAGCACTGTGTTTACACGGCATGCCCCTGGGTTTAAACAGGAAGGCAATGGGAAGGGAAAACAGCAGTAGAAAGGTAATCAATGAGAACTAGCATAGCTGGCAGGTGAAATGCATCAGAATCAGCCAATTACACAGGCAGCAGCCCAGCCCAGCACACCACTATAAATTGTGCAAACACCTTTCCTACTGGTTTTTCCCACAAACTCTACACCACCAATGTACACAAGTGGGTAAATTTTACCAAACAAAAGCAACAAAATGATAGGGGCTGCAGCAGCTATCATAAATCAACATGTGGAAGAGGCTGAGGGTGGTGAGGATGAGAATGCTGATGACCAACCCACAGCAAGGAGAAGGAGAAAATTGTACAGACCCAGGGTAACCTACCAGGGGCTACATGAGCTGGAGATATTGGAGTGCTATAGGGTGGACAGGGACCTCTTACAGCAAATTGTTGAGCTATGCTGGCCACACCTCACACACAGAACCAACAGAGGGGACCCCATCCCAGTGGATACCAAGGTATGTGTAGGCCTAAAAATACTAGCCACAGGTACCTTCCAAAGACCAAATGGGGATATCATGGGGATCTTACAGCCATCAGCATCCAGGGTACTCCACCAGTTCCTGGATGCTATGTCAGCACATGCAGGTGAGCATGTATATTTCCACAACAGCCGTGAGGCATTGACCAGCAATATGCATCTCTTCCACCAAATAGCATAATACCCTGAGGTAGTGGGTGCTATAGACTGAACACTCATATGCATCAAAGCACCACCCGGTGAGCAGGGTAGGGTCTACATCAACCGCAAGAGCTTCCCCTCCATCAACTGCCAGGTCATGTGCAATACCCAGGGCATTATAATGAATGTGTGTGCTGGCTGCCCTGGAAGCTATCATAACTCCCACATCTGGCATATGACGCAGCTGTACCAGAGATTTGCCAATGGGGACATCCCTTATGGCCACCTAGTGAGGGATGCTGGTTACATACTGAAGCCATGGCTGATGACACCCACAAGAAATGTACACACACCCGAACGTGAACTCCATAATGAGGCACATGCACAGACCAGAATCATAATGGAGCATGTGTTTGGGATGCTCAAGTCATGGTTCCAGTGCCTGGACAAATCCGGTGGAGCCTTGCAGTACTTACCAGCTACATGTACCCAAATTGTCATCATATGTGCCATGCTACACAATATGGTCCTGTGGAAACAGCTGCAGCAGGAACAGCATGGGGCAGGGCCACACAGCCCCCCACCACTGCCAAGGCCTGCACAGGCACAGAGTGACTCAGAGGAGGAACAACCTGAGCCTGCCCCAGTAGGCATTAGAAGGCATGCCCAGTATGCCCAGGCCGTGGCAAAGAGGCAATGCATAGCACATACACTGACACAGTAGGAACCCAGGGAATGACACCTCTCTCTGACTCACACATACAGTAAAAGGGATGCCAAACATGACACTACCTGTGCTTAACCATGTATAAGGAGTGTACTATGGGCATCTGACATAGTCAACCCTCCAGCACCATCCTCAATACTGGCACAGCCACAAGGTAAGTCACTCTCCCTATCAATTGCCGAATGAAGTAGTATGTTTTGTTACTTGTATCTATGGTATGGATGTGAGCATGCAAGGGAATCGGGTGGCTGAATGGGATGCCAGCAGACAGCAGATAGTAGACACCTATAGTGGCAGCATGAAATCTGTATCAAATACTGGTGTCACCATAGTAGCCAGTACTAGACAAGGTGACAAAACTCACTGCAAGAAATGTGGTGGGCCACATGTATGTCCATAGGACACACACATGCCAGTCAGGGAGGCTCACATACCCAACAACAGTCTCAGACAGCAAGACAGGCGTAGACAAATACAAACAAAGGCTGTGCTAAGGACTCTGATTGATGGCTATGGAGAACATCCCCCCCTCCAGACCTACACAGACAGACTACAACAGGTCAGGCAGTGGGATGTTAGTTTTGAAGTGTAAGAAGTCTGAAACTGAAATGCAGGTCAATCAGACCTAAGACCTGTAGTACACTGATATGCCTCTAGTCAGCATGATAGGTCAGAATACAGAATGAAATAGAGTACCTGAAATACCAGTGCAGTCATAGCAAATGCATACAAGTATCAGGTGTGCCCCCCCAATCCTATGTAGAAATGTAGTAACATGTATCTGTAGGTATAATAACAGTGGAGCAAAGATTACCTGAGCCGGCCAAAGTAGCAGGATAGATTGTAGCATGTGTACAATATGCAGGGCTGCATGTGTTAGATTGGTGTGTGTTGTATATTGTGTGAGAGTGGTCAGTATGTAGGCATGGTGAGGTTTGTCCTGGTGGCCATTGGCCAGTACTGCCAATGACAGGGCCAGGTTCTTACAACCGCAGTGCCAAAAACAATGTATCCCAGCAAAACACATCCCAGCAGCAAGCCACAGTAAATGTTTGGAAGTGATATCTGTCACCATCTGAAAGATGGGCATGGCATGAATGTGGGCCCAGACATACAAACAGTACAGTACACAGGTGGAAGTACCCCAGACAGACAGTGTATAATATGTTACTGTCAAATGGACACACCTTTGGAATTACACATACCAGATTAGCAGCACATTATTTAGGTTTGTAGTATGGAATATTGATGTAATCTGGCCAAACAGTGGCAGACCACAAAGGTCACGGGTATGAAGTATTGAGAAACTGCTGATGTCCCTGCACAAGCCAGCATAAATGGAATGCCCCATGCATATCTGTGAGTCAGATGCAAGTAGTGTCCAGAGCACACATGCACCCAGCTCACCCCACCATCTCCCACAGGTACCTTTCTGGTCTTATCCCTGCTGTTGGGAATGAGTACAATATGACCCCTACCTCTGTATGGCAATATACAAAGAATGCAGCATGCAGAACATTTGTCCCATGCAGGTTTGTCCCTAGCTGTAAGCAGCACCCTGCCAGCATCCACACCAATGGATCAACAATGACAGAAAGTATTGGCATTAACACCTTGCACACCTACCCTGTCACCCCAGGGGAATATAATGTCTTGCAGTCTGGGACTGTAGGAGTGACACAATGCAATGGCCTGCTACAGCTGGCATGCATCACTACCAAATGGCCTACAGTCCTCTGCTAAAGGCTTGTGTCTCACCCGTACTGCCAATGTATGTTATATCATGGACTCCCAAATAACAACATAACACAGTCCACAGAACCCAAATGTAAGGCCATGTGGACAAATCCCAGTAACATGTCCACCATGTCCTACCGCATGAACTGTGCACCAACACCAAATTACTGCTGGGATGAGGTGATAACTATAGGGAACTTATCAGATAATGTTTGCATAATGTTTGGAAGAGGCTAGAATAATAGAGGGGGGTAGGAGCATGGATGGCATGGAGTGTATGAAGTCTAAAACTCAGCCGTGTGCACATACTATCCCTGCCTGCAAACACAAGAATGAGAGGCTACAAACCTGCTCGTAAACCACAATGTAAAGGGGTAATGTCCAGAATTATGACCCTGCCACTGGGTAACCTGTGTGAATTTGTACAGTTGTGAGGTATGGCCACAGCAGGATATGGCCATACTGACACATTGATGGATGTACAACCATGGGATCCTCAGCAACCACTGTACCAAGGTGCTGAACCATTTACACAGACACATCATCAAGTGTCTGCAGCTTCCCCTCCAGAATGGCATGACTGTGCAAGAATATGTAGACTGCAGACCACAATACCTCTTCACAGCTGCATTCACCCTGTGTTCCCCAGGACATTACTGCAAGCAAATATGTATACCTGACAGTACTTGATGACATAAAACATCACAGTGTAAAACAGTACATATGTCTGAATATCTCTGCTAACACCAAGACCATGTGGCCGAAGCAGCACAGACACAATTACCTACAGTAACCCACTATCCTTTGCCCATTTTGACCCCATATTGTCAACCTATCTACAGATATCCAGCAGAAACAGGTTACTAGTTGTAGGTGTAGAAAACAAAAGACTGCACTGGAGTACAACCTACCTGGAATGGATTCACACATTCAATACAGAAGGTCATACTGGGCATGCTCCCACACTTAGAGAAATGAAGCCCATGTCTGACAACAAAATACTAAAGGTCATACTGGGCATGCTCCCACACTTACAGAAATGAAGCCCATGTCTGGCATCAACAGTGGACTATACATATCTGACAGTTACAGATGTTTGTGCACACACTCCTCAGTACACACCAGTCATGCTTTGCACAAACATTGGATAGGAATACATACATATATCCAAGGACAACCCACTATAATGGCCAAAATTACACATACATAGATGTGTGGAAGAAAGTGACAGACAGTGACAAAGAGCCTCCCCATCACGAGGCCTGTCCCACCCAGCACACATCCAATTGGCTAAAACCACATGATGGGCAAATGTCAATCACTGCAGACATTTGCCTCTGGTATCCCTCAGCACTATAGTGTATGTGGTGCTTGTGATACCTGTGTAACATGACTGTACAAGTCAGTAGTCATCTAGCAGTTGCATACATGTACCTGTGAAATATAAACCTGTGTATGCCTGAGTGTTGTGTGTCTGCTTCCAGATGAATGGGTTATGGCCCATACACACACTGCACTCCCCATTGCCTTACTATGGCAAGCCTGCTGATGTCTTCACCTTGAAATACACCTTTGGGGAAGGAGTAGCCCTATAAACTCCATGGTGTGCTATAACTGCGTAATGCTGTAGTGTGATGCTCTTATTAGGTAGGAGTTCTAATCCCAGACATGGCAACTATAGAACTTTGTGTGTGTTTGTCTGTGTAGGGATCAATGCTTTTGAGGCCATTCACACTCACTACAATTTCACATGCCCTATTTTGGCAAGGCTGCTGATGTCATTCACTTTGAAATACACCTTTGGGAAAGAAATAGTCCAATAATCTCTGTGGCATGTTCTATAACTGCGTAATGCTGTAGTGTGATGTACTAGTTAGGTAAAAGTTCTATTCCCAGACATGACAACTGTAGAACTGTGTGTGTTTATCTGTGTAGGGATCAATGCTTTTGAGGCCATTCACAATCACTACAATTTCAAATGCCCTACTTTAGCAGTGCTGCTGATGTCATTCACTTTGAAATACACCTTTGGGGAAGGATTAGCCAAGTTAGCTCCATGGCATGTCCTATAATTGTGCAATGCAGTAGTGTGATATACTAAGTAGGTAGGAGTTCTAGTCCCACACATGGCAACTGTAGAACTTTGTGTGTGTGTCTGTGTGTGTGTGCGTGTGTGTGTGTGTGTGTGTGTGTGTTTATCTGTGCAGGGATCAATGCTTTTGAGGAGATTCACACTCAGTATAATTTCAAATGCCCTACTTTGGCAGGGCTGCTGATGTCATTCACTTTAAAATACACATTTGGGGAAAGAGTAGCTCAGTAAGCTCCATGGTGCATCCCTTAACTGTGCAATGCTGTAGTGTGATGTACTAGTTAGGTAGGAGTTCTAACCCAGACTGTGAAAGTGTGTGTGTGTGTGTGTGTGTGTGTGTGTCTGCAGGGATCAATGTTTTTGTGGCCATTCACAGTCACTAGGCACTCCTAAAAATGGACAACATTTTTATCTGTGCAGTAACAGAGACCTGATCCAAGGCTCCAGAGAGCACCCCTGCAATACAGGTACAGCTCTCAACACACCTGTGGGCCATCAAACCAGGACCAAAACAATAAAGGTGGAGGAGTCTCCATATTCACCAAGGATATTCACACCACCAGGCTACTTGCCCAACAGAATGCGTCTGAAATACCCCCGGTGCAACTAACACTAGGTCAGACTACAATACAAATTGTATAGCTTGCTGCAGATCCCCCACCATGCCCCAAGATTCCCACTACACCTTTGAAACATACTGGGAAATATTATGATACAACCAAACACCCTAATACTGGGTGACTTAAACTACCCTGCCATTAACTGGGAAATGTACTTGTGTACCAACACATGTGCCCAACGGTTCTTGGAAGTCATAATTCCCAATGACCTGGATCAAGTAACCCGTAGTCCCACTAGGGTCTTAAATATTCTAGACCTGGTCATTACCAACATGGGAAATTAATGCTCCAGACCTATGGTCACCCCATCGGTGGTCAGGTCTGCCCATAAGCTAACCACCCTTAACATCCACATCCCTCCCCACACCCCAGTAAGGAAACCTCCATAACACACATCTCCAAAGCCAACGTCATGCTACACATGTCAGACGTGACTACCATCATGACACCCATGCAGATGGGAACTGAAAGGATGACTGCTGAATCCTACATGAAGGAAGTAGCAGCTCATGATATAGGACTGCAGGACTGCAGCACCCCAGCTGTGACCACACACTGGTACATTCCTAGATTTCCTACATAACATAATCCGAACTGCTGGCTTCCCAGTCCAGATTCAGGACCAAAGCAGCAGGCTGCTAATTTCCCAGAAGGAAGGGGATCAGACTGCAAGGTCTGCAGTCTTAAATGTTGGAACAAGTAACAGGAACCAGAAATTGGACCATTCAGGCAGGTTGCTGCCTTGGCTTGAAGTTAGCTGTCTTGAAACAAAGCTAATGGATTTTGTTGTGACTTGGACGGAATTAAGTGGAAGTGAACAAAGCTACAGGTAACTGCTGTGTCTGATTATGCTGCTTTAACTGCCTTGCCATTGTGTCTGATATTGCTGCCGTGAACAGAGTTTTGGTTTTGTAACTGCCTTGAATGGAGCTATGCTTTTGTAACTGCCTGAATGGCATGGAGGTGTGTGTGTGTGTGTGTGTGTGTGTGTGTGTGTGTGTGTGTGTGTGTGTGTGTGTGTGTGTGTGTGTGTGTGTGTGTGTGTGTGTGTGTGTAATGCCCCATTTGCTTTATACTGGTGGCTACAGAGAACATGTGTGTGGGTAGAGATCAGGCTTGAACCATGTACCATGAGTGCAGGTAACAACAGCCTGAATTCCTTACCCACCACCATTACTGAACTTTTTGCAGAGTTGTCTCATATTTTGTTCTCTTCTGTTCCTCATAACATTTGTAGTTTCTGAATGTTTAAATCCTTAGATATTAGATGGTGCAGTGGTAGCATTGTTGCCTCACAGCTACAGGTTCTCCGGTTTGATTCTTGGCTGGGGTGCCTTCTATATAGAGTCTGCATCTCCTCCCTGTGTTTCTGTGGGTTTGCTGTTGTGTCCTCCCATGTTACAAAGACACGTGTCTGCATTATTTCTCCCTGGACCTTTGCTAATATTGTTTTTTGTTCCAAGTCAGACTTTCCTGGTTAACAAATGTCAAATAAATAAAACTGACAGGCATTTGAATTTCAGACTTCATATTCTTCAGAAAGTACATAGTAACATACAACCTTTTATTCTAGCAATTGTCTAAGCTTATAAGATGAATATTTGAAATGTGTCCCTATTTTTGGGACTGTATTCCCCCATTATTGGCTTTGTCCAAGTTTTTTGTGCTAAGGTTGAGAGCTATGGCGAGAACTGAATTCACTGAATATGTTTGAGGTCTGTATTCCCCCCATTACTGGGTTTGTCCAGGTGTTTTATGCTAAGAGGTTGACAGCTATGGTGAGAACTGAATTCACTAAATGGTAGCCATTTAAGTGTCAGTCTTCCTCTCTTTCACAAAACAGCTGATCTGGCATAGTGATATGTTACTTTGAGTGTTTTGCACAGGGATCTGGGTTCAAAACTGGGCAGTAAAATGTATGGTGGCAAAACAGCATATATTTTTTTTTATTCTAGCAACTTTCCAAGATTATACAAGCAATGTTTAATGTGACCCTGGTTTTTGGGCTTTTGCCCCCCCCCCCAGTAAATTTTGGCTTTTTCCAGATTTCTTGTGCTGTGAAGTTGAGAGATACAGTTGAGTATTGAATAGATTTTATAAGTAGCTGAGAGCTGCAGGGAACGAGAAGTTTAGTGCCGCTTATGCTGAGTCTGCTTGCATTGTTAATAGCACAACAGGTGGTGCACTTGCTTTTGATGCAGAAGACTGTGAGTTCTACTCCCACAGGGGGTGGATGCTGCCATACTGAGACTGTCCTCTTTGGCAAAGATACTTAGTAACTATGAACCTGTTATCAGTTTGCCATCCATTTCCTATTGCAATATTACTAGCTTATCTTTTTTATGTAATATAGGCAATTTATTCCTCAAGGGCAACAGGCACTTTATTTATAGATGAAACAATGAAATATAAAGTTGTTTGCTAGCAGCAACCTCTTCATTAGTTACATATCTCTTTAATGTGGAATTATTTAGATGACTTACTTCTGCAGAGATTGTGCATATATATACTGATACTGGTGGATTTTTTTATGGTGGAAATGTTCTCAACTGGGCAATTTTGTCATTATTGGTGCATGGTTACTGATTCTGGTGAATTGTATAAGTTTGAGTAGACTCTTTTATGATGGAAATGTTCTCAACTGGGCAGTTTTGTCATTATTGGTGCATGCATTTTGTTTCATTGTTTACTGGAAAAATGTTCAAAACAAATTTAAAACAGTCTCTAACAACTGTACTGTATTATACAAGGAATATAATTTAATACAATCAGGAAGGTGTATCACACAACACGTGTTTTGTGTGCAAGGGGCCTATCATTTGAAAACAGCCCAAAGTTAATCTTTATACTACTCAAATGCATTTTCTTTGAATGTTGATTTCAGTGCTGTTACAAACAATGTGAGTTTCAAGGGCAGAGTTTTAATGCTGTCTATTTTCATTGTGAGACTGCATTGCTTTGTTCAGCAGATGTCTTAGTGTTTGTGCTGTAAAATACAAAATAAAACTTTCAAATGAAATCCAAATCATTGTAGAAGTAAAGCAGTATGCACATTGCAGTGTTTATGGTAAATGGGGCGAAATAGCCAAGTAATGGGACATTGGAGTGGCTGCAGGGGGTGGCTCCATTCGACCATGATTTTGTGAGGGGGAAGGATGGCAAACTCAGGCAGCCCCAGCTTGGCTGAACTATACCTCTCAACTGTCCAGATTTTTACAGAATGAATAGCTTTTTGCTTCTTATTTTTAGTTTGTCTGGCAAATCATTTTGGAATTAAGTCACTAAATAATGATAGACGTTGAGTGTCAGACTTCTTAACCTTCAGAAAAATGCATGCTAAAGCAAGACCTACTTTATCAACTAAGTTTATACAAGAGCAATTTTTAGTACTGTTTGTATGTTCTCCCAATATATTTGGTCTTGTACAAATTTCCTGTGTTAACAGGCTGAGAGGTACGTGCAAATTGCTTTATAGAACTGGGCATATCCAAACCTCTCAACTGTCCCCGATTTTGGCTCAAAATGTTTCTTTCCCTCTAATAACCCCTCCGCAAAATGGCAATTTTGGAAGAAAACGTGGAGGGTTTACAATCAATAAATAACTGTAATAATCAGAGTTATAGATTACGTTTATTTCAGAAATGCATGTAGATTCATTTATTTTGTCAGCTGCTCAAGTTAACAGTACTAATATTAAAAAGTGTCCCTTTGACAGGTTCCCAGCTGTATTATGTGGCTATTTTATATTTTTACATCACATTTTTGGTCCATTTTTCATAAAATTGTGGTTTTCTGGCAAATAAGTGGCAAATCATTAAAGACTGAAGTAAGAAAATGACAGACATTTGAGTTTCAGATTTCATACTCTTCAGAAAATTCATACTAATGCAAGACCTACTATTCTATTGGAAAGTTTATGAAAGCAATCTTTAAATATTGTCCTTATTTTTGGGCCTTTGTCCCACTTCTGTGTATGGCTTTGTTGAGATTTCTTGCTCTGAGGTTGAGAGGTATGACAAATGTGTCAGGGGCATCTCAGTCAGAGACATTTCAAGTTGCGATATACTTGTTGCACCCCACTCCCCCATGTAGTGACTCTGGATGTGTCCAAGCAAGGCAAGGAGCAGTTATGCAGTTTAAGTGTGCAGAGTACCCCTCCCCCATCCAAGGTAGACACAAGTACTACAGTGGCTTTTCATCTGTCCTTGTTTGATTTTGCAGAATGTTCTGATTTTCTGTCATATTTTTATTATTGATTATGCTTTTTATTATTCAGAAAGTGCCCATTGCTCTATGTTTAACTAGCAATGCTTTCAAGACCATCAGGTAAGCTTCTCTGAGATTGTAAGATGCAAGTAAGCTTTAATAAGCCTACTGTTAAAGAATTACCAACATTGAAAGCCTTTTTGTTGTTGCCATGCAAAGAATATTTACATAACTAGATAACGTTTAAGCCTCGGGTATTGAAATGCATATGACAGTATTTGTAATAAAGGACAGAATTACAGTACTTTAAGAAGCTCATTATCTTTGTTGGAGACTTGCAGTCATCTTTGCAGGCTTTACCTGTAAACTAAACAGAATGCCAATCTATCATGTGTGGTCCATAACCTGTGTAGTAATCCTTTAAGCAATGCATCTTGAGCTTGTTTCTTGTTTGCTGTTCATTTTTTATTTTTCTCATGTTTTCCCAATGAAACAAGTAGATAGTTGTCAGGCAGCAGGTCATTTTTGGATAAGAAACATTTTTACAAGTGGGGGTATCACAGAGATTGCTACTTTCAGCATGTTACTTGATACGTTTTATAAAGCTGAATATAATTTATAATTAGAACTGGAGTACAAGGAGAAGTGGTTTGAGTTGAGTGCTGCTTGTTTTTCTTATACTTGATTTTGACTGGCATTCCAGTAATGTATTTAAAAAAGTAATTTATTTTTTCATGCCTCACAGCAATTTTGTTTCAATCAATATATTAAGTAAGCTGTCATGCAGATAATGCAATGAAATATTCTTCTACTCTTCACATTGTCTTGATTGGACTCTCATAATGATGGTTTGGCACCCAGGGCAGCGTATTTAATTAAAGTTCCAGTTTTTGTGGTTTTGAGCATAGCTCCTCCCCTTTCTAGTTAGCCATACGCCTTCCCATTGGCCCCACCCATTTGGCTGTCTCCTGCAGCCCACCTTCGATATAAAGTCACCAGCCGCCACTGCATGAAGGCACTGTACGAGCACATCCACTCGTGCATGAATCGTGCCATCCAATATAGAACTAAGATGCTCCCCATCAAGAAAAGGAAGCGAATGTGGTGACCCCCCACTATAAACATATTGTACAACAAAAGGAAGAAACTGTTGCAGAAATGGGGGAATTTCCTGGATGCAAAATACTCCCTTACCAGCCACAGTAAGAGCTGAGATCCCTCATAACATCCACCAAAGCTAGCTACGAACATAATATAGCCAAAGATGCCAAAGACAACTGCAAGCCGTTCCACAGCTATGTCAGGAATCTAAATGGCAATGCTCAAATCTGCTCTGAGCTACAACATGATGGTATTAAATATACTGCTCCCAAGGATATTGCCAATATCCTGGCATATCGATTCAGTGCCAACTGCACCCCCTCCCACCCTCGAAAGGGCCCATCTCAACACTGAAGGATTGCCAGATTCCAGTAATAACAGCCACACAGGTAAAAACTACACTCTCCAGAGCTGCGACAACAGCAGCCATGGGACCAGTCAACATTATGGGCTGTGTACTGCATGAACTACAAAATGTACTGGCACCTCACCTATGTGCCATGTCTAATCATAGCCACACCTCAGGCTTTATGCCCACTGTGTGACAGACAGCTACAGTTATCCCAGTCCACAAGGGGGATCCACCTTGGATCCTGGAAACTACAGCCCCAGCAGTATGATGTGCCTGATCTGCAAGGCCATCGAATGCATTATCATGGAAATTAAAACAAAAACATTGGCAACCTGCAAACACTGGACCCCACCCAGGTTGGGTTTGTGAAGGGCTGATCATGTCACGTCAACCTAATTGACAACTTTGAATCAGTCTCCAGAGCTGTGGATGAGGGTAAGGTGGTTCACACAGCCTATCGGGACCTGGCCAAGGTCTTTGACACCATTCCCCAGTCTGGAATCTTAGATAAGTGTACCAAGCTGGCCATTAATCCCTATGTCACCCAATGGGCTGCCAGTTGCTGTACTGACAGAACCCACACTGTAAATGTAGGTGACACCAACTCCAGCCCCAGACAAGTGACAGTTGGGAGTACCTTAGGGTTCAGTCCTGGGACTGCCCTTGTTTGGCATCTACTGCTCTGAAGTACAGTCCAACAGTAAGAGACTCTGGAAAACAAAGGTCGCAGATGACTGCACACTGGGAGCCAATATTGAATCCCCACATGATGTGGATATTCTACAGAAGGGACTTACAGAAAGAGATGCTTGGTGCCTGAGCCATGGCCTCAAGATCAACACCAAGAAATGTATAGTCATCCCCTTTGGGAAGGGACATGTACCTGTGAAGTACCACATAGGGCAGTACACTAAACACCTAAAGTGTGATAAGAGACATAGGGACACAGGTAGACAGTGGTCTCACCTTTGATAACCACATCACCACAACAGTCAGGAAAGCCACCTATGTGGCACACCTCATCACTAAGGGCTTTACATCCAGGAAAAAGGATGCCATTGTCCCACTGCAGTCATCTCTCAGTAGACCCAGTACAGACTACAATGGCCTGTTATGTATGTACCTCACAAGACATCTGCAACAACTAGAAAGACTGCAGACATATCTCACTAAAAGAATCACAAGCCTAAACCAGATGCCCTATACTGACCATCTGAAAATCATCCAGCTATACTCTGTCACATATCGTGTACTCAGAGGCGATCTCTGTTTAACATACAATGCCATGTCAAACCCACAGCTGTTGGATAAGCTACACTTAAAGAATTGCAAACCTTCACAGCCACATGCTCCAGGGATCCAAACCTTGTCATCACAATGAACAATACATGCTGGAGGGAAGTGTTCCTGACCCAGAGACTCTCCAGACTCTGGAATAGACTGCCCATACATGTCAAGCAGAGTGCCTCTTTGGCCCTCTTCAAAAGGAACCTGGATGATTGGATGGGAGATAGGAAATTGACCACGGGGATCATGTCAGTTGCCCTGTTAGACAGGGGTCCAGGGAAGTAAATATTGTGGGAAGACATAGCCAGGGAATTGTCATGGCTAGGCATGTATATGCCCTAGGGTCGATAGCCTAGTACCAACCTATGAACCTATGAACATATGAACTTATGAACCTATGACCTACACTTTCCATTGCCCAATCTTGGCAAGGCTACTGATGCCATTCACTTTGAAATACACCTTTGAGGAAAGAGTAGCCCAGTAATCTATGTGGTGGATGCTATATCTGCTTAATGCTGCAGTGTGATATACTAGTTTGGTAGGAGTTTTAATCCCAGACATGGCAATGAAAAACTTTGTGTGGTTGTTTGTCTGTGTAGGGATCAATGCTTTTGAGGCCATTCACAGTCACTACAACTTCCATTGCCCTACTTTGGAAAGCCTGCTGATGTCATTCACTTTGAAATACACCTTTGGGGAAAAGTTAGCCTAGTAAGCTCCATGGCGCATGCTGTAACTGTGTAATGCTGTAGTACTAATGTACTAGTTAGGTAGGAGTTCTAATCCCAGATATGGCAACTGTAAAAAATTGTGTGTATGTTTGTCTGTGTAGGAATAAATGCTTTTGAGGCCATTCATAGTTGCTACAACTTCCATTGCCCTACTTTGGCAAGCCTGCTGATGTCATTCACTTTGAAATACACCTTTGGGGAAGAACTAGCCCAGTAAGCTCCGTGATGCATGCTATGACTGAGTAATGCTGTAATGTGATGTACTAATTAGGTAGGTGTTCTAATCCCAGACATGGCAACTGTGAGACTTGGTGTGTGTGTGTGTGTGTGTGTGTGTGTGTGTGTGTGTGTGCATTTGTCATACGTATCCTGTGTGGTGGTAGCTGTGAGTGTGTAATAACAGGACTCATTGAGGAGTGGATTTTGCAAATTTCTTATATGGTGGGCCTATTATATGTCACAATGTCCACCTTACAAGGATAATAGATGTCAAACAGCAGAGAGGCTGAGGTAGACAATCCATACCCTTACAAGTGACATCATGGCTTGGGGAACAATATAGGCAACCCTTGTATTACCCAGAGAACACTCTCCACCCATGTTTCATACAAAATCACACTCAGCTATGGAACAACCACTATGTTGGTAGTTCTGTGCATATTGCCCACAGATAGTAACCATGGTGTGATTGCAGTTGACTACAGAGGACATGGCACCCTGTCCCATCCCTACAATAGGCAAATTATTGCATATAGTGGCTCCTTCACTATGTTCCCCACTGGATGCCTGCAACAACTGTGGAGCCAGAAAATGTAACCCACAAAGGACTTACCATGCCTTATACACATGCCCTGTATGGACAGATGCCACTGACACCAGGGAATACCTGTATCATGCTGTCAGTGTAGGTGCAGGGTCAACCTGGTGTCCATTGCTAGTTCTCACCACATGAGGTCAGGAATGGCACATCTGATAACAATCTGTCTACACAACATGCCCCAGACACCCCAGGTACACTTCCACATGTCACAGAACATGCATGTGGGATGTGTGCACATCTCAGACACCATCCATGTTATGGAATATAGAGCACATACATGGTAAGCATTGCACAGCACTGGTCACCCACAACAGTAACCCAGATGACTGGATGGTGAATACAATACCCACCTGTGTGGGTCAATCCAGACACTACACCCCTGAGCCACACTGCAGACCATTGTCATGGCCTGATGCCAAGGTATACCCTTTACCTAGCCTTGTACATCTTCTGGCACAATCAACTACTACACACCTGTGAAGCAATTCACCCATGCATGTCAGTACTGGCAAACTTGTGTCTGTGTGTATGGAGTATAATGATTTTGATGCTTTTCACACTCACTACACCTCCCATTGGCCTACTGAATCATGCCTTCTGATGTCAGACACCTTGACATACCCTTTGCCCATATATCATCCTGATAACCCCTGTGGTGCATGTGATACCTGTGTATTACTGTATTGTGGCAAACTAGCTAGTTAGGAAGTCTAATCCTTGCCAACTGTGATAATGTGTGTGAGCCCCTGAGAGAGTGTGGCTGTGTCAACCTTGACACCTGTTCTTGTGGACAGGCACGTGTCCAACACCTACCTAATCCCTCCTTTATCACTGTTGCTGATGTCACTGACCGTCAAATATACCTTTGGACAGCTCCCCAATATGTAAGCTCTGTGGTGCATGCAATAAGTGCATAGACATGTAATAGCAATACATAATCAGCCAGGGGTTTGAAAACCCTGTACTGGTAAGTGTGTGACACAAACATGCTTAGGTTTTACTCTCCCACCCCCTCCCTGTCTTACTTTGTCTCTGTCTGTCTCTCTCACTCCCTCTCGGGTGGATGTGGTGAAGTACACCTGCTTTGCTTAGGCAGCGGCTTGTGTTTTGTAAGTGATGCTCATGATCAGCTGATGGCCTCTGCATGAATTGCAGTCCCCCACTAGCTAATTGCATGTGGAACAGCTGTGGTACCATTCCCATAGCCAATTGTATGGGAACACACTCTTATAACTAGGAACATCATGTAGGTGTTGGCCCTTTTTATTCACTGTGAGCAGAACTGCATGTCGGTGCTTGGCAAACAGCATCACAAATGGTAGTGGGATATACCCTCTAACAACATACACTGTGTAGACAGGCCAACAAACAGGAGGGGGATGTTCCAGACATGACTGCAGAATGTTAAGTGTTGCTCTTCTGCATTTGGAGTAATGTTGGTTTAATAGGGTTTGTGTGGGTATGGCTTGTCTGCATGATTTAATACCTGTCATGACAGTGTTATGTGTTTGAGGAAACTCCCACCTGTAGGGTTATCTGCAGACTGGCCAGTGTTTGGAGTGTTATGTGGCTTGTGTTACTCACAGATTACCTATCTTAGAACTACAGAAGCATAGTCTGAGGATTGCAGTCAGTACATCATGACAGCCATGAGAGTTGCTGACTTCATATCCCTCATAGGACACATGTCACAACAAACCCTGTTACAAAAGTAAACGTATGAGGTTATCACAGCAACATGTCAATATAGGCCCTGTGTTTGTCCCTCCAGCCACAAGTCTGTCAACATTTGTACATATGTTATGCAGTAAGAGGTGCATATGTTCTGTACATCATTATTTATTGATATCAGACTGCTAGACATGTTATGTATAGTAGGGGTTATATTTGAAGACATAACCTGGGCATTCTGTGGTTGTGTGTACAGTAGTGAGGTCTGTGTACTTATGGTGATTGTCAACAGTATGTGTATTGTGAATACATACCTTGGCCTGTGTACAGATGTTACATGCTGCTCCAGTGTATGGTACTCTATCGGCTTACATGTTTGTAGGGCCAAACACACACATGTCCCATACCACAGACAGGCATCGGACCACACTGTGTCGTGGCCCAGTATATGTAGGGTTAGTGTATGAGTGGCACATATGAGGATGGTGTTGATCAGACAGTCCATATACTGTAATAGTAAGCTTGCTTACCATATGTGGCTTCAGCTGTGTTCACATTGGTTGTGGGTATGCACTTTCACACATGTGTTTGTTATTTCTTCCCACAATATTTACTTCCCTGGACCCCTATCTAGCAGGGCAACTGACATGATCCCTGGGGTGAATTTCCTATTTCCTATCCAATCGTCAAGGTTCCTTTTGAAGAGGACTCTGCTTGACATGTATGGGCAGTCTATTCCAGAGAGTGGGGAGTCTCTGGGTCAGGAACCTATCCCTCCAGTGTGTTTTGTCCATTGTGATGACAAGGTTTAGATCCCTGGAGCATGTGGCTCTGAGGGATTGGGATTTCTTTAAGTGGAGAATATCCAACAGCTCAGGGTTTGACATGGCCTTGTATGTTAAGCAGAGATCGCCTCTGAGTAGACGATATGCCACAGAGTATAGCTGGAGTTTTTTAGATGGTCAGCATAGAGCATCTGCTTTAGGCCTGTGATTCTTTTAGTGAGGTATTTATGTGGCCTTTCCAGCTGTTGCAGATGTCTTGTGAAGTACATACCAAACGGGGCATTGTACTCTATAATAGGTCTAATGAGGGATGAGTACAGTGGGACAATGACCTCCTTTTTTCTGGATGAAAAGCCCTTAGTGATGAGGTGTGCCACATAGAAGGATTTCCTGACTGTTGTGGCAATGTGGTCATCAAAGGTGAGACCACTGTCCACCTGTGTCCCTAAGTCTCTCATCACACTTTCAGTGTTTAGTGTACTGACACCTATGTGGCAATTCATGGGTACATGGTTTTTCCCAAAGGGAATAACTATACATTTCTTGGCATTAAGCTTGAGCCCATGGCTCTGGCACCAAGCATCTGTTTCTGTAAGGCCCTTTTGTAGAATATCCACATAATTTGGGGATTCAATAATGGCTCTCAGTTTGCAGTCATCTGTGAACTTGGTTAGCCAGAGTCCCTTAGTGTTGGCCTGTACTTCAGAGAAGTAGATGCCAAACAAAAGCGGTCCCAGGACTGAACCCTGAGGTACTCCACTTGTCACTTGTCTGGAGCTGGGTTTGGAGTCAGCTACTTTTACAGTCTGGGCTCTGTCAGTAAGCCAGTTTGCAACCCATCGAGTGACGTAGGGATTTATGCCCAGCTTAGTAAGTTTATCTATGATTCCAGAGTGGAGGATGGTGTTGAATGCCTTGGCAAGGTCCAGATAGACTGTCTGGAATGCCTTATCCACGTTCACAGCTCTAGAGACTGATTCAAAGAAGTCAATCAGGTTCAGGAGACAAGATCAGTCCTTCTTGAACCCAAACTGGATGGGGTCCACTGTTTGAAAGTTGCCAATGTCTTTCTTTATAAGTTCCATGATAATGCGTTCCATGCCCTTGCAGATCAGGCTCATCAGACTGATGGGATGGTAGTTCCTAGGATCCAAGGTGGATCCCCCCTTGTGGAGTGGGATAACTGTAGCTGTGTGCCACTCAGTGGGCATGAAGCCTGAGGTGAGGCTATGATTAAACATGACACTTAGGTGAGGTGCCAGTTCATTTTGTAGTTCATGTAGTACACAGCCCGGGATGTCATCTGGGCCCATGGATGTTGTATTTTTAGCTTTGTAGAGTGCCGTTTCTACCTGTGTGGCCATGATTACCAGAATTTGGCAATCTTTTGGTATTGAGATGGGCCCTTTTGGGGGGTGAAAGGGGGGTGAAGTTGGCACTAAATCGATCTGCCAGGATATTGGCAATATCCTTGGGATCAGTATATTTAATTCCATTCTGTTGTAGCTCAGAGAAGATCTGAGCATTGCCATTTAGATTCTTGACATAACTATAGAATGCATTGTGGATGTCTTTGGAATCTTTGGCAATTTTATTTTCGTAACTAGCTTTGGAGGATTTTATGAGGGGATCTCAGCTTCCTACTGAGGCTGGTAAGAGAGTTTTTTGCATCCTGGGATTTTCCTCTTTTCTGCAACAGTTTCTTCCTTCTGTTGTATAGTTTGTTTATTGCAGGCAGACCACCAGATTGGCTTCCTTTTTTTGGAGGAGAATGCCTTGGTTCTATTTGGGATGGCATGATTTATGCATGAGTGGATGTGCTCGTACAGTGCCTTAGTGTAGGATTCAGCAGTCAAACTTTCAGATCCCATCTGCATGGGTGTCATGAAGTTTGTCACTTTTGATTTGAGTAGCATGAAGTTGGCTTTGGAGAAGTTTTTTATGGAGGTTTCCTGACTGAGGGGTGGGGGTGGGATGTGGATGTCAAGGGTGATTTACCTATGGTCAGACCTGACCAATGAGGGGGTGACCACTGGTGTGGAGCATCTATCTCCCATGTTGGTAATGACCAGGTCTAGGATATTGGAGCCCCTGATGGGACAATGGATTAGTTGATCCAGGGCATTGGAATTTATGAATTCCAAGAACCGTTGGGAAAAGGTGTTGGTACCCGAGTAGTTTTCCCAGTTAATGGCAAGGTAGTTGAAATCACCCAGTATTAGGGTATTTGGGTGTATCTTAATATGTTCCAGTATGTTTAGAAAGGTGTAGTGAGAATCTTGGGGTATGGTGGGGGATCTGTAGCAAGCTACAATTTGGATTGCAGTCTTACCTAGTGTTAGTTGCACCTAGAGAATTTCTTATGCATTGTGTTGGGCAACTAGCCTGGAGGTTTGAATACCCTTAGTGAATATGGGACACTCCTCCACCTTTAGTGTTTCGGTCTTGGTTTGGTGGCCAAAAAATATGGTAAGAGTTGTAGCCTGGTATTGCAGGGTGCTCTCTGGAGCCTTGAACCAGGTCTCAGTTATTGCACAGATATCGATGTTCACCATTTTTAGGAGTGCCTCGAGAATGCATTTTGAGGTTTAGACTTCTAGCACTGAGTAGCATTACTTTCATATTTTGCATGCTTGTATCTGTTATGGTGGTGGTTTTGTCCTTTGAACCTTGCCTAAAAAAGGCACTATAGGGGTGGGAAGAGCTTTAGCCAGTAACCTGAATCCCAGGGGTGAGAGGTGCAGACCATCTCTGGCAAAGCATTGTGGTTTGTCGATCATGTTGTCCCAGGCAGACAGATACTGGATCCCCTTTGAATGACACCAGAAGCTTAGTCAATTGTTAAAGTCAATCATTTTGTCCTTATACTGTGGTATCATTTCGAGTGAAGGCAGGATGCTACTCAGGGCTTGGGTCATACCTGCCTGGGGCACATGATTGGAGAGCTCTTCCATGTCTCTTTTCATGTAGTCCAGCGAGGTATGTCTCAAGTCATTCACTCCAACATGGACAATGACAGAGTCGTATTTGTACTTGTTGTGGAGTGACTTGAGTGCATGCATTATGTGCTGAATCTTGGCACCCGACAGGCAGCTGACTGTAATTTTCTCCTTGTTCAGCCTGGTGAGTGGGACATCAGTGTGCCTGACTAGAGTCACCTATGACTAAAGCGTTGGGTACATTGTCTTGCCTTAGGGGCTGTTGTTGGGTGGCACACTGGTGTTGTGAGCTATGTATCACTTTGGTTGTGACTGGTGTTTGTTTGCATTTCAGCTTCGGAGTTCCTTGTTGCTTGGGCAGGTTAATGTTAAGGGCCTCCGCATATGTGGGTTTAGTGTTGCTATGTGTGGGTGTTGATGGTGTGGGTTTTGAAGGGCTATGTGTTCCTTGAGGTGCAGTGCAGGTGTTAACCTTCTCCTCTTGAATGTCTAGCACAATCCTGGCTGGAGAGAGCTTTGCTTCCAGTTTGGCGATGTAAGTGCATCTCTCACAGGTTGTAGTGTTGGGTGGTAGGAGGAGAGGGTTGTCTGTGTATATGAGGCAGTTGCTGCATTGCCCCAGTATGCCCAGACTCACCAGGTGGACAGGAGAAATCACCGGAAGCTGACCCTTGGACATGTCTGTTTAGGTGCTTTTTTTGTAAAGTACAAGAGCTGTTTTCCCTTACTTTTGCAAGGTACTTTGCAATTATAGGCTGTTTAGTGCCTACAATTAATTTCTCCTTATTGACAAGGAGAGTTGAGGGCTTGTATCAGTTTAAGGCTTCCTAGTGCTTTCCAGCAGGTTCTAGAGCAAGTGCTAGTGGCAGAGGTTCAGATTTTAGTGCTACTACTAAGAAACCAGCTAGTTCTAAGGGAAAATTTGAAGATCTGACTTTCTGGCACCTGGAATAGTTTAACCGTAGCCCCAATGCTGCACAATGCAAAAAATGAGCAAACCACACATTTTTAAGCAGAAAATTGAAAGGTATAGAAATCAGCCCAAAAAGGCTAATAAAATTACAATTTCAGAGTTGGAAACCACTCCTCTAGTGTTAGATAGGCAGTACAATGCTCACTACTCCCACTGGTAAGCAGTAGGACTTCCCTCTACCACAGCAAGGTCTGGACAGCTCTGAACACAGAAAATAAAGTCCTGAGACCAGCAGGGCCTGGGATCTGGACTATACTAGCTAGGAAAAGTGGAAACGAGCAAACAAGATAGTATTTTTTTGTTTTCTTTTTTTTTTTTTTTTGTGGTTAAAACAGGCTAAACAATGCAATAATACAGTAAATAAACACAGAAAAGGCTAACACACTTGATTGTGTAGCCCTAAACAGTAAATGCAATTAAAACTCTACAAAATTAGCAATTTAAAACTTTTTAAATGAAGCAAGGCAAGTGCACAACTGAAAAAGTATTTAAGAGGCAGTAATACGGTAGAATAAGCAGCTAGTCTATATATATATATATATATATATATATATATATATATATATATATATACAGAGAAGTCTATATATACAGAAAAGCAGCTAAAACACACAATTCAGATGCAGTGCAACCTAGAGCACTTAGGTTGTAGCAATATTAAGGCAAATATAGTTTTAATAAATGCACTAAAATATACTCTATATTTCCAAAATGTTTGAGAAGCACAGTCAGAACACAAGGAGATTCAGGCAATTTTTTTTAAAGACAGGGAGAAAGGAGGAACAGAAGGAAAGAAACTAAGAATAAGCTAATAACACTAGACTGAGTGTCCCAGATCAAAGTTACTGTAGGGGCGGGCAACTGCAAAGTCACCAAGTATAAAATCAAGACACCAACAGGGAGGGAGGGTGGGGGACAATAATACTAAAGCTATTAGCCTGCACTCTTTTAGACATTAAACACTACAGAAATCTTTATCACAGCATTGAGCCAGAAAATGAAAGTTTTTAAACAGATAAAGGCTCAAGGACACTCTACAGAATGCTTTTAACTGCAAACAAATCTGTTGCCCATGCAGATTAGTTAATAGCAAAAAAATACAGTAAAAAGTATGCAGCAGGCAATAAAAAGTGCTAAATATAAATTGCTAGAAACAATAACCAGTATAAATAAGCCAAAAAAACAGAATACTTATTATTATATATCTCAGATCAGAGTTGTAGTCAATGCCCCTCCTCCACTCTGCTCAATGTGTATAGACAGACATCCTCTCAAAGTTAGGGCTTAAATACCAGAAGATACAACCTTAGACAACTTTTAAAAAAAAAAGCTCAAAAGAACCAACTTCCACTAGCCAGCAGCCAATCAACACAATCCTGCCATGAAGTAAAGAAAGACTTCTGCTAATTCAAGATGGCCTGGTCATCTGCTCAGAACAATCACTGCAAAAACAAACAGGCCAGAAACAGCAAATCTGAACTGCAACAATACTAAAGCTATTAGCCTACACTCTTTTAAACAGTAAACACTGGAGCCACAAAATGAAATGAAATGTAGGCCAGTGTTGTGGCAGTCTGCCTGTAGTTTGCACAGTGCTTTGTTACATGCCTAGCATATTAGTGTAATTACCCAGTGTGATGTTATGTCCAGATATTTGCCAGATGTACTGTTGCCAGGCCACCATAACTGTCATATATTTCTGACAAAGTAGTGGGATGCTGTAGATGTGTCACTAACTAGTGGGTAGTATGTGGCCATGTGACCTCTGCACCACCAGTTATTATGTGTCAGGACAGACAGGAGTGTGTGAATGCATAAACTGTGTGGGCATATGTAGTCCAGTATTTACGTGATATACCCATTTACATGGCTGTTAACATTCACATTGTCAGGCTTGGTCCACATGTCTCACACTATGGGGATCTGTGTATACCTCTGGACTGACCAGAGTGTGCCAGACTGTCCACATTTATTGGTCATATCTCTGCTGTAGTCCATAGGATCATTACTGTGATATCAGTGGTACTGTACCATGATGACCTTAGGATGTCTGTCAGTAACTGATGGCGTACATGTCAATAGCAGATATGACCTCCCACAAACAACATTCCTGTTAAGACAACCCCAGTTACAGTAGCAACAGTCTACATATATGCCTGCAATACATAGATGACATCCACTTGCACTAAGACGTTGAGACTATTGGTGCTGAGGTATGACCCCACTCCATGTTCTGAACATATAGCAAACACACACACACATATATATATATATATATATATATATATATATATATATATATATATATATATATATATATATATATATATATATATACATATATATATATATATATATATATATATATATATACATACACACACACACACATATATATATATATATGCATATAATATATATGCACACACACACACACATATACACATCTATATATGTCTACACATATACAGATATATATATATATATATATATATATATATATATATATATATATATATATATATATATACATATAGTTATAGATATCTACATACATATTGACATTATATATATATATATATATATATATATATATATATATATATATATAATATATATGGTGTACACACACACACACACACACACACACACATATATATATATATATGCACATAGATCTATATATGGCCATATATATGATGCACTATTCATATGTATATAAATATATATATATGACTATATATGTGTATGTACATGTACACATACATCTACATATGTATATGTATATATCCATATCCTTGTCATGTATAAACAGTGTTGTGTATACCTTCCCAGATGTATCACACTGTATGTATCTGATATGTGTATATTTAGATATAACAACATATGTGATGCAACAGTAATATCACTAACAAGTACTACACAATTGTATAAGTCACAACAGTTGTTCAATACTATTCAGTATGTGTACCGACAGATATATTGGAAAAACAACAACTGTCTTCACAGCTGTCATGGCGTAGTGGTTAACTGTTGTGACTATAGTGTACAGTGTCTTGTGTTCAAGACCTGCAAGGGCTTTTAATTTTGTTGCTGAGCAGAACAAGGGCTGCTGGATACAGAGTGGTTAAGATAGTTTTGAGCAGCTTTAAGCATGTTTGCACGGGTTTGCGCAAAGCTAAGTGGTGCTAACGTACAGTTAAATGTACGGGCGCTTACACCATGTAGGCTTCACTTACCAGTGCGCAAATGTGCTTAGCTGTTATATTGCAGAAATGCTGACACCTGCTAAGCATGGCTCAGCCCTGGTAACCAGTGCTCACATTCCAATCTGATAACATAGCAGGGTAATGACATCTGTAATAAGTGTATGTAATGCCATGTACATAACATGAGTCTATGTGCTGTAGTTACAGTAGCAAGGGGTATGAGTCTCCTGTCTGGGACACTTGAGTATATATGGCTTGTACAACACTCTTATTCATGTGTCTGTGTTACATACAAGGGTAGTATCACAGGTTATATGCTGTCACACTGGCATGTAGTGTATCATTACATTACTACTGTTGACAGTGTTTTCCCAAGTAAGAGTAGATTGCTAATTGTAGTACTGGAAACAAACACCCCTGCATGCAAAGATGGACTCTGAGTCCTCACTGTCATGTTCCTGGTGTGTGAGCTCTGTCTCATTATATATTTCCTAATGGATAATGATCTGCCATGTGGAAAATAACTGTAGACTGCTGTGTGTATAGCACATGTCAGTGAGGGCTGCCATCATATAGTAATGGCATACCTATCTGTGTCAGATGTCTCTGTCAACACATTCATCCTAATGCATAGCTAGTTGGTGAGCTGATGTCTGTCAGTCCCTGTACAGATGTGCAGATGTCAGGTATCCATCCTGAATACATACAGGCAATCTATGCTTGACTGACACTGACATGTCTGCCAAGCTGTGTTATAAATGCCACAGATAGGACTCAACACCATGTATGCACCACATGCCATGGATACCTCAGCTATACTACCACAGTCAACAGAACATGCCTGGGTACAGATCTCCAAGACAGACACTAACCATGTTATGTAATACATGTTGAATACATGTCAAATGGAGCACCTCACTGGCCCTCTGCAGAAAGCACCCAGAGGATTGGCTGATGCATGTCACTCTCACCCTGAGGGTCACCACAGTGGTGTCTATTGATAGATGGCCTGCTGGCACATGGCAGGTGGCATGATATCACTGTACAAACATCTCCTACACTTCCCATCTCTCCATGGGCAATAGCCTGGTACACATCTATGAACACCTGCACCGATGCACCCCAGTACTGACAAATGTGTACATGTGCATTACTGAGAATATCAGTGTCTGTGTGTTTGTAGACCTGTAGCTGGGAATACTCTGAGGCCCTTCACACCCACCGCACCACCCATTGTCATAGTTAGATGTGGCTGCTGCTGTACTAGACATTACATGTACCTTGCTATGCTCCTTTTCCTAAGGGCTACCTGGGCCTTGCAGTACCATCACAACACTGTTGTACAAATGGGTTGATAGGTATGGGATACCCACTGGGTTCTGGCAAGTGTGTGTATGTGTGCATGTGTGTATAAATATGTAGGGTACAGCATTTCAAGGTCACATACTCCTATTACAATATGCATTGCCACACAGTGTTAGGGTTAGTGATGTTGCTGCCCATAGGAGAGGCATGACAATGCATCACCCTACTATGCCTGTGGCATGTGCATTAGATGCATATCCCTGTAGTAGCACTCTTAGGATGGACAAGGGGTTGTATTCCAGTCCTGGTCAATGTGTGATGGTGGGTATGTCAGAGTGTCATCATGGGTTCCAGTGCGCACAATATCCACAGTGGGGTGTGGGTGCTGGGTATACTGTAATTACACCATGGTACTCCTGGTACGTGTCCCATATACCACTGTATGGAGACCACTGTCACCATCAACCATACAGGTAACTGATAACACTATCCAGCCCATTTATGCATGTGCTGTGTGCAACCTACCTGTAACACAATGAGCACACTGACAAGGTAGTTAGCACTGATAGGCCTAGGTCTCTCAGATGTGTGTCTGACTGTTATGTGTTTGACAATGTGTGTATGATGGCATGTCACACTATTTATTGTCCATATACAACCATTACATCCCCCATTACCATACTGTACATGCCTGGGGATGTTATGCATGTAACATGTAACCTGGAACACACCTCATCCTAAAAGATGAGTGGTGTGTGCAATTAAAGCCACACATATCAGTAGCACTACATACCTAGGTAGGGGTCTAGTCACAATGTTGCCAAGTAAGAGTGTATGTGTGTGTGGAGGGATCTACTTCACATCACAGAATATACATGTCCTAAGTTGTCATCTGTCCAAGAACTGAGTGGCATATGCTAACATGTTACAGGTATCATCCTGTGGACATACATTCCATCACAACTACTGTTAGCTGTGTAAATGGCCTCCTCCCCACTGTATAGGTGTGCAACAATACTGGGGTTAGTATATATAGCTGTGTGTGGTTGGTGTGGACACAGCCAACATCATTGCGGTTATTGTTGAGTGTATCCCCCCTGTGTAGCTGGCCATAATATTGTACAGATCATGTTAAAAGGTTAGGTATTTGTCTATCACACTATCTATGGTTCTACAGAACCCCTCACCCTCCAAAGTGTAGGGGTGTGCCAGCCACAGCAGCACACATATGTTTACCATGTTGAGGATGACACTACATTGGGGAAGGGGACATATACCCTGCCAGTACCATCATCAATGACATTAAACTAGTGGACTGCTTATTTCACAATGTGTTGTTCTGCATAGTCTGTCTTGGGAGAATTAAATAGGCTACAATGGGTTCCTTGCACAAGTACTTACATCCATATGTACAGTATTCTCTGTGTAGTGCATCAACACCTAAGCCTCTGTGTGTGTTATACAAAAACATGTGGTGTGCATGACCCAGTACAACTACCATTGTCCACTGTAGAAGGGATGCCAACAGCAGCCACCATGCACTCACCTGTATACACCATCCCCAGACCTATCAGCCATGTGGTACAGGCAGTAACTGTTATACAGACCTATGATGTGTTCACCTGTACCCAGGATATGGCACAGCCAAGGTGTCACCGCAGTGCCATACCCTTTGTAAGATAGGACAGCAGACCATCCTCCTGCTGACACATGGACACTTACAACACAAATGGATAAAATGATGGAGACCACAATCACTCAGTGTTAATAACAGCTATAATGCATCATGGCTTGACAGCTACACTACCTGACATGTAAGCATTAAATGTTACTGCTGACAACATGTTACACAGCAGTACATTGGTACACTGTAGTACATTCACTGTGTGCATCAGAACCATATTAGCCTGTCCCTGCATCGATGTTATGGATGACAGGGATGTGGCACAGGTATCATCATATGCACAGGGTGTGTTGTTGGTTTGTCAGAGACCTAGGCTGGGCCATACGTTTGACACCATGTGTGTGAGTGAGGGGTTTTAATTACTGATATGGCTGTTATCATGTGGTGTGTGTAGGTATGGGGTTGCCCTAGGTGTGTTTGTATTGTGTGTGAGTATGCATGCACACAGTTCTGCCATGTGGCTCCCCTATACAGATGTTTGTTGGACAGCTGCAGACCATACCTGGCAGGGTGCGCAGTTCACTGCCTCTGGCCACGGACACGAGAACTGTGCTTGCCAGGGGTTCCACGGGCACATCCAAGTACAAGCCTCAATATGCTACTCTCCCCTGATGATGACATATGTCCGCTGGAACCAGGTCCCTCCTGGGACTGGCCAGGGCCATGTGCACATGGCCTGCTGTGGTGTGGAGTGGACAACGCCCCCTTGCAGTACTGGGGCTGGTACTGCCACTACGGGAGTGGCTTGGTGTCCTTGCACATCCATGTCAACCTCCAGATGTTGGTGTTGCTGGCCTTCATCCGTGTGGTAGTCATAACACTCCCACCACTTGCTCTAGCACAGACAATCCAAGGTCAAGGAGTCCCATCATCTCACCCCACCATTTATCCATGACCTCTGTAAAATAATGGAGGGCACCTGCAAGATCACAGATGTCACTTACAGCTGAAAGAGCAGCCCTCTGCAGCCTTAGACCCTGTCTGGTGTACCATTCCATACTTGCCCACACCTCCATGACAGCCTGAAACATGCATCTGGTGGTACCAGATGTGGCACTTCTGCCAGGAGCACGATGACCAGCAGCCCTCCCACAAACACCCCTGCACATCTGCCTATGTGGTACCCTGCCAGACATTCAGCTATGGCTGCTGTGTCCAGATACAGCAGCCATAGATACCACACTGTCCTGTGCACTGCCACCAATTGCCAGCTGTCCCTCTGCTATGGCCAATGGTGATGGGGTATCTATAGGCACTGGGACTGTGTGCCAGGATAGGTTGGATAACAGGGGGATGTCAAACGATGGCACAGTTTCAGCCTTTGACAACCCCGCCTGTGCCTCAACACACCTATCATCATTTTCAGTGTCTGTATGGACACCAACATCAGATTGCCTGCAGGAGGGACCCTGACCCACCTTGCCACCTGTGAGGGGAAAACAAGAAATGCATTTTAAGACCTGTACATCATTGCTTAACAGTACACACACACACACACACACACACACACACACACACACTCAAACACACACACACACACACACACACACACACACACACACACACACACACACACACACACACACACACACACACACACACACACACACCCTGACATTCCACCATGATACCTACCTGTCCGTGAGTTTACAGACTGTCCCAAGTTTATTCTCTTAAGCTCCCTATCCTGCATCACACTTGGAAACTTACACTCATTAATACCAATCATTAACGTATCATTCTTTTAATTGCCTAGACAAGTGACCACAAAACATGACCTTTTACTCCATTACCTCTTTGACTTGATTGGATTTGATTTTACAAGGACTCACTGCTGTCATCCAGTGTTCACCCTGGGTTTGTCCAGACATTGTGAGCATAGCCCCCATATGTTAGGGGATACTACAGTCACTCAATAATGCCATGTACTGGAGTGTCATACATAACTATTGCTCAGTAGATGCAAGATCTGTTGCCCTATTAAATTATTATGTGGACAACAGTAATATTTGGATAAACTGGTGTCTAGCAATTCCCCAATGCATCTGTAGTGCTACATATATGGATAGCCATTCACCTTTCTGCTGATTGCAATTATAACAGTATACTTGGTGTCTTGTTTCCCTCCCAATGCATGTTCCATGCTACAGACCTTATTATACTATCAGCTGTCCTGAGATTACATATCAGACAAGTATTCCTGGTGTCTCATGTGTCAGTCCATGTCCATGTCCATGTACTGCACAATTTCAAACGGAGCTCCACAGAGACTTGGGGGATGTGCTACAGCGCCTTGAGGCCCTCAGTACACACTAACAGGGTCCACATGCTCCTCCTGCTCAGCCTCCAGCCCAGGCACCTTCAGGGCTGTGAAGCTGATGTTGTGACTGGCCATGGGTGGGGGCCTTGGTCCCATTGTTTCCATATGGGGGCTCATGGGGCTTCCACATCGCAGATGACACTCCCCATCCAGAGTGTTTACCCACCATATGTGTCATATACTGCCCCTGTAGGCTGTATTCTCTATCTTCCAACCCAACCCACCTCCACAAATATACCTGCTATCCTTCCCCAAATTCCCAATCCCACCTTCACAAACAAGGGCAATGTGTTCCCAACATGGGATTCACACCTGACATAACTGTCCATTTTGCACACACTTACTGCTGTATATATGTATATATATATATATATATATATATATATATATATATATATATATGTGTGTGTGTGTGTGTGTGTGTGTGTGTGTGTGTGTATTGATATGTGTGATGTTCCCTCACACATATGCAGCACTGTCATGCAAAAGTAGGGGACATGCATTTATATACATATGTGTGTGTGTGTGTTTGTATATATGTAGACATACACACACACACACATATATATATATATATATATATATATATATATGTGTGTGTAGATATATATTATGAGTTCTGTATATATATATATATATATATATATATATATATATATAAATATATATAGCTGTATATCTGTAGACATGCATGTATATGTATATGTGTGTATATATATATATATATATATATGTACACACACACACACACACACACACACACACACACACATATATATATATATATATATATATATATATATATATCATATATATATATATGGGGTGCATTCAGACATCAGGTCCACACTCTCTAACTCTCTTTACTACACAGCTGCACTGTTCTGCCTTGCTACAACACAGACAGGTGCCACATGTGGACACAGCCTAACATTAGGGAGGAATATATAGGGACATATTGTAGTTAAGCCTATTAGACACCTATGGCATTTCTGCATGCTACATTACATGGTAACATGACTGCCCTGCAAGTGGTGGGCTTTGGAACCCACATGTCCATCATAATGGCATTATTTCCACCACCAGCTATTGGCCACGTAATATACATACTTCCCATTACACAACCACACTGTGGTGGCTTACATCTTGTCAGTCAGTACTGATCTGCACAGTTGATGACTATGGCCCACTGTCCACAGGGACAGACACTGTTGTCCATAGCAGTTGTTGAGCTGAACATCATTACAACAACACCTGATGGCACATATAAATCATTCCACATCCTCTATCCCATTATTATGGACCAAGTACTACATTCAATTACATGTATATATACTTCACATACCTGTTATGGGAATGATGTCTCTTCTGGATAGTTTGTTGTCTGGATGGCTGGATGGATGTGGGTTTTTTTGTTTGTTGTATTTGCTTTTTTTTGCTTTCACTTTCTCTCTCTCCCTCTCTCTATCTCAGTCTCTTTTCGCTAAATGGATTGAGCTGCTTTGAATAGATTGCGGCATGGATTTTGTAGGTGATGTACATGATCAGGTGATGGCCTCTGCACCAGTCAGTATCCTCCACTTGCTAGCTGCATGCAGCATGCTATGTAGCACTTCCAATTACCACTGTCATGGCAACCCACTACTATAAATTCCTGCATTATGTGGGTGTGGTCCCTTTACCTTTCCTGTATGGAGGACATCCTTCCAGTGTGGGGCAGCAGTGTTACAGACAGCAGGTAGCAATACCCCTTACAAGAGGACATGCAGACTCAGGCCAGCTACATATTTGTATAAGGTTCCAGACCTACAGACAGTGTGAGTAATGCTATATGCATTGTATAGTATATATGGTGCCTATGCCTGTTATGTTTCGTCTCTCCACCACCATTGTATTGTATGTATATTCTAACTGCCTAATAATAACCAGAAGTATATCTTCCTTTCAATTTATTGGACTCTCTTTTATATCAAAATATGACTTTCTGTCTCCCTACTATGTTAATATATATACTTAGCATAAGATTCTACATCAAATGTGTTTTGAACTGTACACATTTCCTTATTTTTCCTAACTACTTACTCCAATATATTCTTTCATGTACTAAATTAGCTTAACTATATATGTTACTTCCACCTGTTAAACTTTGAATTGTTTTTAGTTTACTTTTGAATTAAGTAAAATACTATTCTGTACTCTCGAGGAGCTTTTCTCCCCGGGCCTCTGCTGAAAATGGATATGTATCCAGCTGGACTAGCCCGGTCAACAAATGTAAAATAAATAAATAAAATGTAAAATAAAATAAATAAATAAATATAGCACAGGTATTACAGGGTTTGTGTGTACATACTAGTTTAACATGGAATGCAGTCTGTCTGCATAGCTCTCAACTGTGGGCCTATCCGCATGATGGCCAGAGGAGTGCCTGTTATGTTTCGTCTCTCCACCACCAGGTCTTGTGTCAGATATATCACTGGCATTGTGTGTGTTGAGTGCTATCAGTACATGGCTACATCCATTTGTGTTTCTGACTTCATATTCCTGACTAAGGGTATGTTGCAGACTATCCTGTAACACCAGCAACTTTCTCAGTGTATAACAACACTATTTCACATATGGGCCTGTGTTCCAGCCTCTGTCATCCGTCTACATACCAGGCTTTGTCCATATGACATGCAGTAAGGGGTTGTTATGTAGTGGCCTGTGATTATGCCGTGCTGCCATTCCTGCCATCATTCCAGTGCTGCTGTGGTCCCCACACATATTGTGGGGTTGGGTCCATATATATGTGGGCTTCAGCTGCACAAAACATGTGTGCCCTTCTGAAGTCCGATGGTCAGTGTATGTAACAGTGTTATATGCCCCTGTAATTCAGTCTATGGGGGAGGGTTATTCACCATATATAACCTAGGCTGTTACATGTGAGGGATATCGGTAGCAAGCCGTCTTAAGGTATATGGCTGTACATTTCCATACATTTCACCTTGGGAACATTAGTGGCCTAGTGCTTACTGTCATACAGACTGTTCTGTTTGTCAGTGTGATAGTGATGTTTTCAGTTAAGCATTATGTAACAGATACATCCTCATTGTGGGAACTTCATTCTTTTCCCCAGGGGTTGAGTACAGAGTGTAATTTGAGGCTGTTAAATTATACATCTGCATTACTTACTGTTGATTGATTGTTATCCTTTGGCTCAGTCTTTCTTTACTGGTGTACTACTTGAAGGCCTTGGCCTGGACTGCAATATATGTTATGCTTTCGGATTACTGTATAAAATAATCTGCTTGAGATTTGCATTAATCAGTTAGTATGTATTTCAAAGACCTAACAGCTATATGACATGGCATATACAACTGTAATAGTACACAAATAAATATTTCTTATGTATGCAAACCTGTGTGTGGTGTCATATCCTTCTCTATGGGTATTTGTTTCATGCAACAATTGTCTTTTATATGAGTGAATCATACACTGTCCATTTGAAAAGGTGGTAACTGTAGGAATACTGGCTGTTCAATATGCTGTGCACCCTCTAAATATGTATCTTCCTATACATATCTATGTGTGTGTATGATTTCTTTGTGCCGGTCCCAAGCCGGATAAATGGGGAGGGTTGCGTCAGGAAGGGCATCCGGCGTAAAACTTCTGCCAAAAATTACTGATGCGGAGAACTTTTCATAATTGCATACCGGATCGGTCGAGGCCCGGGTTAACAACGACCGCCACCAGTACTGTTAGCCAACAGGGTGCTGGCAGAAATTGGGCTACTGTTGGCCGAAGGAGAAGAGGAGGGTGAAGGCATGCCAGAAGGCAGGAAGATAGGAGGAAGGTTAGGAGTGTAGCAATGAGGGTAGGAACTTTGAATGTTGGCAGTATGACTGGTATAGGAAGAGAGCTAGCTGATATGATGGAGAGAAGGAAGGTTGATATATTGTGTGTGCAAGAGACCAGATGGAAGGGAAGTAAGGCCAGGTGTTTAGGAAACGGGTTCAAATTGTTTTATCATGGTGTGGATGGCAGGAGAAATTGGGTAGGGGTTATACTAAAGGAACAATATGCCAAGAGTGTTTTAGATGTGAAGAGAGTGTCTGACCGAGTGATGTTTATGAAGCTCGAAATTGATGGTGTAATGATGAATGTTGTTAGTGCATATGCTCCACAAGTTGGGTGTGCGATGGATGAGAAAGAGAAATTTTGGAGTGAGTT